>NW_002476355.1:0-454556 GCF_000189635.1 Tetrahymena thermophila SB210
ACCCCAACCCCAACCCCAACCCCAACCCCAACCCCAACCCCAACCCCAACCCCAACCCCAACCCCAACCCCAACCCCAACCCCAACCCCAACCCCAACCCCAACCCCAACCCCAACCCCAACCCCAACCCCAACCCCAACCCCAACCCCAACCCCAACCCCAACCCCAACCCCAATAGGTTTTATTAATAATTGTTAAAATTTTTATATAAAATGTAAAAAGAAATGAACATGTTTTAAAATCAAAAGTTTGTAAAAATTTAATAAAATTATTAATTAAAATTTATATATAGATTTATAACAAGCATAAAACTTAAATTAATAAATGTTTAACATTTACATCAAATTTTATTAAAAGAATTCTTTATTTGAGATTTATACAATTTTTTTCAAAAAATTATAAATATTTTGTTTATTTAATTTTATATAATTAATAGATGTTAGGTATTAGTACAATTTATTCATTTATGATATAATTTTTGATATTTAAAAAAATTCACCCACCGAGGGGCTCGAACCCTCGACCACCAGCTTAAAAGGCTGGCGCTCTACCGACTGAGCTAGACGGGTTTGATACTATTATAAAATATTTTTACATGTTTAATAAAAGGGATACTTAGTAAAATAATGTAATTAATTAATAAATTTTTGATATGGAATAAAAATAATTATTTATTCTATATCATAAAATAGAAGATATAGAATAGTTAGTTAGTTAGATTTTTTGTATTTTACTAAATTTCAAGAAATTCTAACATGAAAATAGAAGGATATCTTAATTAATAAAATACGTGTGAATCCAACTTTTCCATAGTAGTTATTAAGATTTGTTTAAGGTTATTAAAAACAGGCTTAAGGATTTCTTGTTAAATCTTTATAATTTAAATCAAAAATTAAAAAATATAAATAAGGGGTATGAGCACAAAAAAAGAAAAGAAGACTTCAGAAACTAAGCAAAAAAAATAAGAAGTAGAGGTTAAGGAAGAAAAGGATGAAGATTCAATTAGCATATTGACTCATCCTTTCACAACTTTCTATTATTTCTTTTTAGTTTTAGTCAGTTATGTTAAAGTTGGCTTATAGTTCGTTTTGAGGCACATTATTGTAATTTCAGTTGTATTGGCTGTGATAATTACTCCTAATTTCATTTAAGGACCTCATTTAGATGTAAGATTGACAAAAATAAGGCAAAAACTTATCATGATTTTTATATAAATAATTAAAGTATTACAGACATGCTGAAAAGGTTGGCTACTTTATGGCTTATTGGATTATTTTAGGTGTAGCTTCTTCTATTGGTCTTGGAACTGGATTACATACTTTTGTTCTCTACTTAGGACCCAGAATTGCAAACGTATGATTAAATAAGCTCTTAATATAGGTTAATTAATCTTAAAAATAAATAGATTACAATCAGAGCATATTAATGCAATGCTTTACCCGAATTCGTTCCTAGCAAGTGGGACTAATCATATCACTTTAGCCATTGTCCAGGTAAAAATTATTATCCTTGATTTAGTTTAAAATTTGTTTTTATCAAAAGAAAATGTTGAGAAGCCTGTTTAGTTTTTGGATATTTTGTTGAGCGTTTAATTCGAAGCATTTTTATGGGGTTTAGGAACTGCTCTTGGTGAATTACCTCCTTACTTTATCGCAAAAGCTGCTGGTAAATCTAATTTACATTGATATTATTTTTAATTTTATTTAAACTTAATAAAGCTGCAAGCAAGAAAAAGATTGAAGAATTAGAAGATGTTGAGGCTCACAAGAGTAAAAATAATTTTAAAAAAATTATAGTTTTGTATTAAATATTATTTATTTTTAATTTAGATGACAAGGACTTGATGTCAGTAGCTAAAAGACTTATTTACAACAATCTACAAAAGTATGCATGGATCACTGTTTTATTATGTGCTTCCATTC
The DNA here is from genome assembly GCF_000189635.1 of Tetrahymena thermophila SB210. NCBI lineage: Eukaryota > Ciliophora > Oligohymenophorea > Hymenostomatida > Tetrahymenidae > Tetrahymena > Tetrahymena thermophila. Next base: position 1,923 of record NW_002476355.1, read on the forward strand.
CCAACCCCCTTTTTGATCTTGCTGGTAAAAATAAATAAATACTCCATTTTACTATTTAAAGCTAAATAAAAATTATAATTAAAGGTATTTCTTGCGGTCATTTTGGAGTACCCTTTATGACTTTCTTCTCAGCTGTTGCTATTGGCAAGTCAATCATCAAAGTTCATATTTAGGTATTTATTTATTTATTGCTTATTTTTTATTTTTTTTCAATAAATTAATTAAGATTTCTCCATTTTATTTTTCTATTACTTGGCTGAATTAATTTATTGAAATCTTGCAATAAAAATTATTAGAAAATTAACTTGTGAAAATAAATATATTTAAAAGTATCATTTATTTTTTAGTTCTACTTGGAGAATTAATTATTATTAATTTGCTAAATTATTCAATGTAATAATTTAATGATTTTTAAATAAATAGATGATTTTCGTAATTTTCATTTTCTCACAAGGACATGTTGAACACGCTTTACAATTTATCGAGAATTTAATTCCTTTCTTGAAAGGAAAACTTAGCGATATGCTAGAAAAACAAAAGAACATTTTAGCTAATGGAGCTGTCAGTGAAGGTGAAAAACCTTTGATTGGGTAATTGTGGGATTACTTCATTATGCTTATGATTGGATACTTCTTAATTTCTATTATCAACTCTCTTGCCTAGGGATACTATGAAGACCTCAAGAACGAAAAGAAGCAAAAGGAAGAAAACAAAAAGAAAAAAGACAATTGAAAAATTTAAAGATATTTGTATATAAACTAATAAATTTTATTTGTGTTTAATTAATCAACAGATTAAATAATATCTTGATGCAATTTGTTTGTTTTTTATTTTATGTGATAAAATTCCAAAAATTAATGAATTTTTCATGGTTTAGAAATTTCTATAAAATTACAAAAAATGATTTGATTTTTAAGTATCAAATATCTAAGAATGTGCAAAATTGCTTAAACGAAAATTAGTTTATACTTTTGAAGCTTTATTTTAGATATCTGATTTAAAAAATAGAATGAAATAGATTTAAGAATAGTATAAATTCTAAAACATTAAGAAAAAGATTAGACAATTTTTTTAAATAAAAAAAATACTCAAATTACGTGTTTATGTGTAAAATAATGTCTATATGATACAGCATATCGATAAACTATCATCAACTTACAATGTATTATTAAGATTAATTGATATATATATATTTTTAATGCATTATTGCTTGATTTAAAACAGACTATTATCATCCTAGTCAATATTAAAAGTTATTATTTAAAAAAAAAAATTTATTAACAAAAAATTAAAGCTATAAAAAAATGAAAGCTCTTATTTTAGTAGGTGGTTTTGGTACAAGATTGAGACCCTTGACTTTTTCTTGCCCTAAGTCAATTGTTGAATTCGCCAATCAACCTCTGGTTACCCATTAAATTAAGGCTTTGGTTGATGTTGGTGTTACAGATATCATATTAGCCATCGGATTTTAGCCTAAAGCTATGATTGAAAAAATAAAATAATTTGAAGAAGAAGTAAGAATCCCACAAAATTGTTTTGTTTTTTAAGAAAATTTTTAACAATTAACAGTACAAAGTCAGAATTATTTGCTCTCAAGAAGTTGAACCCTTAGGAACAGGTTAGATTTTATATTTTCATTTTAGCAAAATTGATTTCTTAACTATTTTAAAATTAATTTTAAAGGTGGTCCTTTAAGATTAGCCAAAGAACATCTAGTTAAAGATAACCCAGAAGGCTTATTCTTCGTATTAAATAGTGATGTCATTTGTGATTTCCCTTTCAAGGAGATGCTCGCTTTCCATAAAAATCATCAAAAGGAAGGCACCATTCTCCTCACTAAAGTGCAAGATCCCACTAAGTACGGAGTTGTAGTTTCTGACTCAAATGGCAGAATAGAGCGTTTCATTGAAAAACCTAAATAATTTATTTCTGACAGAATTAATGCTGGTATCTATCTCTTTAACACTTCTGTTATTGATAGAATTCCTGTAATCCTTTTTCTTTTTCTTCCCAATTTCTTACATTTAGCTATAATTCACCTATTAATTTTTATATTCAAAAAATATTTTGTAAACTAACAGCTTGAACCTCATATGCTTGAGTTGAATACTTTCCCTACCATGGCTAAAGAAGCGTAGTTATACTCCATGGATTTACCTGGGTTCTGGATGGACGTAGGCCAACCTAAAGATTTCGTTATTGGTACTACCTTAATTTTAGAATCAATTAGAACTAAAAATCCTTCAGCTTTAAGCACCGGATAAAATATTATTGGAAATGTTTTGATTGACCCCACAGCTAAGATTTCACCAACAGCCGTTATAGGCCCTAATGTAACTATTGGACCTGACTGCATTGTTGAAGAAGGTGCAAGACTTAAAAATGTTGTTATGCTCAAAAACTCTACTGTTGGAGCTCACTCTTGGGTAGATAACACTATTGTAGGCTGGGACTCTAAGATTGGAAAATGGGTAAATATTATTATTATTTAAATAAAAATCATTATTAATTAGGACAAGAATATGTATGCTGAAGAAAGGTTTGATTATAAATTTTAATAAAAAATAGGTAAGAATCGAAGGTTTAACTGTTTTAGGTGAAGATGTAAAAATAAAGGATGAATTATTCATAAATGGTTGCAGTGTACTTCCTCATAAAGTAATTTCTACAAGCATTAACGAAAAGGGACAAATTTTAATGTGAGATAATATTTAGTTATTTAACTTGTATTTTAAATCTTATGTTTCATATAGTATTACATTCATTAAAAAGATATTATTCATTATTAATTTTGTAAGCTTTGAATAAATTTATTGAATTTCTATTAAAATTTTGTTTTATTAAATATATCTTTTACAAAATTATTAATTTGCTTAACTGACTAATAACTTCTACTTTAATTAATTGATTATAATTATTTTTTTTAATTTTCAGCTTAACTATTTTTTAATAATCTCCATTAAATATTTAACTTAGCATGCTATGATTTTTAGTTAAAAAATTTATTTTTGATATTTAGTTAGAAAAAATTATTCTTTAAAATAAACCTTAATTAGTGCAATAAAACAAACTAAATTTGTATTCTTTCAAAAAAAAAAAAAATTAAATTTGCTAAATAAATTAAAAAGAGCTTTTGTTAAATTTAACAAATTTTACTTTGTAAATAAATAAAAAAGATACTTGCATAAGATTGTAATTTGTTTAAGACTTATCAAAAACTGAAAGATCTATCAAAATATTTAGTTAAATTATAATAAAATTAAACAATCAATCAATAGTTTATAAAAAAAATGTAAGGGTTTATAAAAAAATATGTAAAGCTTATTACTTTAATAAAAAATATTGTTAGAATTAATATTGATTTGCTGAATGTAGATTGAGAAAAAAGTCAAGATTTAATTAAAAATTTTAATTAATTTTGCAAAAAAAAAAAATACTTATCGGAGATCATAAAAATTATTGATCTTTAGTTATTACTTTAATATTAAAGGATATTTTCAATGAATTAAGGTTATATTTTATTAATTTAAAATTTTCAAATTTTACTTTTATTGAAATACAACTTGTTTTTATAAATGAGTTAAAAATCAGATATTACTAATTTACTTTAATTATAGTTGTAGGAAATCAAAGATCATAAGCACGAATGCCAGGATAAAGAATGCAAGGTATCTATTGAAATAATTTAGTCTGTAGTAGATTGCATTATTGAAGATCTATCAGAGGAGAATAGAGATTGGACTGAAAGTGATATTAATGATTGGAAATCAACATTAGATAATTAAGGATTATGCGATAAAGCTATGGATATATTCTAATTTATTTTAGATTGCTTGTACAAATCTAAATCATTTGTAGCTAACTAATCTAATTTTGAAGAAACTTCGTCATAAACATTAAATAATAAATCGTAGATAACGAATTCAACTAATGATACAACTAATTAAGTTGATAATTTCTTCTAGACTTAAATTGATGAAAGCTGTTAAAGTGAAGCCATAAGGAAAAGAGAAATTTAAAAAAAGATTTAAGAATTAGAAGAATCCATAGAAATGAAATAAAGGATTATAAATGATACAGAAAATTAGATTTAATAGAAATTAGATGAGAATTATAAAACTTCAGGTAGTTAAGATTTTAAATTACAGGATTTATTAACAAAATTATTATAATTATTAATTTTATAGAAGAAAATGATGGATGGGTTTAATTTGAGTAAGAAAAAATTTCTTACTTGAAGGAAAAATCAGAAGTTTTAAACCAACTTGAAGATGTTTTTCTAGAAATAGATGCAATTTAAGAATTGGTTTAAATCAGAGAAGAAATAAAAAGTTGTATTGAAAACTACGACTTTAATAAAATATAGAGCTTATAAAAAAACCTAGATTAGAGGCTTAAGAATTACACTTTTATAATTGAAGACATAAGAAATATTTTATAAGTGATTGAAAATTGGGAACACAAATACCCTTTATGCACAGACAAAAGTGTAGGATTATTTATAGATATCGAAAAAGACAACTAGTATTTAAATCAAATGCTTAAGCAAGTTAATAATGTCTATAATGACTAAATGTTAAAAGAGTTAGAAGGTTTACATGATGTGTTATCAGAATTAGAGTAACTTAAAATATAAAATGATAATAAAAATAACAATAACAATAAATGAGTAGTTAGTAGTTATGAATAAAAAAATTAATAAGTTAGTTATGAATAAAATAAATATTTAAACAAATTGAAAAATATTAGAAATAATTCCAAAATAAATTAATTTTCTTTATTAGTTTAGTAAGTAAATCTCCTCCTTAATATTTCTTAATATTCAATTCTGAAATGTTATTTTATAAAAAATTTATTAGTTAGTTTATTGTGAATATTTTTTTTTATAGCATCATAAATATTTATTATCAAAATATGTTAATTAATAATTTTATTTAAATTTTAAATATTTTAAAAATAAAATTTCTATTCCTTTTTTTTATATTTTAATTGAAAATTATTAATTTAATGAAATATGTTAAAATGAATTTTCTATTCTTTTTTAATTGAAAATTATTAGGTTAATTTAATTTTGACATCATTTTAAAAATAAATTTTCTATTCTTCAAATTTTAATTGAATAATATTTTAGTAGAATTTTATTCAATTTTTAAATGATTTTATTTTAATATTTTATTTTTAAATATTTTCTTGATTTTTTTAATTAATTGAACATTTTTTCTAAATTAAAAAAAATATTTTTGAATGAAAATATAATGAATGAATGTCTCTTAAACATTTTAGAAATTGCTTTCTTTTGATTTGATTATTATTTAATAAGGATTATTATGGAAGAATACTCTTAATTTTATTTATAAACGAATATATGAAAAATAAATATAAATAAATCAACTTCTACTTTGTTTTAAATGAAAAGAATAATAAATAATTAAAAGATGAACATATTTAATATATAAAATGAATGGAAAGAAAGAAAATAAATAATTATTATATATTTCTTATTTGTTTTTTGTTTGCTTAAAATGGTGATAATAAGAATAAAAAGAGACCAAATTATTTTAGCTGAAATAGTTAGATATTGTTATGTTTAATCATTAATAAATAAATAAAATTCAAAGACTAAAAATCTTCTTGATATAAAAATAGCTATAAATAAATTATTTAATAATAAATCTTTATAACTAATACTTATTCAATTTAAATTAATAAAAACAAACAAAACTAGTTTATAAAATAAAACAAACTATCACACTTAACTAAACAATCAAAAATGGTAAACTCATTTTTAATTCTATCATTTCATATTAAAATATGCACCAAAAAAGCTCAAATAAAATATCTTATGCAAGAGAAAAGATGATATTTGAATTAATTTTATTCATTACCATGAATAAAAATCCGATTATTTTCCATTATGATTTAAACTTCAATTTTAAATAATTTTTAATAATTTATAGGAAATTTCTGAAAGAGCTACTCCCCTCGCTGACGATACCTTATCCAAGGAATTGACCAATCTTGTTACTTCCTGCTCTACTTAAAAGCAAGTAAAAATTTTACTTTTCTTAAACATAGATCTATTTATAAGCGTATAGTTTTTGTAGTTGTAGCAGTAGAGCTAATTTATCAGCAAAAGTGAGCTTAATTAAAAGCAAACTAGTTCGATAGGGTAGTGACTGCTTTTTATAGTAGTTCATACCGCTCATAACTGGAACAGTAATTGATTTTACTGCCTTTCTCTTTAAGAGCCTCATATAAATATTTCAACAAGCAAGCTGTTAAGTGAAAAATACATAGCAGCATATTTTTAACAATCTCTCAAATCAGCTTAGAATGAGAAAGGCAGTGTTTTTTACTATTTATTTATGAATAAGTAAAAAACATGATAAAATGAAAGTTATTTGTATGTCTGTAATTAATATATATAAAACAAAAAACTATATAGCTATTTATATAAATCATAATATGATTTTATAGATTTGAAAGCTATTAGTAAACACTTAAAAAATTATATTAATTAAATAAATATTAGGGATACAAATGAATAATTTTATCTAATTTCTGGTTATGATGCTATCAATTAATTAATTGCACACAGAATACATACAAATATACGCTTTAAAATTTGAAGATTTATATTCATTCTATAACGTACTTTATAAATTTACTTGTAGGTTAAGAAGGGTGCTAACGAAGCCACCAAAGCTTTGAACAGAGGTTTGGCTGAAATTATTATTATTGCTGCCGATACCACTCCTCTTGAAATCGTTCTCCACTTACCTTTATTGTGTGAAGATAAAAACGTCCCCTATGTCTTCGTTTCCTCAAAGAAGGACTTAGGCAGAGCTTGCGGTACTTCCAGAAATGTCGTCGCTGTTGCCATCGTTAAAAACGATCGTTCCAACCAAACTGAAAAAATTAAAAATATTAAGGATAAATGTGAACGTCTCTTCATCAACGCTTGATGTTACTTGCATGCATACATAATTTTCTAATTTGTTTTAAAATAAAGAGTGATAAAGAAATTGCAAAGAGCGAATGATTAGCTTGAGTGACTGGCTCAAACAAATACAATAATATACTTTTACTTAAATAATATTAGCAACTATATGGATTGATGGATATATTGAATATCTTATAACTTATTACTAATATATGTATAAAATTTACCCTGCTATTTAAGATAATAATTTTTTTGCATTTCATGTAATTATTTATGTTTTGTCCTCACGTTCATCATTTACTCTTTCGCTCATATTTCATTCAAGTTTTATATCCATTTTAATCATTCTTAATTATAAATATTCAATTATTAATACCCTAATTATCTCGAAAATTTATCATTAAAATTAATGGAAAGTACAGATTCCTAAGAAGAATATGCATAAATTAAAATCATAAATCAGCCTAATTATTATTAAAAAAGAAATTAATAATTATAGCAAGAACCAAAATAAATTTATATTTTATTTAGAATTAAAAGGAGTAAGCTAGCTACTCAAGGTTATTTAAAATAACTAAAGTGATACATTATATAGATTTAATTTTTTTTTTAATTTCTTTACTCTAATTTATTTGAAAACTATTTAAGCTAAGTTAATATTTAATTTTTTTAAACATCAATTTCTCTTTAATTTGAATTATGATAAAAAAACCAAATAAAAGTAAAGAAAAAAAAATAAATTAACAATAAAAAAATACTAAAAAATGAATTTTAATCTAATTAAAAGTATTTGAGCAAGTTACTTAATATATAAACATTATTTAAGACAACTGAAGAGATATACAAGATAGAGATTAATATCTTTTTTAAATAAATCTATTATATTTTTATATAATCTAATTTAATAAAAGATTGTTTTTAATCTTCATAGTTTAAAAAGTTTAAATCAAATTTATCTTTTATTTTGAATGATAAAAAATTAACTTTATTTAAAATAATTTAATTCTAAAATAAACATTTTAAAAAAAATATTTTTCTCTAATAAATTGAAATTTAATTTGAATTTAAAATGAATAGAAGAAAAAAGTGAATATACAAAATAAAATATTAGTTACTACAAAAAATTTAAGTTATTGCTAAAACTTTTTTATTATTTTTCATAAATAAAGCAAAATAAATATCTGATATGTTTATGAATTTTTTTTTTGAATAAATATTGTAAATTTTGATACATAGTTCAATTATAAAATTTATTTTCACATGCTATTTTCAAATAAAATAAGTTTAAAAACAAATTCTCTTTTATATTAAGTGAAAAAAAATATAAATTAGATCAAAAGACTTTTAAGTTAAAGTATCTACTAAACAAATTTTATAATTATTTTTGTATTAAATATATATGTTTTATTTTTTTATATTATTTTTATCTTAAAATGATATATTTATTTTTTAATAGAAAGTTTGTAGTAATTTATATGATTAAATTAATTACTTATTAAGTGGGAATAACATTTATAAATTTATAAAATAGTTTAAATAAATAAATAAAATAAATATAAGTAACTAGTTTGTTCTAAATTAATTTAGTTTAATATAATAAACTTTTTATTTTGACTGCTAAAGTAATTTAAGTAAAGAAAATGAATACAAAATATTTAAAATTGCATGGAAATAAAAAGAGTAGTAAATTAAAATAAATTTTTTGTAAAAACTTTTATTTTTAAAACTTATTTTTTCTTTATTTTAAAATAAATTTCTATTTTAGTTCGAAGAAAATTTGATGGAATGGAATAGATTATGAGCCTCAATTTATTGTAAAGATAGCAGTAAAGTTTTAACTACTTTAAAATTTATAAACAATCTTCAATTATGCTCTATTGAAATAGAGATCAAAAAAGGAATTAAGCATAAATTTTATCACATATTTTTTCTTTTACTTTTTGTCAATATAATTAAAAATTAAACACTATTTTTTAGAAGTTGAATTTAATAAATGGCTTAAAAAAGAATATAAAAAGAATTGTAGGATTTGTAAAAGGATCCTCCTGGAAACTGTTCAGCAGGTATATTTAGACCTCTTAACCTGTTAAACATTGATTTTAATTTACTTATATATAAAAATTAGGACCTGATATCTCTAAAGATAGTATTTTTAATTGGACTGCAGCAATTATGGGACCTGTAAAATAGGATTGATTAATAGCTATTTATAATAAAATTTAATAAAATAGGAAGATTCACCTTACGCAGGAGGAGTATTTTTGTTGAATATAATATTCCCTAACGATTACCCATTTAAACCTCCAAGAGTAAAATTTGAATTAAGATTATATTGCTCATATGCAATTTTATAATATATTAATAGGTCAGTTTTTAAACAAGAATATATCACCCTAATATAAATTCAAATGGTTCTATTTGCCTTGATATCTTAAAAGATTAATGGAGTCCAGCACTTACAATTTCTAAAGGTAAATTAACAAAATTACAAAGAATTTAGTAACAATATTTTAAAAAATTAATTTTATAATAAAACTGAAGTTTTATTAAGTATCAGCTCGTTACTAACTGATCCAAATCCAGATGATCCTTTAGTACCTGAAATTGCAAATTAATATAGATCTAATAAAAATGAATATGTCTTAAAAAGTTAACAGTGGACTAGAAAATATGCTATGTGAGAATTATTATTTAATTTTAATATAATATCTATAGAAATATATCATTAAATAAGTCATAGGTGTTTGTTTGTTTGTTTTATATATGTGAAAATAATTTCTGATAAAATATATTCCAAAAATATTTTAATTTTTAGATAAAATGTAAAATTCTATAAAATCATATAAATGCAATTAAATTAAAAAATAACTTTAATTTAAACATTAAAATAAAAAATTGCTAAATTATAAATGTATTAAAATTTTTTTCATTTTAAATATTTGAAATAATTGTTAAAAATTTACTTTTATAAATAGTAATAAAAATTATGTTATTAATCAAAAAGAAAAAGTAATTCATCAAAAATAAGAAAATTCGCTTGATTTTTATTTCAGAAGTATAGAAAAATGTTAAATTAAAATATTGCTTATTATATAAAATTTTTTAGAAGCTAATTTAAATTAGCATCTTTCTATTTATTAATAAATCACTTAAAATCAATTATATAATTTATACTTTTATGCTTTAAGTTTATTAAAGTTAATTACATAAATTTTTAATTATAAAAAACAATTTATTAAGATTTTACTTTTGCTAATCTGCAACAATTTATATTTACTAAAAATGTGAGATTTAAATATTTGAAAGTTGTTTCATTGAATTTTTAATTTTAGATCAGCTGTTAAATAATTTGAGTAAATATTTTTTTAAAATATTTTGAATATAAAAATGATGGATTATTTATTATTTTAGGATTTTAATTGTATTTAAACTTTGATATTTAAAATAATTATTTCTGATTTTATACTTAATATTTGTATTTATTTGTCATTTTATTTTTCATTTCATTTTTAATTTAATTTAATTTATCTTTATTTATTTATTTTCTAATTTTATTTTAAGATTTTATGTTTGTTATGATCTTTTAATTTTTTAAATTTGAAATTTTATTTTTCATTGTATTTTCTTTTTTCTTTTTCTTTTTTAACGGAGAATCTTCTTGGATAGGCAGTTGCTCAATCTCTCTGTGCTAGCTAGCTTGTTTAAAAAATACTTTTTATATATTTAAAAAATAGGGAAAAAGTGTCCTAAGACTTATAGTGGGTCATTGGTATACGTATAATCCGACATCGTATAAAAGAATGATGAAAAACCTATTTCAGTCGGGGGTGGAAATGGCTTTTCATCGTTAAGCAATAAGTTGTAAATGACCTTAAAAACTTGCACAATACTCTCCCACTGAGTAATTAATTTAAGTGCCTAATGGTCTAAATCTTATATACGATGCATTAAATAATTATTTAACATATAACAAATGATCAACATAAATTGGCATTAGCATACCAATTTATTTGATTTATTATTATTTTTTATTTATTGTTTAGCAACAATAATTATATTGCATTAGCATGCAATTTGAATTTAAGAGCAACTTTTAGCATGGGTAAGCAAGCACGAACTCTTGTTTCAGCATGGGTAAGCAATCAAGCAAGCAAAATTAGCAAATGGGTATGAGCATGATGATTTCTTCTGATTTTTATTAAGTTTCTTAAGAATTATCTTTAGCAAGCCCTCTTCTTAAGAAACTTAATTTTTTTAATATTAATAAATTATCAAATTTTGTTAATATCTTCTTTATTTGATAAATAAAAAATTTGAATTCAAATTAATTAGATTTTACCACTTAATAAAAAACAAAATCAATAATATTAATAAACTTCTCTTTATTACTTCTTTATTAATATTTTGTTAAAAATTCAAAAAAAAGAAATCTTTGTTTTCTCATTTAATTAAAAATAAATAAATACAATATAATTTTTGAGTGCATCTGTTGTTTTATGATTGATATTCCCATTTCTTTTAAAGTCTTTGTTTTTCTTTTAATTAAATTCAATAAGAATATTAGCATGTGTTTTGAATGAATAATTTCTTTTTAAAATAGATCTTATTATTGAAGGTAAAATTTTGTAAAATTAAATTAAAAAAAGCAGAATATTTTATAAAAAAACAAATTTCCTCCCCACCTTATAAAAAAAGGTAAAAAGGTTAATAAATAAATAATAATTAATTAATTAATAAAAAAATAAATAATTAAAAAAAAGAAAAGAAACAAACATTATTAAATAAAAAAGTTTTTAAAACCCACTACAAATAAATAGATGCACTAAATTTTTTAAATAATTTGGCTTATCATTTTTAAGTAAATCTAAGAATATCCTAATTCTACACTACCAAATATTTACACAAAAAGATGAAAAAGCCTCTAATTTATTTGATAATACTTTGTTTCCTATCTTTTAAAGCTGATTGTAGAGAGCTTGTATCCTACAACAAAGCGCTAATGTAATGTCAAAAGAAATGTCTTTTCCTAAAAATGAGAAATAAAAAATCTCATACAATCATATATTTATCTATATAAAAAGTATTTTTTAAACTAGATTAAAGAAGAAAAAGAAAAGGAGATTAAGACGCAAGTTGAGAGTGATTGAGTTGCATGACAGAGATCATTGATGACTTTAATATTAAAATAAAAATAAAAAACCAAATAATAAATAATAAAAGAAATAAATAAATAAAAAAATAAATAAAAACTAAAAATAAATAAAAAATATATTAAATATTAAAAATAAAAGAAAATAAAATAAAATAAAATTAAAAATAAACTCCAAATAAAAATTAAAAGCCAAATAGAATTAATTAATGAAAATATAACAGCATACATTTTAATGCTTTAATTTTAAGATTTTTATAATTTTTTAACTTTTGATTGTATTATTATAAAAAACTATTTAGAAGTCTAGAAAAATATTTATTACAATAGAATATTAATGAAAATTGAAATTTAGTTTATTTTTATATTAAATAGTTAGCATAAATTTATTTTTATTTATTTTAAAATATAAAAAATGAAAAAAATATTTAGAATTACTGATCTTACAGAATATATTCTAAAATATTCTATCTTAAAAAGGAATGTAAAAATTAGAATATTCAAATATTATCATTCATTCTGATATTCTTATTAAAATTAAAAGTATTATGTGATCACATATTAGAATAAACAGAATATTTATCTAAAAAAATATTGAAAGATAGATAAGAAGTAAATGAGATTGATTGCCTTTAGTTGAAGAAACATTTATTGTACATTATTTAATTGTTTTGTTTTTTTAGAGTTGTTTAATATTGCATAATTTCAATATAAAGTTCAACTATTTTTGTAGTTAATTTTTTAAGCTATTGAATTAATAAAAATAGTGTATACTATTTAATATATCAAATTATTTATTAAAATATTACTAACAAATTCAAGGTAAAAATTTTTGAATTTAGCTTTTATAATTTGGAAATAAAGGCAAAAGCAAAACATGAAATTAAATAAATTAATTTTAATTTTTTTGATTATTTTTTATTTTGATAATTAGAAGGCATTTATTTATTTACATTAAATTTTGAATTATTTAATAGATAATTGTGTTAAAAACTATCTATATCTCTATCATTCATCATCTTTATCTTGATTTTATTATTGAACTTAATCAGAAACATATTCTAAAATAGTCTATTCTTCATTTTATATTTCTTCAGAATCAACGTCTATAATTGTTTCATCTTTTTCCTTTTCTAAGGCTTCTTAATCTTTCTCACTTAGAGTAGTTTTTTCTGGGGCTTCGTAATCGTCTCCAAACCAATTTGTTAATAAACCATCCATAAATCCCTACTCTTCTTCTAATTAATGTTAGAGTTAGCTTGCTGTAATTGGTTTACCATCTTCACCTACTAATTATCCATCAACTACTTTTAAGTCTTTACGTTCTTCACCAGTAATTTGATCATATACCTTACCATCAATAACTATAATTCCTTCAATAATTTATCCATTCGAAAGCTTTATTTATCCATCTTTACTTATTATAAGTTTTTCCTCTTATTATTATCCATTAGCTTCTCCATTTCCATTTTTTGCTGCTATTTCCAAAGCTTTTTCATTCTTAATGATATCATCTATTGTTAATTTCTTTTCTTCTTCTGTTTCTTTTATATTTTTAAGAAATTGTTCTTCAATTTCTTCAATCTGTTTAATGAATTTTTCATCCTCTTCTTTTTATTATTTTCTCTTTCGCTTAAAAATGATATTTTAGTATCTGAGTTTGAAATATACCTTCTTAACATAATTAATATATATCCTCACTCTTTAGATTTTATCTTTTAAATCTATTAGTTTATTTTGAAGCTATAAATAATAATTTTTTTATGTTTATGGGATCCTTTGTGCAACGAGTTCTACATCTTCTTCATCATACAATTCATCCATAATCTTAGCCAATTTTTCATCTTCAGAATAGTGATCTAGCATATTCTATTCTTCTAAATCTATTTTGGCATTGCTGAAGCAATAATCCTTTATATAAAATTCACAAAAATCAAAATAGCAACCATCATATTTTGAACCTTTTGTCAAGAATAAAACAAAAAATTCAGTTTTTTTAAAAATAGATTATCTAATAAACAAAATAAATACCCACAAAGCAAGCTCTTCTATCCGTGGACCAAACACAATCCTATTAAGCAGTACAGCCTTAACAACTCATAATCCTTTTACATATTGTTACTGGAGGATCTACTTTTAATAAAATCTCTTCAATTTTTATTCTGTATTGTGATATCTTTTACTCATAGTGATCGAGTGTAGAAAGCATAATTGCAGAAGCTAGCTATATGATTAGCTCATGATTTTGCTCTAACTCCCTTTAAAGAACTTAGATTTAAGCGTCTAAATATATCATTGTATGATTTAAATATAGTTTTATTAAAGCTTTTTTCTAATCTATTATTTTTTTATTCTCAACTGTAATGTTTTTTAATGTTTCTAAATTCAATTAATAATATTTTTTTGATTCATCTTACAATTTTAAGCTCTAAATTTTCATTTCAGCCTCAAATTATTCTTTTGAAAATGGAACCACCAGCAATAAATTTTTTTCTTTTTTCTCTTCTTCTTGAGTTACTTACTAAGTCGCATTTTAAGCTTATGCTCCAGCTTATTAAGTTGGTTGTACCGGCTAATTAGTATTATTTTAAGTATTTTATGTATCTAATAGTGTAGTATTATTTTGCTAGTTTGTTGTATCAACAGCTTATTGCTAAACGCCTTCCTAAGCTTCTTATTAAATAAATAAAAATTTCTTTACTCCAATTTATGTCTCCTCTACTTGCGATAAAGATAAATGGAAAGCAGAAGCTAAAAATAATAAAATAAATATTTTCTTTTAAGATTTCATTGAATATTTTATATCCTAAATGATTTAGCATTGTGTTTTGATATTAAAAAATATTCAAAGAATTAATTCGTTTTATTCGTTTTAGTTATTGGTAATTAGTATCATAGTTCTATTAAAATATAATTCGCAATTATATCCAAGCAAATTTTGTCAATTTTTATCAATTATTGCAAAATAAAACAATTTTGGCTGAAATATTTTTTTTTTTTGAAAATCAACAAAAAAACTTTAATTATTTAATTTAAAATATTTTTTTTAATCTTTCTTTTGATAAACAATTCATAAAAAAGAAGATTATTTTTATCAAATAAAAGATATTTATTCATCTAAAAAGTAAGAAAAAAATAATTTTTGTTCAAGGATTTTTTTTATTTTTAAAAATATTTCAATTTTTTTTTATAAAAAATTATTTCAACTTGATTTTTAAATTGAATAATTAAATAAATAGAAAATTAGCAATTAGATTCAATTTTTTATCCATTTGCTAATTAATTAAAATTAGGTTTGTTTTTTAAATATTTGTTTTTTTGCTAAAGTTATTACTCAAAAACAAAGTTTAATTAAAATAACTAATTAATTAACTTTCTAACAATGAATGATATTTTTTATGCTATTTAAAAGATTTTTATTATATAAAATTTATTTTGGCTAAGAGGTAAATAAATATTTAATATTTAATTTAATATAATACATAATATAATTTAAATTTTTTATATACATTTTCAATTTATTTCATTGTTTTTTTGCTTAGGGTTGTTATTATATTAAATTGGAGAATTGCTATTTAAAAGATTACAACTCACAGTCTTATTCATCTTTATATGTCTGTGTTAGGAATTAAATACATCTGTTGGCAACTTCTACTTATTTATCTATGTTATCTGTGTTTTGGTAAAAGTAAATTTATCTTTTCATGATTTGCACATAATAAATTTAATAAAGGTTAAGATCCTTATTATTGATTACGTACTTTTCTGCTTACTCATAGTAAAATATAGACTTGTTTAAGTTTACTACTTGCTTGTAGAAATCAGCTAAATCAAGAAGACAATTACAAGTGTTTTGTGATATACTGATGTACTATTCAAATGATTTATCCGATTTATCGAATTGTTTATTCATAAACTCGATTCTTCCTTTCCAAAAATATAAATTTTACAGAATTTTCTTGTTAACTGTGCTAATTTTTTCACATTCTGTTGGTTTTTGGTTTGCTAATTCTTTATTTTAAACTTACTCTTTATGATAGGTTTCAAGATATTCTTTTTCAAATTAAAGAAGCTCTTCGTAACTCAACTCATATTATTTAGTCAAATAGTAGTAGAAAGCTCTTAAAATAAGTTAATCTGAAAAATACTGCTGAGGTAAGCAGTTTAGCATTTGGTTAGATTTTTAGAGTTACAAATTAGTTAAGTGAAATATAATTTAATCAATGTAATTTTCCTATTTTTGGTATTTGTAGGATATTAAGTAATCCATTCCATAACCATGTTTGTCTATATAAATTGTGTCTGCGTATGATTGGATTAAATTCTACTATTATAGTTATTGATATTGAATGAGCTGTTTAATTATTTATCCAGAAACAGACAGGGGTTATTCTAAATTTATTATTTTGATGCATTGTTTAAATTAGCTCTCTGACATAAGATCTGGATTTGCAAATTTTAATTAGATAAATAGACAAATGATATCGTGTAATTGATACTCTAAGGGGGAAAATTCATTAGAAGAAACTTCCTCAAATTTTACATATTTTTAGTACTAAACTCTTTGCAGATTATTGTTTGATATGATGTAGTTTTTGTTAGATGCTTTTTGATTAGCTTTATTAAATATGATTTGAGTTTCATCAAAATTAATTACTGAAACACAATTACCCTCAAACAATCCAATATTATCTAGATTAAGGTTAGAATGATAAATATTAAGTATTTCATTCATTTATGTAATATTTTCTAAAACCTATTTATAAATGTGAATTATTTGGCTTTCACTTAGGAAAGGTTAATCTCTCACTTCTTCTTCTTCATTCTCTTAGTTTGTTATGCTATAGTCGTCTTCTTCATAGTTGCTAGATTTGTTTTAGTAAAGTTTAGACTAAATCGTGTATGAGTTCTACATAAGCAAAATATCCCTTAGCTTCCTGTAAACTTTGTAAAATTATAGAAGGTAGTATTCGCTATCTACTCTAACTGCAACAGGATCCTTTACATATAAATCGTTTTCTTTTGCCATTAAAGAATTTATATGGAAGAGATAGTGTTACTGCTTTAATTCTGTTAGCTTTTCTTTTCTCAATATAAATTATTGACCTTTCATCTACTTTTAGCTTGTACAAAGCGAAGTAAATTAATCTAATTGCTGAATGTATTATATATCAAGCTCCTCTGCTATTGATACAACAGGAATTTTTATAAATGAAACCTTTTCTCCAAAAACTAACTTTGTTTGTATCTCCTCTGAGTGAATGACAATGTCGACTTCCAAATTTCTGTGTCTCTCTCTTTCATAATTTTGCTTAGAAATAATTTCTTTTTGTTGCTTTAGCTTTTACTCTGATTCTTCTTTTTCTTTTAATTCCTTTTATTCTCTTTATTTTCTATAAAATTCGATTTCTTTGTCTAACTTAAACCCATAATTCACAGTAAATTACACATTTCTACTTTTTATCTTTTTCTCTGTATTCAGCAAGCAGCTATTTTAAAATTTACTAAAAGTTTAAGAAAATCTATCATCTTAGGTAAACAAATTAATTTCCCCTTGTTTCTCTAATTTTCCTAAACTCTAACTTGAAAAATTTGATTCTAAGGAATTCCTATAATTATCAGTGTTTTTTAGAGACAAAATTCTCTCTATCTTATCATTTCTTATCTAGGCAATCCTTTATTGCTTAACAAAGTCCTTCGCCTACTCCAAGTTATCCTTTTAGTCCTATTATTAGTTTTAATCTATTTTTTTACTAAAATGAAATTTTCCTTTTCCAGTCAATATCCTAATTTTATCTATTGAAGTTAAGTTGTAAGCAGAATTGTAGCTGTTTTAAGAAAGCTTTTCTTAAACCTTATTTTGTTATTTTACAGTCTTTTAAAGCTTTTCAAATGAAGAATCGAAATCGATATCATTATCATCGTTTAACAAATCTACCTCTAGGACTTTAGAATCAGCTAAATTTTGAGTTTCGCTATTAACTTAAGTTTATTACCTTTTATTATTATTTTTTTCTTGACTATTATTCTTTAAAATTGATTGATTTTCTTTTAATAAATTGGTATTATTTGATTATGTATTTAGCTTTTGTTCTTTAGAGTCTTTTGCTTTTACTTTTTATTGATTTTCAGAGTTATTCTAAATCTAAGTGGTATTCGATTGTTTTTCAGACTGAATTTTTTAAGGACTTTATTTCCTTTTTTTTAATGCTTAGCTTTGTGATTTCTCTTAAGGGTAAGCCTGCTTGATCGTTGAGTATTTAGGTTTGCTTAGTTCATCTATTCTTTTAGAATGGAAGTTTTTACGAAGGTGATTTTAATTTGTTTCCTTCATAAAAAAATCATAGTTAGTGTTTTATTTCATTTAACCTAAATCGACAGATGCTCTATAGTTAAACTGTTCGTTATAATTTATATCACTATTCTGATTCAAATTATTTTAATGAGGTATTAATTATAAATGGTTTTTTTATGAGTTTTTAGTAGATTAAGTCACTTAGTTTAGTTAATTTATATCACTAAAATGTGTATTTTTTATGACTAGTTATTCATTTCTCTATTGATATTCTTCTGTTTAGTTTGGCTGCTATTTGATTTAGTTGAAATACATATCCTAACTGCTTTATTTCTAACTACTTGATATTGAATTCAATCTTTTCCTTGGCTCAAAGAAATTTTCTTATGTTACTTATGATTTGCTTGTTGATCTGTATCTAATTTTATCCTTATTTACCTTTTCCAATTATTAATTTTTAGAATAGATTCCATGAATATCCTTTAATGCCGAATTCAAAAAGAATTTGTAATTTTCTGTTGTTTTAGGAAGATAAGTTTTCTTTTCATTATATAATGTTGATGATTCTAGCTTTGGCATGATATCACTTGAATTTTTTGAATTGCTCTCCGTTTCTCTGTAAATTTAGTTATTCTATTCATAATTTTATTTTTCATTAAATTGTGTATCTGCTTATTCGCTAAATTGTTTATCATCACTTAAATCGTCGCATGGATAAAATCCTTATTAGTGGCTCTGGGTAGCTTTTTTATTTCTTTGCTGATTATTTGTATAAAAGTATGTTCTTGTTTCGCCTTCTTAACTGTACCTATCCTATTTAGTATATGCAAATGACTAAGACTAAGGTGTGACTGATGGCCTAAATGTTTGGCTATGAAAATCTTGATTTCCGTGTGATCCGTTTAAATTATTTTATGCTTAATGGTAGTATTTATGTTCTAATTTTTACATAAATTATTTTTTAATTTTGATACAAATATTTATTTAAACCAATTTTTACTGGTTTGGCTTTGATTATCTAAAATGACTGAGCTGCTTCTAGCGCTTTGTGTTATTTCAGGGCTATAATTTTAAGAATTTTTTCTGCTGTTGCTTGAAATTTATGCAATTCTTTGCTCATCTTCAAATTAGTTGCTATATTACCTATGAGATAATGACTCATCTTAAATATTATTATAATGATTCAAATTTTTGCTATTCCAATAAGGTGTTTAATATGAATTCCTTGTAGATTACGGATACTAAGCTAGGTAAGTGCTATTGTGATAAGTTTATCTTGATGAGTTACTCTAAAGATTGCTTTAAGCATTTATCTTAATCTTTGGTAATTCTGGGATTCCTTTAGATTTCATTAAAAAAATTAAAATTAATTATTAATTAGTTAACTCTTTCTTTTATTGGATTATGCTCTATTCTTAATAACTTTTGTTTATCTTTAATTGAAAGGCAACCAAGCATCACCATAAATTAAATACATTTCCATAAAATTTTTCAAATTATATGGTCAATTCTATATCTTTAATAAATTAATTTGTTACACTTACAAATACTTTTAATTCTTATTATAATTAATAGTATATTTTTGAATTCATTTAAAAAGTATATCTTTTAGTTATATAAATACATCAAGAATAACTACAAGCAAATAAGCAAGTATCCTATCTCATTTTTTTATATAATTTTTATTAAAATATAAATATTAAATCAAATATTAGGCTAATAAAATATTAACAAATAAAATAAAATATAATAGTTTAGTATCTTAATAATACTTTATTTCGCTTTAAAAAGACTAGGGATATATACATATTACTTAATTTTAGCAGCTATTTTTATATATAAAGTGTAGTTCATACTTACTGTATGAGATATATAAAAATAAATTACTAAATTATTACAAATATTATGACAAAGCGTTTAAATAAATAAGCTGCATTTTAAATTTCTTTTGTAGTGCATTCATATAAGCCTTAAAAACAAACATTTTATTAATTATTCGAAGTCTTATTTAGTAATTTTGATATATTTTAAAATTAATCACTATATTTTAGTTCAAAATTCAATTAACATTAAATCAGTAAGCATGCTAAACTATGAAAAAATATTAACAAACTATAAAAAATTGTTAACTTTTTAATTTTATATCATAAATACTTATTAATATTCTTTTGCCTTTTTGCCATACGATAGATAAATGCTACTATTCTACAATAATTTTGAAAGATAATCATGTAAATATGAAAAAATCATAAAATTTAAATAATATTTTTCTACAGTATAGATAATCATAAAACTATGTTTATTACTAGATTTTAGATATTTTAGATAATGAAATGCAAAATAAATATTTGAAATATAGAAAACTTTCTCTTACAAAATGGTTAAAACTCACTTATTTATTACAAATACTGTTATAAAGAGTGTTTTTTTTATTTAACTCATCTCCTATCTAATAAAAAACATTTACAAAAAAACTATATTTTAGCAAAAAGAAAAGCTTTTCTTTTTTTTAATTATTTAGTAGAAGCAATAAAAAAAGCTTTTATCACAATTAATTAAGGAAATCTATGAAAAAAAATATAATTGCTTCTTATCTCTTTTTAATATTTTCTTTTGTTTCGATTATTTAAAGTTTTTTATTAGGAATAGTGTCTTTTTGATTTTGTTATCATATTCAAGTATACTTTCCATTTAAATTTTAAAACATCCTTTTCATTGATTATCACTAATATTAATATTATTTCGAAATCTAAGTTAAATCAAACTAATTATTTCTTGTTTCATATTTGACCAAATATTTAAATAAAATTGATTTTAGTTAAAATCCCAAATAATTATGTAATAAAAAAATATTTTTTTATAAAAATAATAAATATTTCTTACAAGCTTTTTGCTATTTTTTTGTTATTTGAGTAAAATTAATAGAAAATTATACTTTGATTTGAAATAAGAATAAACATAATTTGAAATTAAAAAAATGAATTACAAAAAACATTTTAACTGTAATTATTTACTAAATAATTAATCTATTAGATTTTATTTAAGTTCAACTTTTAATATTTGAGTGAGAAGCATTTATTTTTTTAGCAGTTTTTGAATACTAGAATTTAAGTAATTTATTTTATGCAAAAAAACAATAATTTTTGATTATTTGAAATTATTTATTAAGCTTACCAGAGTATTCATTCATATTTTTCTATTAATTACTATTTACTAATTTATAGATTTATCATTTTAAATATATAATCCTTCCTTTCATGCAATCATGCTTGTAATTTGTATGATAATATTTTAAAGTATTCTTTGAATTTTTATGAATATCTATTTCTTAAATTGCTAATAAGAATTCAACATCAAGTAAGTCTAAGAAAAAATCAATTTATAATCATTAAAGACGCTAGGAGGAAATCTGATGAGCTATCAAAATAACCTAAATATTTCTAACTGGCTTATATAAAATTAGGTTCTATTTAAGTTTTAAATCATAATTCTTTCTTCATTTGCATAATTAATTATATTAGTCATTATAAAATGATTTAAAGTGCTAGCTATTCTTATTTAAATTAAAAAGAATTACATTTAAAATAAGTAAATTATATTATTTTATTATTTTTTATAAAATATTTTCATATAATATGCTAATTGTGAGAGATGATTTCTAAAACCTCTTTAACCAAAATATTAAATTATTACAATTCTTTTAAATAAAATTTGTCTTACTTTTATCCAAATTATTATTTACTTTTTTATTGTAGAAGATTATTTTATTTGAATTATTGTAAATTTCATTTAAATGATATATTGCATAAACTTATAATCAATAATAAATAAATAAGCATACAGAATTTTTAATTATATTAAAGAAATATATTAACTAGTTATTTAATTTTTTCTTTTCAGAATCGTTTTGTGATAATTCCTTTTACTAATTTTTTAATTCCTTCAATAACTTTTAATGCGTATTTTCTTCTTATATTTTGCTTTGATTCGGTTCCATCATCAAATAATTTATTTTCTTAAATGTTAATTTAAAAAATCTTGAAATTTATTTCTTTTATCAAATTCATGTATGTAAGCTCAATTTCTGGAATTTCTTAACTCAAATCAATTTTAAAACACTTCAAATGAAGCTAAATGTCTTATTCGCTGAGTCTAATTTATTTGATGTTTTGATTATTAATTTTTAAAAATAAGACTTTGTAATGGCTGTGTGAGAAGTAATCGAAGAATCCTCTTGTCTAGTTTTTATAGTCTCTTCTGCTCGAAATTTTAAGCTCATAAATAATTTTATTGAGCTCTTGCATTATAACTTGAGGTAAGTTAAGATTATTTAGAGAATCGCTTCGAAACATGCTCAAAATGTTGTACATAAATAACTTATTCAGATTATGAAATTATGAATTCTTTACATAAGAGGAGTTTTGTTTCTTTATCCTTGATGATTGTTTTTTTTTTTAATAATTTTATCTTATATCAGAAAAATCAAAGTTTTTTAAAAAAGGAATTGATTTTGGTTTAATGTTGTTAAACAGAGAATTTTAAATTCTATCTTCAAGTTGATAATTTAATTAGCAATTATTTAAATAATTTATCTCGTTTTTTTATTTTGTAAATTTTTATTTTTCTAAAGCAAGTTTCTCTTAGTATTAATTTAATTAAATTTTTAGTTATTTTATTTGTGTATTTTTTTGTGTAATTAAAATAGTGTTATTTAAATTATTTCCCTGGTAGTAAGAACAAAAGTTTTTATTTATTTCGCTAGCTAAATTTAGAAATAGGCATTTTAAATATGTTTGATACTAGTCTTCAAGTTTTTAGTTTGTATAACTTGTTGAAATCTCTTCAGCTTATTCTGTTTTTTTTTGTAATAAATGGCATTATTATGAAAGGTCTTCTTAGATTTTAGCAATGAGTTGTGTTTCGTCATCTAAGTTATAAAGCTTAAGAAGTTCAGTTTTTAGGTTTTTAAAATATAATTTTTCTTTTTCTATTTTTATTTTCTCATTAAAGCTGTTTTTTTGTGGGTTTTTTTATTAATTATTTTCAGATAAATTTTCTACTTTACTTGCAATCTCTGAGCTTACTTCTTATTCATCAACAACATACGAATGAGTTTCTGCCTACTATTAAAATGAGCAAATATCCTCTTCTTTGTAATTTTTAGAATATTTTATGCTAACAGTAGGATTAAATGAATGGTAATTTTATTCATTAGACTGTTCTTATTTAACGAAATCCTTCTTTTTTTCTTTTAGATCATAGATTTAAGTTATTTTTTTACCTACAGATTGAATAATTTAAATATTGCTAGTATTAATTGATCTGCTGCTTTTCCAAGAGCACTCAGATTGAGATCCAGATCTTGATTTTTCAAAGTTAAGCAAACAAATTTGCTAAGGCTAATCTTCATTGAAGCTACTTTGTTCTATATCCATTTAAAATTCCTCCTATTCACTTAATTGATTTGATTGTTAAAAGTTATTAATATTAATATTTCTAGATTCTGAATCAGGAAAGTATGCGAGTTATTATTGAATAAGCTGCTATTAGTATTACTTCATATTTTGTTGGTAGGGATAGCAATACTACATGCTATTCTAACATACCAAGTAAGGAAGTTATTGATGGCTTACACAATTGTAATTTATTTAATGATTGTTACAGTTAAAATTGCTATTAGTGTTGTGAAGATTCTGCAAAAACAGTGCATTCGAGTTAAACTGAATCACTCTTGGAGTTTGCTGAGTTTAATAATTGTAGCATTAGTGAAACATTGTTTTTTAGTTGGAAATAAATTATTAAATTAAATTAATTCTTTATAAAAATAATTCATATTTTGACTATATGTACTATATTTAATAATATCAACTTGAAATTTTAGTCAGTGGTAGCTTCCTTATAAATAACTTATTTAAAAATTGATTAATAAATAAAAAAAATTCCCAGATGATCAATTTAATGTTTTTATCGAAATAAACAAATACCCACTAACTCTGATTGCTCGTCTAACAACTTACTGTAAAAATTATAAATAATTTATCATTTTTTAGTCCTAAGCATTACAAATGGCTAAAATAATCTTTAAAATTTTGCTTATGTTTCAGACTGATTTTAATTGTCTTCAAAATATTATATTCAATGTGAGCAAATCAGTAAAGTAATATTTTAAAAGGTTAGGAAAGAAAATTGCTTAATAAAAGAGAATATGAAAAATAGTCAGTTTTAAGTTTTTAAGAAGTATTTTACATAAATTAAGACTTAGATTTTTAAATTAATCCCAAAAACATGTTGATTAGAAAATTTGCGAATGAATTATTATTTATTATTCAAAAAGCTTTTTTTAACTTTGAATTAGTCAAAATTAAAGCATGCGTTTGTTTTATTATACAAAGATTTATGGGGTAGGATTTTAGTGATAAAAAAATATTTAAATATACTTATAATTTATTTGTATTTTTTTTTAAAAGTTATAATTTTTAATTGAATGACTTTTTTATTTATCAGTCAAATAGTTTCCTAATCAAAAATATTTTATTTTAGTAATAAATCTTTTAAATCTTATCATACATTTTTGTACCATAAAATAAAAAGAAGCTTTTATTGAAATAAATATATTCTCATAACAACTTTTTATTACCTTAATTTCTTTACTAAAATTTATTAGTTTTAAAGGGTTAGTTAAATGATTTCTAAAGAATAACCAATTTTGCTAAAATAATACCAAAAATATTTAAATAATCAATAAAAAAAATAATGATTTAAAAATAAAGTTAAAAATTGATATCAATATAATTGCAGATAGCAATCAATTTAAAAAAAAAATTATATATTTCACTTTAAAAGCAATATATTCTATTTTATATCAATTTAATTTTTAGTCATCCAGTTTAATTTTCAAATATAATAGATACTAGAGTTACTGAGCTCAATTAATCTGGGATTACTAAACCAAACACAATCGAAGATATACTGTGATTGTTTTTAAATCTTAGAATTTAAAAATGAAAACTAGGCAATCAAAAAAATATGATTAAGGTAGTTTATTTCAAAATAACATTTGCAAACCAAGTTTTTGAAGCTACAGAAAATATAATCAAAATATTCAAAAGGAATGTATTACTTAAATAAATTAATAGAATATTAAATTATATTTCTTCTTTTTTAAATTCTGAATATCTAAGTACTTTAAAAATTATTTTTATATTTGAACATCAAAATAACTAGATTTAAATTTTAAAAAATTATTAATTACATGAAAAAAGAAAATGAAGTTATTGCTAAAATAATTTTAGCTAAATATATATAAATCATAATTAGTTAAATAAAATTCAGTGTTTTAAGAAGTACTTGAATTATTTTTAAAATCAAGGATTATAGCATTTAAAAATGTTTAAATAGCTATTTAATGATGTTATTTAAAAACACTCATTTATAACAATATTTGTTATTATAACTAAACTTTCTTTATGCTTTCCTCATCACCTGAGCTTTATTTGAAAAAATAAAGATATTTAATCATGGAAATACTTAATTATTTGAAATATGATGAACTGATTTTTAAAATTTTTACAAAAGTGATTTGTTTTTGTTGAATGTTTATAAAGGAAATTTAATTTTTGCAAAGCTCTCTAGTTGGGGAGAAAAAAATTAATAGACAAGAAATTTAAATTTTATGTTTAAGTAACTGATAGAAACTGTTGGTTCTTATATTTTTTTTTCTTTATAAATAATAATAGCTTTATTGATACTTTTCAATTATCATATTATCTCAGGTAATTAATAAAAAGATTAATCTAAATAATAGTTTATAGCTTTTGTTTTTAACCACTACTTATATCCAAAAATACTCACTTTAAATTCAATTAAATGGCCCAGTTTATAAATATTCATTAAGTTACTCATGTTAGAGTCATTTCATAAATTATGTGGTGATATCTATATGTTACATCAGAAATAAATTCATCATTTTTTTTTTAGCTCAAAATTATCAAATAAACTCTATGACACTAAGTATATCATTATTTATTATTGAGAGTTGATTAAGCAGAAACTTTTTTTATTCTTGATAAGGGAAAAATTAATGTTTTTATTTTGAAATATTATGTTTATTAACCTATAGATATAAATATATTTACTTACTTACTTACTATTCTTACCACTAAATATCATCTTTAACACATATAAGAAAAATAGTTTGAGCCTTCCAAAAATTTTCTAAATGGCAATAATAAAAGGTTACCTTAATTAATGAGGAATTACAGAATATCATATTTTTTTATTTTTCCAAAATAATTTGATTCTTACTCTTTGTATTAAAAAATAAAAATGTAATGGTTTATTAATAATATAATTTAGATATTCATGTAGATAAAACAAAATATTTTAAAATCAAATAAATAGATTTTTTAAAATTAATACACTGCCATTTTTGATTCAACTACTCTTTCTCTTCTCTGTGTTAATTTTAATTGTTATTAAATTACTATTCATTTACTGGCTGCTTTTTGAATTATATGTTGATATATGTTTATTAACTATACAATTACTCAATTACACTATTAAAGAGAGAAATGCTATGAGTTACATTTTTATTTAAATAAGTAATCTTATTTAATTATTTTTTTGTTATTTATTCATTACTCTACTATTTATTATGTATTATTATGATTATTTACTGTTGGAATATTAGACTAATCGGTAATTAAAAAAAAAGTATTAAGGTTTACACTTACAATTCTTAAATCATTATAAGTTAGATGATGATTTAAATTTAAATGATTAGGATGATTATTAAAAAAAAGAAAAATTCTTTTATGATTTGAAAATGCTGATATTTTAAAATAGAGAAATTAAGTTTTCATTAGTTGTGAGAGTTTGCAAATTTCTATCCGAAAGGCTATTTCTAAGGTTGTTTTGAGTATTTGAACTACTTTTTAAAAAGAACATAGTAATTTTTATATTTGTATAGTTAAAATATAAATATACATACGGGAGGATTTTTCTTATATAAATTATGTATTTACTCAAATAATATTACTCAATCTTAAATATTTTTTTTTAAAAATACTAAATTTTTAATTTTTAAAATCAATATTAAGATTTTACATTGGTTCAATGATTAATTCGTCCTCATAAATAAGTTAAATATTTATGGAAACTTAAATTTTAAAATTGAAAACGTAGTAAACATGTTTAATCTGAGGATTATTCATCTGAAGATTAATAATAGCTAATGATGTAATAATTCTGTTTCCTACTTTTTAAAAAACAAGTCGGTGTAGATTAGATTTTCTAGATTTTTCTGATTTATTTATTTTAAATATCGAGCTTTGAGCTTTTGAATTTACTACTCTATTTTTTTAAATAATAGCATAAATAAACATTAAATAGACTATTAAAAATTCTAAAATATTTTACCTAATTCCAGATATTACTTTTTGATAGTGAAAATTTCAACGAATTAAATGTATTTAATTATTATAAATTAACATTATTATAAGAATCTATAAAATTCAATATTAATTTCCTTAAATGCTAATACAAAATAATGACTTATTCATTAAAACCTTATTATTTTGAATAAATACTACATTTATATATTTTTTTAAATAAATTTTAATGATATTTACTAAATATTTAAATGTATTTTTGTATCTTCTATATATAAATTTGCTTATAAAATTTCCATTTATTACTAATAAATTTATTTGATTTTGATTTTTAGTAATCTATGCTATTAAACCTTCACATTAGTTTTTTTACTTCGTTTTCTTTACATGCCTTAGAATTTTTTTTAGATATTTACACCTTCCATTAATAATATAGCAGCTGAATAGCAAGCCTATTTTATAAAATAATTCTACATATCGTTTCATTATAGCCCGTCAATCATTTATGCTTTTATAATATTTAAACGAACTACTTTACTTAATGGAATTGAAATAAAAAGTAAGCATTTTTATGATGTTATTTAATCTACCTGTATTAAAAACATGATATTTAGTTATTGGAGAATAATGAAAAAAGTGTATTTAGTATATTTTACAAAATTAGGTATCATTTTTAAGTAAATGTGTAAAATAATGATACATTTTAAATCCAAAAAATTTTAATGCTATAACCATATAATAACTTTACAAATACTATATAGCTATCAATACAAATAGCAAAAAAGATGTATTCACATTATATTACCTAATAAAGTCTTAAAATTATTTTTATAGAATTGAATCAACTATGGTTATTTATTTCTTTTGCTTAATTTTATAATTTGATTTATTAACAAATAAATTCAAACTTGATAATAATAAACGAAATTAAAAGTATATTTAAATCCTTATTAATTAAATATAAATTAATTATTTTTTGATTATTTGCTAATTTTTTATATCATTAAAATTTAGATATTAGTTTATGAATGAAACTTAATTAATTTTGAGAGTATATAAATATTAGCTTGTTTTTGTAAAATTTAGTAGATAAATTCAACAGTTTAGCATTGAATCGCTTAATAAATCAAATATTTTTCATTATTTTCATTGTTAATTTTTATGTTTTTTTTTATTAAGATTTCTTTATCTTAATAAATATTTAAAAAAAAAAAAATGATTATTTTAGCTAAACATTTTTTTTTCAATTTCAATGTTTATCACAATACAATATTCTAAAATAAATTATCCCTTCATATGTTTACAATTTTTATTATTCTATTTATTATTTTAAATTTATTTAAATTTTTAGTGTTGTTCATATATTTTACTTTTGATCTTGTTTTGGTAAATTTTAACTATGTGATTACTTAAATTATTTTATTTTAGTTAAATCCCTCTAAAATTTTATTTATTTTCTAATTAAGTTATTTTTGAAACAATTTTTTAGATATTCTACAAAAAGTAGCAGTTATTTTACTAAAAAATTGCTTAAATTAAACATTTTTTCCATTAAAAATAAGAATATAAAAAAATTATTCAAAAATTATATTTTATGCTTCACTGAAATATTTATTTATGAAAATTTATATTATTTTAAGATTATTTTATTTAAATTTTTTATTTTATATTTGAAAAATAAAAATATTTGAACAACTTTTATGCTTTTTTTAATTATTTAAAAGCAAATATAAATAATCAGCATTAAATTCTTTAGAATATAAAAAAAATAGTTAAAAATAAGTAAATTCTTTTCAAAAATAAATAATTATCAAAAAAATGAAATTTTGATTGATTGTTGGTTGATATTGAATTTAATTTGATTTATTTTCTTTTTTTATCTAATAAGTAAATTAATCTTATTGAAAATGTTATTAATTAAGACACAATTAGTATTCTCGTCTTTTAAAATAGAAAGAAGTAATGAGGAGATAAAATAAAGTAAATTGAATATTTGATAGGTTTTCAGAATTTATATTGATTAAAATCGAATAAAAAGACATCTTTATGAATGTATGTATGTATGCACATAAATAAGCACATATTTTTTATAGAATTATAAAGAGTTAGTTTTTCACAGAGAGATTCAACCAACAACCTTAACGTTTAAGGGATAAGCAGAGTCGGAAAGGATACCGCATTGACCGCAAACCTTTTGGGGCTTAGCGAAACCAACACAACCGTTACCGTCAAGAGGGGTGAAATCAGTCTTGCAAGTAGGAGTAGCTTCTCTCTTGACTCTGATGTAACCATTTTCACCAAATCTGGTACCCCAGGAGTTTCTGACAATCCAATAGTCACCTTCCTTTTCATCAGTACCGTAACCAACCAAAACGACAGCGTGGTTAATATCAACATTATCAGCACCATCACATCCGTGGAAGACACCAGATTCGTAATCGTGGAAGTTAGAAGCATCAACTGAGATAACGAGGGGACCTTGAGTGGCAACAGCGTTCATAAGGGAAGCATAGTCGTTTTCAGGGACCTTAAGATAACCGTCAATAGTGACTTCGATGGGTTATTGGGTGGGATCGAAGGTACAGTTACCAGTTTAACCTTAGTAAGAGGAGTAAGAGTACTTGTATTCAGAAGTCAAACCGAAGAGTTAGACGTAGTTGTAAGCCAATTCAGAGACGGCACCATTGCAACCACCTTGACCACCACATTAGTAAGAGTTTTAGACACAAGAAACTAATTGTTGGGTAGAGAGGGTCTTGAGTTGACCAGTAGCGATGGCAGCATATGATTCGATGACGGCAGTGGTAGCGAAAGCCCAGCATGAACCGCAGTGACCTTAATCCTTAACAGGGGTAACAACACCAGCGTCTCTCCAATCAACAGACTTGGGAAGATCCTTAACGTTGATCTTGTCAGAGGTCTTCAAGTTTCTGAACATATTTTATTTGTTAGCAGCATTCTTGACAGTCTTGGAGTAACCAAGAGTGGTTTCTCTGAGTTCTTCAGCAGTTCTATCAGTGAATTAGTTAATACCCTTCTTGTATCCATTTTCAGAATTAGAGTTGAAGGCTTTAATTTCCTTTAACTTTTATTCGAAGATTCTCTTTCTTTGGTTGTATTCAGCGGAGAACTTGGTGTAGGCCTTGTTAAAGTCCTTGACGTAGTCATCGAAGGTGTAATTGACCAATTAGTTCCACTTAGGAGCAGCAGTAGCCAAAACAATTAAAGCGAATAAAAGAACTAACTTTCTCATTCTAATTATTATTTTTTTGCTTATTAATTATTTTCTTATAAATAAATAATTAGATTCAAATCAAATATCTTCAGTCTGCTTTTTAATTAAATTTTGTTAGTTAATTGATAGAGAAGACAAGACATACATTTATTAAAGTAAATACATGCAATTTCCTGTTTGATTTTTTATTCCATTTGAATGAAAGACGAATTAATTTTTCATAGAAAAACAATTTTTATATTGATATATGAATGAATTTACTTATTTATGAAAAATAGTAGTTATTAGTTAATTTATCAGCGCTTTATGAACAAATTCTTTTATATAAAATTAAATGTAAATTCTTCTATTAAAATTCTTAGTTTTTCCTGAACATATTATACCAAAACCTGAACTAAACCACATATCCTAAGAATGTGTATTATCTAAATTATTTTTGATAGAATAATTCGCATGATTTGTTTGCATAAAAAGTTAAGGATTCTTACTAGCTATTCTATCAGCTTAACCTTTAATTTTACATGAAAGAATTTTCTTTTATTTACATGATCTTTATATTTTTTCTTAAAACTTAAAAAAAAATATATTATTTTTTCAGCTAAAAATATATTAGCTCAATCTTAAAATAAACACCAAAACTTTAAGCACTTTCTAGGCAATTTTAAATACGATAACTTTTCAAACGTTTTGTATATTCTTAAGATATTAAATTGAATATGTCAGTATGAAAGCAAAATTTAAAAATTTAATTTCCTTATTTTATCCTCTGTAATTCAAGGACGAATTTTATCTCAAATAAAAAATATAAAGTGTTTGCTGTTAAATTAAAATAATTCAACAAAATTTAAATAATTCGGCTTAAAATATTCTATTTCATTAAATCTAAAACAATAATATAGATATAAATCATCCATTTGTTAAAAAAGCTAAAGATTATGACATTAAACATAATCGAGTAATATTGAAAGTAAATTAATTGTTGAGAGCTGATAAAAAAATTATATAAAAATATATCATTAGAATTAAGGTTCTAGTTATTAATTACTAAAATTAATAGTTTATTTTGACGAAAAAAATAAATATTTGAAAATATAACCAATATTTTAGCATACGTCAAGTTTGTAGATAAATTAATTTAATTTAAATTTACTCTTAATAATTTAATAAATTACATTTTTCATTCTTTCATCTCAGACATGAAAGTCATTGTAATATGGAAAACATTTAAAAATTCTTTATTTACTGAATAATGTGTCATAATTTGTCTTTTTTAATAAAAAATTTTACAATCTAATAGAAAAATGATCGAATTAGAAACAGAAAAATAAAAAAATTTTAAATTTAATTCTAGTCTTTTTAACGAATGCGAACTCAAAAATTAAAAAAATATTACTTTAAATAGACGACAAAGCATGTTAAAAAGAAATAATTTTTATTTCATTTTATTTTAAGCACTAATATGCCTACTTTTACATTCAAATTTCTTTTATAATTATAAAAAAATTCAAATTTACTTATTTGAATAAGATATAAGGTTAAAACTTTTGATGAAGGTACAAAAATTTCTTATATAACTTTAAATCTTTTATAATGAATTTTATATAAAGAAGAAAATAATGTCTATTTCGTACAAGAAAAAGTTAATTGCATAAAAAGTCTTTTTACTTTAAATATTTCAATAGTTTTTCTTAAATTTTAAAAGGAAATTATTGTAATTTTGCTTCTATGTATAACTTAAATAAGTTTCAGTAGGAATTTTTAATCCAACTGCAATTATGTCAATAAACCTGAACATTTTTTATTTAATATTTAAGTCCTTCAAATCTTGATTCTTTAGGATATATAAATTAAAAACTCTTTTATTATTGAACTTAAAAGAAAAAAATTCACAAAAATTTAATTTAATACCAAGTAATTATATAAATAAATAAACTATTTTTACCCTAAATCTGTCAAAAATTAATAGTTTCAAACTGTAAGCTATTGAAGGGTAATTTATTTATAATGAAATATGTATAATAAAGAAATTAAAACTAGGAATTCTTACTTACCATCTATTTATTTTAATATATCAGAAAATGTGTAAAGTGGTGAATAAATAAAAAAAAGATATTATTAGCTAAATAAATCAGTTTAATATAAATTTGATTATTTTGGTAAGCTATTTCTATTTATAAATTTTAAAATACTAAAAAATTTATTTTTGAGACTTTAATTAATATTAGAAAATAATAAAAATATTACGATAGAGATATTTATTCAGTTAGCTTATTATGATATCAATATTTATTTAATCTGGAGGATTTTTATTTATCTTAAAAAATCAAACTTCAAAAAAATTTTATAAGAACAATTTTTTTAGAAATAGAAACAAATAGTTTTTATTTAAATTAGAAATTAATTAATATATTATATTTTAAAAGTATAACACTGAAATATTATTAATTAAATCTCTATTTAACATCATAAAAAATAATTTTTACATAAACTTATACAAATATTTTAATTTGAATTTATGATGTAATTATTTAAGTTAATTAAATAAATTTTCCAAATAAAAAGTATTTATCAGTAATTTTATTTTTAATACTTTTTTAACATTATATTTTAAATACTTCAATAAACTGGTAATTGATTAGAATTTAATAGAATTTTAAGGAAGTTAAGAATATTTATTTTAAGATTAAAATTAAGATTATTATAATTAATTTATTTGTTTTAATTTTTTGTTAAATTACTTATCTATCTATTTATTTTTTTTGCTAACTTACTTTTTTCAATAGGAAGATATACAACAAAATTTTAAATATATATTTTAAATTAAATTAAAGATAAAATAATATTAGCTATTTACTATTATATAATAAGAAATTTAAAGAAATGTATATATTAGCTATTTCTTTCAGTAGACAAAAATTACTTTTTTTAGATAATTTAATGATGTTAAAAAAAAAAATATTTTAATTATTTTACTAATTAACAGAATCAAGATTAAAGAAAAATTTAGAAGATAAAAGTATTTGTAAAGTTAATTTTTATTATAGTAATGCTAAGTAGAAATTTAAGTATTATTTAATTAATTTACAAAAAATAACTCTAAGATTGTTAAATAAATTTCTATTTCCTTATTTATAGATGAAAATATATTGAACTCTAATTAAGTTTACACTTTTTAAAATTCAATAAATTATAAATATTTCAAGCCAAATTATGTTTAAAGATTTCCATTTTTTTGTAAACTTAAATTTGCAATTTAACTTAAAAAAAATTTAAATTAATAAATAAAGTATTAATATACCTTAATTTATTTAATAAATTATCTAAAAATTATATATAATATAAGTACCTTTTATTAAATAAAACTAGAATTTAATATTGTTTTATTTGTTTGTTGTATTGTAAAATGAAATTCTAAATGATAATAAAAACACCTTAAAAATTGTAATTTTAGAATACATTATAGATAATAACCCAAAAAGCTACTAAAATTTAATGAGATATCTTTTCTATGCATATTTAATTTGAAATTGCAATCATATTTTTAACATTCTTATTTTCAAAATACCACAGAATATAAATTAGTTTTATTATTTTTGCTGCTTATTTGTTTGTTTGCTTGCTTGCTTGCTTTATGGATTTCTAAGGTGATATATCTTTTTATATCATTTTGCTTCAATGATGAGTTTTGACGGGAGCAGAGGGTTTTTTAACGACAGGATTAGGGAACATGTAAGAACGAATATCAGGGAGAGAATCTTAAAAGGCAAGGTCACAACGGACATCAAGAGTATTCTTGACAATAATATCACCTGCTTGATTGGTGAGCAAAATACCACCAAAACATTTTTTATCATC
Organism: Tetrahymena thermophila SB210; assembly: GCF_000189635.1. Classification (NCBI taxonomy): domain Eukaryota; phylum Ciliophora; class Oligohymenophorea; order Hymenostomatida; family Tetrahymenidae; genus Tetrahymena; species Tetrahymena thermophila. The sequence continues at coordinate 36,789 of NW_002476355.1, forward strand.
TTCATTTTTGGCAACAACCTCTTTAGCACCTAATGCAATATCAAAATCATTGAGAGAGACACTACTATTGTCTTTAAGAGCACGTTCTTCCAAAAAACGTGAATTATCAACAACAGCATTTAATTTAATAGTGTGGTTCATTTCTTTTTTAATTAAATTAATGTATTCGCTAACTGCACTGCTCAAAATATCCTTGCAAAGGCCTTCATCTCTTTTAAGACAACGGATGATGATTTTTTCTTCGCCATAAAGTTTAATAAAACCCTAAACCATCAAATTTTTGAGGAAATTCTTGTAAAATGCTTGATCACTTTGGATCTTTTAAAAGACCTTGTATTGAGCATCTGAAAATACTTTCATCATAGCCTTGTTTCTGACTTCCATTTTTTATAATCTGGAATTGTTAATTGCAGTTGATCTCTTGATTCTGTGATCCATTTCAACTTATCTAAATCTTTTTTCCATAGCAGATTTAATTTAATCTACTTCCTTTTCGACGATGCTATTCATTTCAGCTTCGAACTCCTTAAGAGATTTAACCTCAATTTCATAGCTCTTTTCCTTAGCTTCCTAAATGACGAATTCGTTGATTGATACACCACTTTCCTTGTCCATCGCAATCCTTTTTAATCAATAATAATAAATTTACTAATTTGCTGCAATCATTTCTACTTGCTAATATTATCTCTCCATCTTAATTTCAATTCTTGATGTTAATTAATTAACAAGCTTAAAAATTATTTTATAAGTTTTTTTCTTTTTCCTAGTCTAACTAAAATGTAATGTTTTTATTTACCTTTCTGTTTTTACTTATTAGCTTGGTTTTGCTTAAGCTTACTTTGTTTTTTATTTCTGCTGGTTTGTTTAGCTATTTTATTAATGATATTAGTATTATTACTATCAAATTATTAAGACTATTAATTTTATTTATCAATACCAATTAAATAATTTTAAGGTATATCATGATGATTTTTCTTCTTTCCTTTTTATATTTTCTTTTATTTTCTTTGCTATCTATAATCAATCCTTTTATGCCTTTGCCTAGTCTTGCCTTGTAATCTCTTTTATTTTTATTTTATTTGACTTTATACGCATTTTTATTTTCACAAAGAAAAATTTTATTTTTTATGGCTAAATCAAAGATATTTACTATTATTTATTGATACCAATACTTATCATCTTTTCATTTTTTTTGATATATTTATTTATTTATTTGTTTATTGATAGATTGATTTCAACCAATTCCTATTAGATCCTTAAATATTTTTTTTATTTCAAAATTATTATAAACATCAGAAAAATAAAAGAAAGATATACTTGATAAAGTTAATCTATTTCTAATGATTAAAATTGTTAACATAAAGATGAAATTTTTTTAAAGTGCTATTTTGTCCTTATTTCTACTCTATTTAATTATTTCTTTATTTTTTTATTTAAAATTCAAGTTATAAATTGAATTTAAAAATAATTTTATGTTGATCTTAAACCTAATAAAATCAAGCATTAAAATGATAATTAAATATAAATTAATTTTTAATCGAAATCAAAAAAATATTATTTTTAAATTAAATTAATTAAATAAAAAATAATTAATAAGCAATTAAAAAATAATATACTAATTTATCAATAAACAATTTATAATTCAAATTATCTGTTTTTATATTAAATCTATGAATTTATATTTAAAAACAAATTTAATTTTAATAAAATTATAATAAAAGCTAAATTTTTAAATTCATTCGATAAACAAATCCCAAAAGATTTTTTTAGGACTCCATTGTTAGCACCTAGTTAAATACTTTTGATATGCTATAATTTAAATAATAGTAACTATTTTAGCAACTCTTAAGGCTTTTGGAAAATTTATTTCTTAGTTTTCGTTTAAAACTATTTTGCATGATTCCAAGTAAAATAACTCTGTTTAAAGTTTTTTTAACTACTCAAGAGATGCTTTATCAAATTAAATAAGGTTTCCCCTTTTAAAATAAATTTAAAATCAAATTAATAAAATATACATAAAATTAATTTAATACTTGAAATTAGCATCTAAACTCAATAAAGTTTTTAGATTCTGAAGATTCATTAAAAAATAATTGATTGATTTTATTTTATTAGACCTATTTATTATTTTTAATAATTTATAATTTAAAAAATATTTTAAATTAATCAAATTAATTTACTGAAAATCTACTAAAAGGAATTTGAGAGTACTTTGTTTCTAAAGTTAACTTACAAGCTATTATAAAGTTATATCATTAACTTAATTTTCTTACATATATAAAGACAATTTTTCTAATTATGATAAATTTACTAACCCTTTACAAATTTTATCACAATCAACTATTTTTGAATTTCTGTTTTATAAAAATATTTAATAAATTCTGATCAATTAGCTGAATTGAATTGTTTAAAACATTTTATTTTGTACATTTTTAAACTATAATTGAAAATTTAATCTTAATTTTTAAAGTTTCATTTTTAGATTTATTTTTTTTATTAAAGCATATTTTTTTATTACAATAATGAAAAATACATTTTTGTTTTGTTTTATTAGATCTCTAAAACGTTATTATATTCAGATAAATTAAATCAAATTAATTACCTCATATATATCGTTAGGTGTTTTAAATTATAGAACATAGGTAGATACTTTTCAAAATGCTGGCATACATTATTGTCTATAGGATTTCCTCTAAATAAATTCATAAAAAGCTTTAATTTTTTTAATCAACTAGATTCAATTTTACGTTAGCGTGAGAGAGAAGTATTCTACATTTTATAGTTTACTAACACATTCTAACATTTGCTGTGTGCCTTAATTTGATATTTTATTATCGCTATTTTAATTATTTTTAATTATTGATTATTCAGTGAACGGAGGATCTTAAATATATATTGGGAAATTAATAATAAGATAGAAATTTTTGGCTTTTTAAAGATTCTACTTTGAAAAATAAAATAATTAATGAGATATAAATTACGTTAGAGTAAGATGGATTTATTTTATATTTTGCATGTTTTGGAGACTAGAGGTTATTTGATACAAAAGATCATCGGTTAATTTCTATTTCCTTTTTTATAAGTTATATATTATTGCTTTTATTAAATATTTACCATATTCCAATATTAATCTATGTGATAGAATCTACTTCTTCACGTTTTAGATTTTGTACATCGCTTCTTGAGCTTATTTATCCTTTTACTGTTACTCTAAATCATTATTTTTATTCAATAAAAATATACTAATTTAATTACTGCAAAAGTTGAGGGATTATCTTTATTCTTGCTAAACTATTTAGAGAGCTTTATAGAATATGTAAATTATTTGGCTTAAGGGTTTATTATGTATTATTTTTAGTATTTAGTGTTTTAACTAAGCTTTTTACAGTTGAGGTTTGTAGTTTTTAAGTATTTTATCTCTAGTTTTGTACACTTTTAGGATTTGATGGCAACCTTTGCATATCTTTTATATTTTTATAATTTATGAGAAAAATGAAAAAGTTTTATTCTATTTGCTTTATTGGAAACAATTAAATTATTAAATATTATTTTATAAAAATAAATTCTTATTTTTTTGTAATTTATAAGTTGCATAATATATTTACGCATTGAATATATTTCAACAATTGTTATAAAATAGAATTTTTAGAAAAATAATTTTGTAAATTAAAATCTGATAAACATAAAAATAGATTTCTACTTAATACTATTTATAATAAAGTGTTGAATTAGCTTTGTAAGTAATTTTAAGAAAAACAGATATTTTATATTAAATTTTGCTTAATTTGTTTTTTTACTAAGATTTTAATTTTTAAGAATAATTAACAATTTAATAAAATTCAATTACAAATTTACAAACAATTTGTGTAAACGTTTTGTAGATTTAGTAAGTTATTTGATTCTTAGTGAAAAGAAGTAGCAGGTGTCAATACTCAAATACAAGAAAGGAATTGCTTCTTCAAATTTTAAGAGAATTTTTTTACACATAAGAATAGAATGAGAACATAGCAAGAAAAATAATATTCTCCTCTTTACAATCAAAGTATTAGATTTGTTATTAATTCATATTTGAAATTAGAGCTCTACTAAACAGTTAAGAAAATAAAAAAATGTAAAATAAAAAGCATAGGTTGATCAAAGCAACATAGATTTATTAAATAGGGATTCCCAACAGATTCCTCCTAAGTTACCACTAAATCTGATAGTATCTGCAAGGCAAAGCCAATTTTTGTTAAAAGGACTAAACTAATCTTAAATTAATAGATCATAAAGAATTATTACACCAAATATGAATGCTGAAATAAAAACATAAGCAACAGATGAGCAAAACAATTATTAATAATAACAGTAAATAAATTAATAGAATTAAGGAAATCTCTTCATACCTCGATATAATTCATAGACTTATATTGATAATACCACGAATTCTAAATAAGGTTATTAGCAGATAAAGCTACCAGATTTAGTCAATTTTATGGGATATGATAGGAAGAAAGAAATGCATATAAATTTAAATTAAAAGGATCCTTTACTTTTTGGCTCTATTATTTCTCTTAATCCATTTGAAGAACCCATGAAATTCATTATGTCAGATGGATTTGTCAAAAATTAAGCTTACATCAAAGATTTATCTTTTGATGGTAGCGGATCTGTGTTTGATAGATGTTTATTCAAGGTGTATCCTTCATTTAAATCTAAATACTTAAGAGAACTACTTGAAAAATCAAAAGACTTTGAAAAGACCAAAAGGAACACAACGAATCCAATTTTCAGAAAGCAGACAACCGAATCTAAATTTTACACTAGTAAAAAAGAAAAGAGTGAACAACAAAAGTAGTAGGATTTTGAAGCAAATGTTATGTAAGAATACAAGCACAACATGGATGTATTTGAAAAATTAAAAGGAACTCCTGTGAGCTATAATTAAGAACTTCAACTACTACATGTTGCTTCTAATACTTTTCTAACTTGCAACTTTATTTAATCAGGTATTTTAGTTTTTGGATAAACCACACTTCATAAATTTTAAATTATAGTATTATAGCTAAATAAACAATAATATTCATAATGATAAATATTCAATAATTTGAAAGTATAAATTTTCAAGAATAACTCTTCAGTTTGTTAATGGAACTTTAGTTAAATAATTTTTAAATTTTAGATGATTTTAAAAAAGTAAAGATTTCCTATAAAATGCTATAAAGTGGGTATTTTATGTATAAAATGAAATAATATTATTTTTTATTATGTTTAAAAAGTTATTTTTTATCTAAAGTTTATAAAACAATAGCAAAACCAAACGAATATGTTAAAATTTCAATCAAATTTCATAACTAAGAACACATATAAATATTTATTTGTTAAACAAATTAATTTTATAAAAATAGAAATAGAGAACTAAAATTTTGGATTAGAGTTGTAACAGTTTTCTTCTAAAAGCACAATTTTTAAAATACAGCCATGCTATACACATCAATAAAGGACTGAAGGGTAAATGAATACTTGAAACATATTATTTAATTCTATTCTAAATAAAAAAGTATAGTTTTATTGAAGGATGTTGTTTACATAACATCAGCTGCAAGTTATTTAGGTAGATAGCCTTATTTGCATAGTTCAAAAGTATAAGAATAGTTAAAAGATAATGACCTTGATAATAAGTAAGGGAAATATAATAAATCATAAAATGATTTCTTAAATGAGAGGCCTAAAATTAATCAATTGGGAACAGGGAACTCCTTTACAACAACAAATAATGATTAAAAAAATAAAGTAAATTTACAGTAATAAAATAATTTCACGCTATAAAAAAATAACACTCTTACTGTTCCTTCCTAAATTGAAATTTATGAAGTAATTAATTAAATAATAGATTATTTAAAATTAATAATAAAAAATTAATAAAAAAAGGATAAAAACCACGATGAAAATTTAAAAAGTTACTAAGAACTTTACTAAAATTAATCTTAGCAGAAGTCTTAAAACATTGGATTTGAGCAAAGTTCTGACTAAAATTAAGAATAAACACAAACAATAAATAGTATTAACGATGACCACTAATTAATATCAAACATTTTTATGCAAACTCAACTCTAAAAATAAGTAATTTTTAACTTAAAATCTAATATTTATTTTACTTTTTAAATAGTATTCTAAAAGAAATACTTTAGGAGCAAAAGACAATACTTAAACGAATTAATAAGGTAATTATAGGGGTTTATCTAAGATTTAAAGAAGTTTCATAGAAAATACTGGAGAAAAATAGTAATAAGATAGGAGAACAACTTAAATGATTTAAAAAGAGAATTAGTTATAATAGTAAAACACCTTAAAGACTGGTAATGATGCTCAGCCAACAAATACAACTATTTAATAAAAAGAAAAAGATATTATCTGTTTTGCAGACAAAAATTCTTCAAATTAAGAAGCAAACGCCTCTTTAGAATAAAAAACCAAATGGAGAATAATATTATATGCAAATACATGTGGATAGTAGGATTTTCTGTAATATGGTGATGTGATTTGGCTTAATCATGTTGAAACTGGATTTACTATCATATCTAAAAAATCAGAAAATACCTATAACAATTATAATTATGTTACAGTAGACTCAAGTTCAAAAAAAGATTAATCTTCCAAATATGAAGGAAATACAAATGGTATGTGGATTATTGAGAACGAAAATTTTACTTAAGGCGGATTAATGACATGGGAAGATAGATTTTTTTTAAGGTAAATTTAATTTTTATGATTTAATTAAAGATGGATGATATTTTCATTTCAGGCAATTATAAACTAATTTTTCAATTTTTAAAGAATAAATGACTCAAAAAATATACCTTTTGAAATGAGTTAATAATCAAATTTATGAAAGTATTTTATCAAATTTATGAAAGTATTTTATCAAATTTAAAAAAATGTTTTTTATTATTTTTTTTGGTTTTTATTTTTTAATTATAACTAATTAATTTTTTCTAAAATTTTATTTAGATAAATTATAGTAAAATAGTAAAAATACAAATATGATTAATAATAATACATTCTTAATATAATAATATAAATAAGAAGTTAATAGCAATTTGTTCTAATTAATCATACTAAATTATTATTAAATATTTTATTCCTTGCCTTTAATGCAACCAAAATTTTATCTATCTTTAATTATAATTGATGCTTTATTCTAAATTTTGTGATTTAATTATAATATAAAGAAACATGTTAGCTTTTTATTTTTTGATTAAAAAAAAATAATTTTATTCAAATAAATAAATTTATTTTTATTTAATAGAAATTTCTCATCTGGGAAATACTTAAGCTTAAATCCATGTATGTCAAACTTAGAGTAAGCAACTTTTAAAGTTTCTGAATTTCCAGATGTTTTATCTTTATTTATGTTTACTCCGATTAGCACGGCAGATAGATAAAAAGATATGATTTACATTGCTAAAGACTCATTCTTTTTTATCAAATCAATCTACTTAAAGGTATTTTATTAGTTTATTATTTCAATATATTTTTAATTATAATTATATTAGGGTTGGATACATATTAGATAAAAATAAGAAGAAAGTGCATTAACAAATACTGGTTAGTATTAAAATTAATTTATAAAGGGAAGCTTGCTTTTGAAAATAAAATATTAGTAGCCTTTGGACGATGATGCTTTTAAAGTTATACGTGCTACTATGACTGAAGTGCTTGAGGCTAATTTTCTCATAAGCTGTTTTCCTATTTTGAGGTAGTCTTTATTTAAATTACAAAAAGTTAAAGGAAAAGAGGTTCAAGTGTTATAAAACTCTTAAGAATATGCTGATTTGCAAAGGAATTTATCTCTTTTAAAAAGTTGTTTGGAAGATTTAGATAAATTCTGTAAAAATTAGATAATAACAACTTCGTTAGATTATGAATCTTCTAATTATGGAAAGCTAAACTACAGCAGATAGAAGGTATTGTACGAATAGTATTACATTGATATAGTGATTTAGCTTCTTAAAGAACTTCTTTCAAAGAGTGAATTAGAGAATTTAAAGAAAATTAGAATAACCGATATCAAAGTAAAAATTGCTGACAAAATTAAAAATTGCTTAGTTAAATAAAATAACAGCATTAATTTGTAACTTTTAGAAGATTAGCTTATTAAAAAGCATTAAAAATCTTCACCCAAAAGAGTACTCTCAAAGCAAGATTCAGAAGCTTTATATAACGCTGTTTCTGGTGCATAAGATAGACACCGCAAATTCCATATAAATTATATAAAATTCAAACTTTCTATTGTCAAAGTGGCATATTAACTCCTTACTTCTATTTGCAAATAAAATCCTTAAAATGAAAGGTATTTGTTTGACAAAAAAATAAAAGACATAAAGTATTAGGCAAAATTTTTAAAGGAGGCAATCGACAGCATAATTCAAATTATAGGTAACAATGAAAAAATCATTAACGATTTATGCGACGATATCAGAATAGCAGAAAGAAAACGAAGGTAATTTTAAACTCAACAGATATTTATTTGAATAAAAAATTCATGAAAAAAATTCAAAATTATTTGATTTATTTTTAAAGAATTAAAATAAATTTTTAACTAAATTTTAAATAAATTTAGAAACAATGACAATTAGAAAGGATTGCTGTTTGGAAACTAAATAAAAAATTAGATGTTCTTCAATGATGCCATAAGCAATTAATTGAGTGTTGGAATAGGCAGAAACAGTGAGCAATTAGCTAGTCCATTGACAATAAAACAAAACGAAAATGCATAAAGTGTAGAAGAAACGCTTAAATTAGATAATATTTTAGTCTTTTTTGTTAATTTAGCAAGAGACAGCTTAGATAAAAGAAATCCTAATATATTAAAATTTTTCAGAACAATATGTTCTTACAAAAGGAAAGGAGTTTCAGTTAATTAAGAAATTATGTACAAATTTTTGGATAACATACCAGGCTTCGAATAGCAACTACTTATTGAAATGAAGCTTGATGAGCTACAATAAATGGTAATAAAATTCTCTGATTAAAGGCAGGTGATTTTAGATGAAAAATTGCTTGGTAAGGATTAAGATGTAGAAATAAACTCTAAACTCTAGTATTTAATTTAATAAATTGAATTTTTCTCAGATTTATGCTTGGGCCGTAATTATTTATGGAGTAATAAAATGATGTCAATCTTTCCATTTGATTATATAACTAAGTAAATTTAAGAAAACTCGTTGCATGAATAAGCAAGAAGTGCTTTTTGTAATTTAGCTTTGAGTCTTTATATAGACTAAGAACCGTTGAATGAAATAAGTAGACCTTAGATGTGTCGAATTTATAGTAATTATAAGCAAAAAGAGGTAGAACAGATGCCATCTATTTATTCTACAACAGATTTGGTAAATTTTTAAAGTGCAAATAATGAAAACAGTTTTGAAGCTAAAAGAGAATCCTTTTCAAAGTTACTAACATTTTCAATAGAATACTTGCAGAATGAAATTAAATAAATTATTACCAAATATGATGAAATCTAGTCCAAACTTAACCAATTAAATCCAGATAATTAAAATAGCAGTAGAATTAGAGGAATAATGAATTGGAGTAATAAATACACTGCTCCTTTAGATAATAACGTAGAGTAGTATTAAATGGAAAATAGATTGTCAAGTGCTTTAACATTTAATATAGTAAAAATGCTTGTTACTATGATTAAACTGAATGTTCTAACGATTTTGTAAAAGAGTGACCAATATACCTTAATAATCAGCAATCTTGTTAAACTATTTGAATATGACTATTAAAACTATAACATTACTCTATCTTTGAGCAAAAAAAGAGAAGAACGATATGAAAAGCAAATGAATATCATACAAGAAAATAAATTAATAGCTGGTATTAAAGGAATTCAGAAAAAAGTAATATACATTGACTAAGTAATTTTTATTAATTTCAGTATTAATTTCAATATAGTTGAAAGAAGCAGCAGCAGAAGTAGTTGAAAAAACTACCAAATACACCCAGAAAACTTTTAAATATGTTGGAAAATTCATGGGAATAACTTACAAAAAAAGAAAAATCATTGAAGAGGAAATTCTTCAATTTAATGAAAATTTTTTCTCTTCTAATCCTCTTGTAGGAGGTCTTGTAAGCTTGATGTAAATGATTAAGCAAGGAGATGAAGATTAGAATAAAGATGTCAAAAAATTATAAATAGAGATCAGCACAAAGCTCGAGATTTGTGAAATACTTTTATTCTGTTAAAGCCACAGAATGGATTTCTTAATAGCTAATTTTCTTGGCTGGTTTGATAAATTAGGTAAATGCCACTTTTATTTTAACAATAAAAAATATTTTTTAAAAGAATAAAATTTTTAAATAAATCATAATTAGACAAGTAATTCCTATTTTCAATTAATTATCTTGATAAATTCTTTATATTTTAAATTTAACAATAGTTTATCTTTATGAATTTCTGGTTTTTTAGATTCAAATAATTTAAAAAGATAAAATAGAATATTATTTAAATTTTATAAATATAAAAATATCATCGATGATGAAAAAATATTAGTTGTTTTTTCAAACTATACCAAGTATGAAATGAAATTGAAAAAAATTTTTGAAACTTAAAATGTTTTTACCTTGAGGAAAATAATATTATTAAGATAAATTAATTTAATAACTGTATTTTTTGAATTAAATTTTCGTTTAAAAATTTTAAAATCTATAAAAATTAATTTTTTAAATTATAAACTTAAAATATATTTCTTTAATTTAGGGAAATCTGATAAATTTAAAAACATCACAGATTACTAGCAATACTAAAAAACTTTAGAATAAGTGATTTAAGAGGATTTGAGTACTGTCATTCCTAATGTTTGTAAAACAGGGATTGAATTTTTAGATCTTTTGTACAAGCCGTTAGAAAAGAAAAACATAATAAATAAATAGCTTGAAAAGATGTGGAAAGGATAGCTACTTATTGAGTAGTAAAAGAGGAATAAACCTAAAAAATTTGAAGTTTACACAGATTAAAGTGAAATTTACATTCCAGATCTTGACACTTTAATCACAGGAAAAAAAGACAGCATAGTAAAATTTAAATAAATTAATAGAAAAAATTATTTATTTTTATCTTTAAATTATAAGATATCATCTGAAATTTTACCTTCTCTTTTAACAACTTTCTATCTAACTGGTGACAGTGTTCTTGAAGATAAAATTTTAGAAGTAATTTTTAATCAGTCAACCTAAACTGAAAAACTCTTTTAGTATCTCTAAAATTTGGAAATTCTTTTTTAGAGATAAGACATCCTTCCTTTCAAAGTAACTATTTTAAACTAGTCTTTTTCATAATCTAAAATTATTTTTTTAGTTTCTTTAAGTACAAATTCACAAGCTAAGATTTTTAACAGAGAGGTCAGAAATTTGGTTGAATAACTATTTTTAGCAAACATAAATTGGAGGCAACGAAATCAAGGAATTAAATGAAATTATTAAAATTTTACATAACATCGATTCTCTATTCTTTTCATCAACAAGGGCTAATGAAAATGGTACCTTAATTATTTCAAGGTTTTTCAGGGAGTATTAAACTCAACTATCTAAGTAAACAAATCCTTATTTTATTGAACAAATACAGCAAGAGTGTAATCAAGAATTAGATAGGACAAGATAAAAGATATTTACATTCTTACAAGGTAATTTATAATTACAAAAAAAATTTATAAACTATTTAAAATTTTTGTATCTTTCAACATCATTTTGTTTAATTTTATGGAATTTACTTCTAAAAGAGAAGCTTAATTTATACATAAAAATTTTTTCTTTATGAGCAATAAGTAGATTTAATTAATATGTTTAAATATCTAATTTACTAAATTCATTAATAAATATTTATTTATTTAAATAATTTTTTGCTTATAATTTAAAGGGCATAATCCTATTATTTAAATGATTAAAAACTCCTAAAATTAAATGGTAAAATTTGTGAAATAGTAAGATGTATCAGCTGACTCTAAAATTAAAATTGTTTAACTACTAAGATATTTGTATTCTATTTTAGTACATTTTTGCTACAACATAGAAGATAATTAGAAAATATTAGCAAAGCCAGAATATTTAAGTCTCTTTTTTGATGAAATTTCTATTGATTTTGGATAATTTGATTTATTGAATGCAATATACTTTAACAACAAACCTCTCTGTTCTTCATTTCCTGATTCTTTACTAAATTAGATAAAGACAGCCATTAATTAGTTTGGAAGATAACCAAGGTAACTTATTTACTTTAATTAATTCAATATCTAAATTTTATAATTTCTTCTCTCAAAATATTTTATTTCAGATAATTTTTAAAAGAATTAAAAAATATGCTGAACTATTTTTATTCTATCATAATTTGTATGATAATCAATCTTTTATATTTAATTAAAATTTTTAACGTTTTTTAAAGTCATTAAACAATAAAGTTTTACTTTTTTCTAATACAAAGGTATATTAATTATAAATAAATAATTTCTTTATATAAAACAGGTTTATTTAAATTTTGAAAATTATACAATCCTATAAAAGCTAAGATTAAAGTGTAACTCTCCATTTGATAGAAAATTAAATTAGAGTTTTCAGATGGTTTATTCCATCAGAATTTCTAGAAAAAGATGAAGTAAGTGAATATAGTTATCTTTTATATGGTTAATTAGATGAAAATCAAAGTTTAAACTTTGATTTATCACTTCATAACAACTAAATTGATGATGAAGTTGACTAGTTCTTATTAAATCAAGGTGATAAAAAAGAAGATGACCTTAAAAATAGCAGTGAATTTCATTATAATAAAAAAAACTTTATGCTAGATGCACCATTTTATTATCATGCTATGCTGCTTGACATATTTATTCACTCGATAGATGGAGATGAAGGATATAATTTAAATATAAACAAAATTAAAAAAATGTTTTCGTTGTAATATATATTTAAATTTCTTTTAAAAGAAGATGATTTTCTTTCATAATCTCCAATCAACATACCTCATATGTTTTAAGACTAATAATAACTTAACCCTCTTTTTTAGGACTAACATTTGTAAGAGCGCTCTCTCTACGATAAGTCCGTCTTATACTTAGTAAAAACATAGGAGGAAGGTTTTTCGTTAATTAAACCTAAAGCTCTGATCTTAATAAGAAAGGCTTATTTAAATCCTTCAAGCGTACCATAAAGCTTTTTAGTTTTTTATAAAAAAATTTTTATTGATAAATTATTTTTATACTGCTTTTGAAATTTTAATAATAGTATGTAAAAATTTTAATTTCAATAATATTTAGCCACATTTGGAGAGCTTATTAAGAGAATTGAATAATATTATCTACTTTATAAGGATAGAGATTAATAGATTTAGATAGGCACCTTTAGACAAAGAGGATTTTCTTATTGAGAGATATTTAGAATATTTTTGTGAAGGCTTTATTGAATTTAGCTCAGCATATTTAAAAGCAATAGCAAAAAATGGTGATGAACTTGAAGATATAAAAGAAAGAGAAGATATATTACTATTCCATGAAATGGTTTAGACATTAGTTGCAAGAAGAGTTTTTGTTCATTAAAGATGTACCAGCTATTAACTTGCTTTAATTATGGATTTCATAAAAGTAAGGACAATATGTTAATAAATAATTAATTAGCTCATAAAATTTATTTATATTTTTAGAATTGCTACAAAGTTATAGGCGAATAAGATTTTCTAACACAGTTTAAAAATATAGATAGCTAAGTTATCCCCTCACCTGCAAAGAGAAAGATTTGCAATAAAGATGAAGTAAAATTTTCTTTAAGGGAAAATTAGTCATTTTTTTCAAACTTTAAAATAAAAAGTAGCAGTTAATTTTATAAACTAAATTTAACAAATAATAAAAGTGGATTTTTATGATTATTTATTTATTTTGTAATAGCTTCATTTTCTATTTTTCCCTAAAAAATATTTGTTCTTTTTTTTTAAATTTTAATGAAATCAATTTTATGAATAAATAGAATGCATATTATGAAGGCAGTTTAAAATTAGATTTTGTAGATAGCAGTTTACAGTGGATTTCATCTTAGAATTGGTCAATATTTTTAGGTATTTGCTGCAATAGTTCGATTTTGCATGAACAAAAAGAAAATGAGCTTTCTTCATTAGCTCAAGCTTTAATAAATGTAGAAAATTTGTATGATAGAAAAATAGTCTTCAAAGATTTTCTAAAAAAATTAATATCTTTTGTAAAGAACGGTATAGTTAATTAAGTGTAAATAAAGAATATTAAAAATATTTTGAGGCTATTTGAAAAAATTTTGGAATTGTAAGATAACAATTAAAAATTAGTTGAAATGTAGAACATTTTTGATTAGCTGGACGCTGCTATCATGGTACTGACTTTGATATCAGATATCAAAGAAAATCCCTTTGAGGACGATAAAGTTTTGTTGAATCTATTTAATTTTATGAACAAACTTTTGTAGGGAGGAAATAAGAAAGTTTAAAAAACGATTTATAATTTTTTTATCAATCACCCTAAAAGCGAAATTATTTTTTAAACATTCTATACCATATTACTTGAATAAATAGAAAAGTTAAAAGAAATTAACAAACAAGAATAAGAAAGTTCTTAAGCTGCTAAGTTGCTTTTAGAAAAATAAATTGAAAATTAAAATAAAAGGAAGAAAAATAAATCAATGTCTTAACCTTCAAGTCCTGGTCTCAATTAAAAAAAGAGAAATAAACTTAAGAATGGAGATGAATCACCTTAATTTAACTTTGAAAGTCCTCCAGATAAAATTTTAGAAAATTAAGAACTCAAATTAGAAACTAACTAAGAAGAAAAAATTGAAAATAGCTCACAGGATATTTACAAATAAGACTTATTAATTTCTCTACTAAATCTTTTACAACTCTTTTGTGAGGGACACTACTTACCTCTGTAAAATTATTTAAGATTTCAATCTCAAAACAGGAACTCTTATGATATCATCACAATTACAGTTGAAGTAAACTAACTTTAACAAAAATTTTTGATTAAATTATTATTATAAAAGGAAATCTTATTTTTTTGGTTTAATTCATTTACAAATAATTCATTCATAAAATAATATAAAATATTTTAAAATTAAATGAGAAAAGTTGAAATTTTTCTTCTATTCATTTTTGAAAAAAATTATTGGTAAAGAAATGACAAAAGTTTGTTAATGAAAAGCCAAAAATGAAATGATTCCAATTTAATTAATTTTAATGAAAAATAAAAATTAATTATTTAATTACTATTAAATTAGTTGCTTGATTAACTTAAGCTCAAGAAATCTAACTTTAAGAACATGATTATTTGTTTTGACTTATTAACAAAATTTGTCTAAGGTCCTTGCCATGAAAATCAAGAAAAAATAATTGATTCAAAATTCCTTGAGATAGCTTATTAAATTTTAAATACAGAAATAAGCAATAAAAATTCAAAATAAGGTCTCCACAATGATTAAGAATAAAATTAAACGACAAATAATTTCAAGAGCTAATTATTCCATAAAGATGAGTCTCATAGAAATAAAAAAAATCAAAATAGTTTGGTAGTCTTATCAAGAAAAGAGACTGTTTAAGTTGATAATTATTAATCATAGTATTTGATTAATTAGCTTTAAGCTAAAACAATCACTAATTTTGATAGATTAAATTTCAATGAGAATAATCTTTCCCAGAAATAAGAGCAGTTTATTAATAATCTTGATAAGTGGTAACTACAAAATCTTAAATATAAAATCATGATAGTTATTAACAGTTTGCTTGAGTTTAACCACGATTCAGAAGTCGTTAAAAGAATTATGAGATCTCTACCTTTATTTACTCTTAAAAATAATATTACAGCAATCTTTAAGAGATATAAAAAAATTTATTAAGACTAATATGTTAAGCAATCTCTAGGTCATGTAAATAAATACAACTTCATAATTATTTTTAGTATAAATTTAATTATTTAACCAAAAGGCTCAGACTGATCCACCTAAATTTAATTCAAAACAATAGAGAAAGTATTACGAATTAATTACAGAAACTGGGTTTTACATTTACTTTTTAATCAGTTGTTACATAGAATTACCGTAATTAAAAAAAATAAATTAAATCATACAATGATTATTATTTAAAATTTATAAAATAGATCAAATTCTTCAGAGAAGAATCGAAACATAAATTAAGATCTAGATTTGTAGACAATAAACGAACTAAGTGAAATACAGAAAGATTTCAAAGAATCTAAAGTATAAATTTTAATATATTTAATTTTTATACTTAGTTTAATTTATTTTGTTAATATAGGGAAGTATCTTTGATCTTGAGTAAAACATTATAGGAAAATTTACAAAGTTTTTATATGCAATATTGAGCTGGATGTATTAACAAGTCAAGTTTATAACATAAAAAATTAACATTGCTAAATCACAAAAGCAACACTTAGATGAAACAGAAGCTAAGTATTTCAAGGAGGGAATATAATTTTTTAAAAGGAATTCAGCTTCAATTGAAATAGTTAGAAATAATCAAATAGAGAAGGTAAGATTTATAAAATATCCTTACTGTCACTTCCTTCCTAAAGATATAAAATCTCAATTTTAAGAAAATGTTATAAGAGATTCTATTCATACAAAGATATAAAGTAAAATAAAATTATAATTAGATTTTTAAATATATAAAACAAATTTTAAACAAACTAGCTGTCATTGACAAGTATAAGAAAGTGATTGATATTTGTAAGCACGAAGAAAAATTAAGTCTGTTCTTTAACAGAAATAAAATAGTAAGCATTTTTGCTAACTATGTAGACATGTGGAGAGAAATAGCTTACATAATAACAGTTACTTTAAATATTTTCATTATTATAAGTTACTCAGAGTTAAATGTAGACAAGAATAAACCTTCTAATCTAGAGCCAGAAATTTCTTCAGAAACTAGATGGGATATGAGAACCATGAATCCTTTACTAGGGTTAACAGATAGGTATCTTTCTGTTTAAGATACAAGAGATCTCTTTGCTCTCTTTGGTTTTATTATGGTATTTTGTTCTATGTTTATCATGGTCTTCTTTTTAGTCAAGCGTGGACCTCTCTACCTCAAATAAGCATGGGTTAGTAGCGAATCATTTATTGATAAAAGTTCAGGTAATTTAATATTTTAATTTTGAATTTAAATATTAAATTACTTTTAAAATTTAGGTTTTTTTATTAAGATGCTAGTTTATATTTTTGTAATCATAACTACCATTCTAAAATTGTTGATTAATCTCGAAATTATATACTACTTATCTTTTGGTTTATTAGCTATTTTAGCTACTTTTGTGCATCCTTTCTTTTTTGCTTTTCATCTAACAGAATGCTTTCTGAGATATTAAACTTTGAGAAACGTATTAAAGTCGATTTATGATCCTAAAATAGGACTTATATTAATCTTTATTTTAATTTTACTATTTATGTATTTCTTTACTGTGTTTGGCTACTTAATATTCAACGACTCTTACTCTAATAGATGTGACAGTCTTTATCTCTGTTTTTTTGAATCTTTTGATTAGAATTACAAATATATTGGAGGATTGGGAGGTTTCCTCAATAGAGTTAAACCTCAGGATACAGGTAATTAATTCATTATATTAATATTTTTTCATTAAAATTAAATTTAATAATTGAAATCCATCCATCAAGTTAAATTATGTTATTATCTTGGATTACTTAATCATTAAAGTTTCACTTAAGTATTTATTTTTTATTTATTGTGATTGATTTGTCTTAAAGCAAATCAATTTCTTATAAGTTTTCAAACAAAATGTTTTATAGCTTTTTTACAATCTGAATTTGATAAATCTAATTAATTTTAATCAAATTTTTTATTGAGAAAGTAAAAAAATTTTTATTTATTAGATAATTATGATTATGAGAGGTTCTTATTTGACAACTTTTGCTATATATTGATTTCAATATTTCTTTCTAAAATGTTTTCTGGGCTAATTATTTGTACGTTTAAGTAACTAAGAGACACTTAAATGTAAAAACATATTGATGTTAATGAAATGTGTTTTATTTGTGGAAATTCAAGGTAAAAATTATTATTTTAATCAAATCTTTTAATCATCAACACAAATATTTTAAATAAAGAATTTATTGAAGAATTCGAAATAATTTTTTTTAGTTTTTTTTACAATTAAGAAAGATTCTTTAATTATTTAAAAGATAAATAATATGTAAATGAAACAAAAATAAATATTGATTTGATTATTTTTAAGATATGTTAAAAAACTAATTAATTAAATAGGGAGCTTTTTGATAGAAAAAGTGATAAAGGATTTTAACAACACATTAAAAATGATCACTATATTTGGAATTATATGTTTTATCTTGCTTATTTGGAAGAAAGAGATAGCACTGAGTATACTGGTGTTGAGTCATATGTGAAAGAAAAATTAACTTAGCTTGATTATACTTGGTTCCCTATATAAAGAGCGAGCGTTTTAGTGGATGATGAGAAAAAGATTTTAAGGGATTAAAAAGAATTAGAAGAACTTCAAAATAAAGTAAAATTAAAAATTAAATTAAACATATTTAACTCATATATTTATTTTAAATAAAAGTTGAATAAATATAATAATTAAATGAAGGAAGTAACTATTTTAAATAATATCATATTGGAAAATTGTAGCTCTTAATAGTAAAACTAAAAGTAGTTATAAAAACAAGATATAAAAACTGCTAATGAAATAAAGTGAAAATAATTTATTTAAAAATATAATTAATTAAATATGATTTAGCCAACATCTATAAATTTATGTAAATATCATTTAAAACTAATTCCTTTAATAAGTAATTTTAAAGATATTTCATAACTAATTTATGTAATAAATGAAAACATAAGTTTAATCAATAAAAAATAAATAACAAATGGAAATTTAGTTTTATAATAATTTAAAATGTTAAATTAATGAGAAAAACTCCTTTGATTCAAAAAAAGTTAAATGTTAAATAAACGAATTTTGATTATAATTTATAATTTGTTTAAAAATGTAAAAAATTAAAAAATTTAAAGAAGAAAATATTTTGATTATTAAATTGGTTTAGAAATATATAAAGAAAATAAGACTTTATGTAAATTTATAATGTTTTTATTTTGTGGTTATTGTAGTTCTGTAAATTGAATTTTAATAAAATTCTGGTATTATTAACAATTATTTATTTTTATGTAATTAATGTCAATATTATTTTCATTTTAATAATTCAAAATTTTAATTGATTATTATTTTATCAAATAAACAAGCAAATCTTAATTTTTACTTTTAATATTAAAAGATACTCAATAAGCAAATAAATAAATATTCACTTACCTAAATAAATTAACTGAGCGAATCCATTTTTACATAAATTAATTTTATAGTATACTTCGGGTTTAAATAAAGCACGTTTTTTCATGTTCAGGGTAATAGTGGTAGTCCTAACGGTCTTTGCCAAGTTGATTAAACCTTAATTCGTTTAAGAGTTTTCTGATCCTTCTACTTAATCGATTACATCATTAAATTCAGCAAAAGGGCAATAGACCTTTTACCAATTAGATTTTTCATTTTAAAATAATCAAAATGAATTTAATATCGTGTCTTCATTGGGTAAGTCTTAATTAAATGTTAGCTTGAAATTTCCTAAAGAAATTACTTTACCAAGCATATTAAACTAATGCTAAATATTTTCAATATTGCAGGGAGTAAGTAGCTACTAAAATGTAGATTGCTTAATAAATTAATTTTCTAATTCAGTTCAATTCAACTTTGATGGTTCACTTTTTATACAAAAAACAAATTCTATTGTATTTGGTCAAGTAGATAATCCAAATAATTATGAATAAAGCTCAGATTTTGAGTTCTGTATAAATAATAACTCAAATAAGATAATATGCTAATTTAGATTTGGAAAGTAGTCTTTTGCAAATCCTCCAAGTAACTAATCATTTATACAATATATAATATTAAAAATAATTTAAATTATATTTAATCTTAGTTTAAATGATATCTGCTTAAGTAACGCCAATTTCATGGTTAAAAATATCATCTGGAGCAAGTTATTCGTTTAAGTAAATATTAATATTGATTTAGAATACAATATAATTTTGAACACTCAATAATTTGAATAGATTTTAGTTGGTTGGAATTTATTTAAGTGGTCACTCAATTAGAATAATGTTTCCTTAGTATTTTACAAGTAGTTCAGCCTATGTTAGAATATAAGGTAATACATGTGAAAAAACTATTAGTAATTTACATATGGGTAGAGTGATTGAGTGCTTAGTGCTATCTTAGCCTCTTTCTGGCTTAGTTTAAGTTGATATAATTAACATGATAAATCCTAACTACTCTGGTTATTTTATGGGCTTTTAAATTGATCTTCTTAAGTATAGCAGTAATTTAATTGTAGAAACAATCCAATTTGATGGATAGATATAAATTTAACCTGGGAAAATTTTTGCTTCCCTTGATACCTCAGTTGATAAGACTTTAATCTCGTTTGGCATTCCTGTATATTATCTAACTATTCAAACTGAACACAATCTATATAATGGTTATATTCAAATCTAATTTGACTCCTAATGGTAAATAACCTCTAATACATGTACAATATTGTAAATCCAAGATGATGATCCAGCTGATTATACTTGTTAACTTTAAGGAAGCAGTTTTATTGTTTCTACTTTCACATAACTACAACCGTACTAGAAAATTATCATTGAATTACCTATAATTTAACCTTCAATCTAAGGTATATTAATATTAAATAAATAAGCTTTAAATATATTTAAAACTATTCATCTTTAAAATTAAATTACATTTACATTAAAAATAAATGTTATAATTTTAATTAGAATATTTTATTTATTTTTAGTTTTAGAATAATAAAAAAGTTATATTTTGATAATAAAAATTTGAAGTTAAATTATAAAAAACATTTAAAAAGGTTAGTACAGCTTTACAATTATATCAAAGCTAAGTGGATCAAACTAAATAGTAGATTATTCTTTGATAAATACATAAATAGGTTCATAAAGTAAATTTGTTTTAATGATTTATTGCTTTATTTATTTTTCTACTTTATCCAAAAGAGGGTACTTCTAAGATATTTAGAGCACATCCAATGAGATATGTAACAAAATTAAAAGCAGGATAGAGAGGTCCTATTGAAATTTTATTATTTTTAAATGTACAATTGCCTCCAACCACAAGCTTAACTGTGGGAAAAATTGTTATTACAATTGTGCCTTAGGTTTAGAAGCCTGTAACCTAATAAAATGGAATTTTGAAATGCTTATTTTACGAAAGAGTTATGGCTACCAGCTGTGTACTTAACAATTCATAACCTGGAAAAACTATAATCACTGTATATACACCTTCAAACTATTCGTTTTTCTAAAGCGAAATACCACTCATTATCACAACAGAAGGAGCTATTCCAGGTAATTAATATTAACAATTTTGAATTGCCTATTAAAAATTAATACATAAATAAATCTTTTTATAAAAATATTCTAAATTAAATTAAAATTAATTTAAAGAACAAAATAAATTTATCAATTAAAAATTTAGAATTCATTTAAAAATATTTATTCAAAAAAAAAAAATATTAAATAATTTATTTAAAAAAATAATATTAAATAATTTTTAAAAAAAAATTAAATAAAGGGTAATAAGAAGGTATCCTTGTAAATACAATATTGCAGAGATACGAATTTACAGTATAAACATTTAATTCAGATAATCCAGTAGCATCTCCTTTGGAAATATTTTATGGAGAGTGGGTACCAGATTCATTTTAGCTTACAAATGCTGTGATAAATCCTCTTGCACTAGAGCAGTTAGAAATTTTAGTTGTTTCAATAAAATTTTCTTGTCCTGTTGATTTGACTATGAATGGAAGTTCAACTAATTATGTTTTCATATTATACTTCATTAGTGGTGTTAACATAGTTATCCCTTCTGGCTAGAATTCAATATAAAATTTTTCATGCTTTATACAAGGCTTAACAGGAGTTAATGTCAGATGTGATTTATATAAAGATAGTATTTAAATATATGGATTTTAGACTCTACTGGCTGGCACCAGTGTTACAATCATAATTAGCGAAATTCCTTTAACTGTGGCACCTAATACAATCTTAAATCTGACATTTTCAATAAATTAGATTACTCCTGGAATGCCTACTTAATATGTATAGTTATATCAAATTAATTAACAATGGATCTTATTCCCTTAATCTTAGCCTAACACCTATAATATGGATTACGAAGTTAGTGTTTTGTAAAGCAGTGCTGTTATAAATAGTATACCATCATTCAGTATTTCTTACACGCTAAATCCAATTGATACAGTTTTATACTATTTTCCTTCTTCATTTAAATATATATTTACTTCTTCTACATTTACATGTGGAACAAGTACCTGTTATTATTTAGTAAGAGCTCCATCTTCAAATGGATTTATTATACTTGAAAGTAAAGCTCAACCAATAACATTGAACCCTCCTAATTATAATCAGCTAACTGTCATCCCTTTAGGTGTAATTTAAGCTCCTCCCTTTTAAGGTAGTTTTCCTGTTAATATGTATGCTTTGTTTAACCAAAGAGTAATAAAAAAAGCATTTTTCTACATAAAATTCGGAAGTGATTTAATAAACACAGCGAGCTTTACTGTAACAAATCCAGGATAATTTATAATTAAAAATACTGAACACTACTTTACAGTATCATTTATCACAAAAAACTACATTCCAGATTCAGGTTCTATATAAATCTTTTTTCATAATGGGGTAACTGTATAGACAAGTAGATATTAGCTTTACTGCTAATTGCAATCCCCTCAGTTTTAAAGTTTATCTTATTTTCCTATTTAATGCACTAAAAATGATTCTACAAACTCTTTCACAATAACTGGCTTCAAATTAATAAATTCAGGAGTTTAGCTAACGATTACATTAAGATTACTTACTGACCCAGTACAGAATCCAATAAATCCTACTTGCGACATTTATACTCTAGATTAAAATGGCAATCCAATTGATTCAATAATTGGCGTTTAGAATGCAAATAATCCTATCACAAATAATATTAGCTCTCTTCAATAATTTAATATTATTGATAACTATTACAGATAAAACGAATATCCCCCAATTAATTATATTGGACCATTCATACTTTAATTTTAGTAGTCAAATACTATTGTAGCTGCCTTAAATACGATTGAAGTTCAATTTGATGTTGGTTTCTCAATTCCTAATGGCATAACATAAAATGCGCCTATGTATTGCTAAATTAATCAAGTTAGGGCTTACTGCAAAGTAACATCTTACACCCCTTAACTCACTGTACAAATTTATCCTCAAACAAATCCTGCTGTTGTAGTAAGCTCAAATAATTAAAATAATTTACTGATATCTACAGAATATGTAAGCCCTTTAGATGGGATTTAGCATCCGACTTTGGCAGATGTTTATTAAGTTTAAGTAAAGCTAATTGATTTATTTGGAAATACTAACTTGTCTACAAAGTATACCAAAATAAATCCATTAAAGTTGGTATTCTTTTATGTGAAATCATATTGTAGCTCTCCAAGCTAGTATAATCTGTTATTATTTCATGCTAGATTTTCATAAAACGTTTTAAAATTCTCTGGCGGAGGAAGAATATATATTGTTTTTCCTACTTTTAATTAAGCTGGGACTGGATTATTCAGTTCAAATTTAGGATTAAATTATGATCCTTTTGTTGATAACTTAGTAGCATGCAACTTTTCATAATCTTAAAAGTAAAAATTTATTTTTTTAAACTTTTGTTAATATTATTTTTTTCTAAAAAAGTACAATAAATGCCGAGAGTGGAAAGTAGTTAAAATGCAGACTAAAGCCCTAAGATTACAATACAGACAGTATTAGAGTAGAAATAATCAATTTTGACAATATTTAAGTTGACTAGGAAATGTATGTTTTTATGACTTAGATAATGAATCCATCAAATTTAATTGTTGATATTACTTTTAAAATTGAAGTTTAAATTATAGACCAGATAAACGGTTCAATTCTTTCTAATTTGAATCTTGATTATTTTAATGTATTTTTAAATATGCAAACTTCCACACCAAATCCTGATTTGACTAATCCTTATATAGGAAATATTTTTAGCGTTTCCTCAAGTGTAGGAAGTACTAATGTAGCTATGATCTCAAATAGGGCCTATTATACTACTGCTTTTTCTGCTTAAGATATTTATTATGTTTAGCTACCTCCAACTATTACTCCTACTTTAAACTTTCTAGGTTGTGATGCAACATAATTTTTACTATGTTTATCATTCCCTGATGCTAATGTTTTAGTTTACATTACTAATTAAATTCCTGCGTTAACTTTCTCAAATATAAATGATTCAATAAGTAAACGATTAATTAACTTTTAAATTAATTTAAATTTAAAAATATTTCTATTTAAATATTATTTTTATTTAAGCTAACCAATATTTTAACATATAAAAGTTAGCTAATTACCAATTTCAGTCCCTTAGACTAACACAATCTACTATTCATATGTATGGTAAAAAACTTTGTATTAAGGAAGGGTTGTGAATTAAATAACAGCAAATCAGTGGAAATCACTGACTGGTAGTTTAAGTAATGTATCACTAAATTTAATGAATAGCTAGACGCCTTTGATTAATACAGTCAAGACCCTTATTCAACTTAAGTTCACAACTACTCATTTTATACCAGCTGGAGGCTCAATAGTAGTTTAATTTCCTACTGATTTCCCAGCAATTTATAGTCACTGTGAAAGTTCTTTTTAAAATGGCTCTAAGCTATAATCAAATTATTTATCAAATAGTGGATCATTTGGTTGTAGTGTTTAAAACAATTTATAGTGGGTTATAAGCAATATAAATTAAGTTTAAGCTAATTCTAATATAATAATAACTGGTAAAGTAGATCTACCTACTTCTTAAATAACTACATAGAGCCTTTAAATAACAACTTTAAGCACAGGTTTCAGTGCAAATACATTAACATCTGGTTATTTAATAGATTAAATTTTAAATGCACCAAATACTGTGATAAGTATGTCATAATACTCAACCATGTGTATGCCTTTTATTTTTTCAAAGAAATCCATTTTCATAATTTTTAAATAAAAATATTAGTGTAACCAGAGGTCGATTATGTTGATATATAACAAGATATTTTAAGAAGCAACTTCAGGGGACCTTTAAGGATGCATTTGATTGTTAATGACAACGTTTTAGGTAACCAGGGGAAATTTTAAATAGATTTGTTCAGGTATCTTGTTTATAAATTTAGTTTTTACAATTAATCAAAATTTTTAAAAATTAAAAGATATTCTGTAAATAGAAAGAATACAGGAGGATTTCCTTACAATTAAAATGATAAATATGTATGTGGATTTGAAAGTAAAATAAATGTAGGGAAAAAAATAGGTTGCTTGATACTTAGCATTTCGGAAGTAAACACATCAAATACTCAAAATAGCTTGAGGATTATAATGCTTCCTAATGAGCAATTGAATAAGAATGAAAGATATGAGCTTGTGTTAACAACAGTTAACGGAATTAACCAAGAAGGAATATAATTTGGAATTAATCCAGGTACATTTAGAATCTCGCTTGCTTGTGATCCTTAGGGTTTGAGTGCTTTTAAAACTATAGATCAAGTTTACCTTCAAATATACTCAAACGATTTTAAGTAAATACTAGTATAAAGCTTAATTAACATTCCTGGGGAATGGAATTTAATATTGCTCAAAATTTAACCTTAAGTTACAATAAAAGTGACAGATTAGATCATTTTAGAGTTTCCTGTTATCTCTCTTGATTCAAAAAACCTTTTTGCAGAAAACGGAGGTTATTCAAGTCTTAATGACTCTGATATTATTTTATATGATTTAGTTGATGCTTCTCTGAGTTTATCTGCAGTAAATTTTAGTATGACTTGCAGGTTTTTTAAAGGCTACAGACCTTTAAATTAAAATTTAAAATTCATTTGCTCTCAGCTATCAAATTAAATAACAAGTGCTGACTATATTTAGATAGCAATATCAATATAGAACCCAACCATACCATTAAATAGTTAACTCTCCATCCCTATATAGATATACACTTATGATATTATCTAAGAAGCAAAAACCCATTATAGACATGAAATCAATGCCATTCCAATTCTTAATCCAGGTATTCATTTAAATTGTATTTTAAATAATAAAAAAATTATAAAAAAAAATGAAACAAATTTTAGATTTTCTTATCCAAAAAAACAATAAATAAAATTTAAATTACCTGTTAAAGGATTTAATAATAATACATTTTTATGCTTTTGTTTAAATTAAAATTAATAAACAAGAACAACAACGATACTAAAAATCGTTTAAAATGATTATTTAATAGATCACAGATTTTATAAAATTAAAAACAAACGCTTAGTAATTTGAAAAAAAAAATTTTAAGGAATTATTTAAAATAAATATTCATGGGTTTTAAATTTAAACACTCAAAAGTTAAATTTAATTCAAATAACTTTGATTTAAATAAATTATTCAATTAAAATAGGAATGAGTGATGTAACAGGAATAAATGGAGATTTTGATTTAGGGAATAGTTAAAATACTGTTTGCCACTATTTGGTGTAAACTATTCATTTTAGAGCATAACAATCACAATAATTATAGTTTACTAACTAAGATGTTTATCTGCTAAGATTAAATTTTCCTTTATATTTAAACTAACCAACGTCTTTGGTTAGCTGCCAATATAATAATGTTGCTCCTACGCCATTTAATTCTAACTGTGCAATACTTGTTAATAATGGATATATTTTGGTTTTTCCATCTTAATCTGGAAGTTTAAACCCAACAAACTTGGTCTGGATTAATAATGCCTTTTTTACTCCTTATAGCAAATTAGAAAATGCTGCTTAAAGAGTTGTTATTGGATTTGCTTATTATAGTTCTAGAAGGCTAACAGAAAGAATATAATATTTTGATAGCTTCCCATAGCTATTAACTTAAGTTAGTTCGAGTGTTAGTATGTCTATAACTAGTAAAGGAAACATTATTCCATATCAAAATATAAATATGGACTACATCTTTACCATCACTGCCCCTTATTGGTCAATAGTAAAAAAATTAGCTGTGGTTTTTCCTATTTCATCAGGATTTTCTTTTACTTGTAATTTAATTGAATTTAAGAATATTGCATGCATCAATTTAATTTTTTGTAAAAAATAGATTCTAATTGCAAGGAAGCAGCAACATCATAAGTGTAAATTTAAAGATGCGATATTGATTCAACAAACAAGATTATTTGGATTACAATATAGAATTCTCCAAATCTTCCTTATTTTATTAGTAACTTTTTTATATAATATTGAGTTTAATTTAAACATAACTAATCCAAATATCTAAAAAGATGATGGAACATTAAATCTCTCTTTTTAAACACTTTCTCTTACGATGGTTAACCCTTAAATAGCAGCCGCAACTTAAATTATTCCTTATAATAATTTTGATCTAAAATTCTATTCTTGGTACACAGCTCCAGCTACAGCACTGAACCCAAGAGCTTCTGACGATTATGTTTGTTTTAGCGACAACAAGTAAATGGCTGGAGGACTAACTATAACAGCAGATAAAGCAGGAGTTTATCCTGTAGTCCCTAATTTATTTGACTATATACACTAGCAGTAAATTAATTTATCAAAATTCTTAAATATCTTCAACTTTTTTTAAATTGTTTTACTGTTTTTATTTATAAGAAAATTTATTTTCTTCAATAAAAAGTTTAATTTCAAAAAAAATAATAATAAAGATATTTTGATGAGTTTGTAGCCTATAGCAGGACTCAAAGAATCCCTATAAAAGTTGAGGTGGAAAGTCCTGTAAATATACCTGCTACAACTTGGTAATTATCTCATAAAATAATTGTTCACTATAATGCAGGAATTTAAATACCTACTCCAAGTACAAAAAATGATCTATTAGTAGATACTCTGGTTTGTTATGTTAATAATATGAGAGTAAGATGTACAAATGATTCCACTAATTTACAAATTATTGTTGAATTCATAGAAGCTTAACCTTTGGGTTCAAATATTTACATTTATGTTTCAGCTGTAGATCCTAATAATTTAGAGAAGGATGGATTTTTCTATATTGGTAATGATGGCGCTTATTCAATCAAATATGAAATTGTTATAAATGGAGGAAATTCCTATTTTCTTCATTCAGATTACTTTTCAGCTTTCTATTCAACTCAAAGTAAGAAAATATTTAAATTATTTGAGTTATTTTAATATTTTTTTGTTTAGACTAACCAATCACACCACCTCACAGAGGAATTGAAGTAGGATCAATCACTTCAGCCAATAACTTTAAAGGAGCAATAAATGTTCTAGAGTTTACTCTTAGTTTTGATAGATCTGATATCAAAGGACTGGTTTTTGAATTTCTGACCGTTGACCAGCTTAAAAACTAAATTTACACAACAACCACCATGCATGGGTTATAAACTGGGTCTCCTTTTCCTTGCTCAAAGGGTATACCAGTACCTAACTCTTCTCCTGATTGCAACTTAAATCTAAGCAGTAAAAATTTCATTAAATATAAAAATAATCTGAACTTTTTAAAAATTAATTGATTTACTAATTAGGCCCTACAACTACTGGTTGTCAATTTCCTATAAAATGTTTTATTGAAGAAGGTCAGATTACCTAATTCGGTAAGCCTATTAGAGTTCATGCATTTGGATTTGCATATACACCTAAATAGCCAGAAACTTTTAGATTAATGGTTTAAAATCCAACTGGTACTCTTGCAGGCTTAGCTACTCCCATAGATTTTCTTATTGTAGTAAAAGCGTATGGAGGTAATTAAAATTATCAATATCCTTATGGAAATGAATTTAAAGGTGACTATTCTTTCCTAGGTGTTATCAGTTTAGTTTAAAATACACCAAATAATATTCCTCCTGCTGCACTTGTTCCTTCATCTGCCCTGTGGCAAATTAATACTCTAAAATTTACAACAAACTAAGTCATACAATCTACTAGTTAATCAAGTCTCATTTAGATAGTATTAGCTGATTAAACTGACTAAAATATTTGCTTCTTTGCGCCTGACCAATATGTTAGAGACATTTTTTATTTATAAGTTTTTCCTACACCAACTACAATGGTTAAATACGTTTATGCTTATAGATTATTCTAAGCTTCAGAGAGTTCTGCCAAAATATTTAATCTTGGTTCGTTAAAGTGTGAGCATTACAGATATAACGTAGTTGGTATTTAACTATAATTTTTTAATTTTTTATTATCAAAAGCAATCTTTTTTAATTTAAATATTTTAAATTTAAACATCCAATTTATAAAATGAATCTTTAAAACAAACAAAATATTATAAAACAATATTAATTTATTCATTCACAATGTAAATAAATAATAGTCAATCATTTTATGTCAGGATCTCAAGATGTGTTGACTTATACATTATCAGATGCTTAATCAGTATCAAATGCTTAATTGCTCTTAGCTCCAAATGTAAAAATTCAATATTTTGATTTCCTCACAATTTAACAGAATCAGCCATCTCAAACTCTTGTTAAAATCAATATTTCGTAACTGCTAACTTATTTTACTCCTTTTTATGGAAATATAATATCTTTAGAATTTCAAGGTAATCAAAAATATATTTTTTAAACAAATATTTAATTTAATTTTCAATTTTTCTTTTATTAAATTGATTAAAATTCTTTCTCCTATTTGATATTTAATTTAAATTAAAAATTTTTTCAAAGGAACCTCACAAACCAACACAATATTTCAAAATGGAGCTACTTCTTGCACAGTAATGAGTGGATTATCAATTTTGAATACACCTGACCATATTGGAGAATAGGTGTAATGTGCAATAGAAACAAATACTATTTCTGGAGGAATTGCTACTAGGCTTAAGATAAGCAATTTTGATTCTATTATTAACTATCCTTATGTAAATTCTCTTGGTGCTGCTCTTCCATAAAAAGATATGGGTTTAAAAATTAGGATTATGCATACTAATTCATAATATAGTCCTGTAAATCCAATTTAAGTAATATTTACTTACTATGCTAATTCAGCTGCATACTTGCCTAGCACTTCTTAAGGTCATCTAATGTTTTATTCAATATTGTCTCATACACCTGATTATTCATTTCCAATGCTTACAACACCTAATAACTAAGGTTTCATTAATCAAAGTTTGAACATAGGAACTTATTACAAAATAACCAAAATTACAAATAATGCTCTAGGACCTTAAAATAATATTTAAATAACCATTGATTTTTAAACAAACCAAGACATGTATATAGGAGGAGATTGTACAAATACACCATATTGTATGACCTGCACATGTGCATAGGCATGTACTGCAAATAGATAGTATTGGGGATATTGGTATTTATATCTTTTCGGACTAGAGCTAGATTAAACATAAACCGCATGCACAATAGATGTTCTTGGTAGATTAAAGTAACCAAATTCACCATTTGATCCTGAAGAAGTGATATCTTGCTAAATTATTTATAGTTCAAACGGATACGCTATGATTTATATGGGGTTTTTCGAATAATTTTAAGAAATGGGAAGTATCCTTAATTATAAAAATAAACCTTGGGAGATTTATATCACCTTAATAAATT
This sequence comes from Tetrahymena thermophila SB210, assembly GCF_000189635.1. Lineage (NCBI taxonomy): Eukaryota > Ciliophora > Oligohymenophorea > Hymenostomatida > Tetrahymenidae > Tetrahymena > Tetrahymena thermophila. Next base: position 67,517 of record NW_002476355.1, read on the forward strand.
AAACCTTTGCTCCAACTAACACATAAAATTATGTATGGTCCAGGTTCCACATTTACCAACAAAAATGTTTTAATCCCACATCAAGTCCTAGCACTGTTTTATTAATGGAAAATGTATTTACTTACACAACAGATTATCTCTAAATAGGAAATACTCCAAGTTTTAGCTCTCTAACGCTTGAACAGTTATATACCACTGAATACTAGTTCTCTTTAAATAATGTCAATTTAAATATTGGTGTTTCATATAACACGGTACTTTAATTAGTTTTTCCTTCATATGTAACAAATTTTATCTATGCTACTGACCCTACAAAAGAATCATAGTAAATATCTTGTCTTTGCTCAATACCATGTAGAATATTTTAAATAAATATTGAGATCACTTTAAATAATATATTTTATTTTAAAATTTTAACCTTTATTTATTAATTAAAAAAAATCATATTGGGTATTTCTCTGATATGTTTATCCTTATCAGTTTTTAAATAAATTAATTTAAATAAAAAATTTAAATTCTCAAATGAAAATTAAAATTTTTTTAATGAATTCTTAAACAAATTCAAATAAAACATTAAAAAATGTATCCTCAAATTAAAATTATTAAATAAAATAATAGTGGGAAGCCCTCTAACTCCATAACTATGCTATAGAAGAATACCAATAAATCTTTTTTAAGCTTCAGTTTTGCTATACATTAATGTGAAATAGGGTGCTTCTATAACTTGCTATATCCCTGAGATTATAAATCCATCAGCATAGAATAATTTAGGTGTTTTAATAAAAGTGACTAGCCCTTCAATATATAGTGATTATTAAGGTGTAGGTGGATATGCAAATGTCTATTAATAAACTATCTTAGTTAATATATTAGCTTAAAGTACTTTGAAAACTGGTACTTTTGATATAGATCCACCAACCTTCTATAACTCGAGGTAAGTAAATGAGCAACCACTTGTAAGATTTGCTGTAGATGTTAATTCTCAATTTTTTAATTGGCCTTACATTTATATCAGATTACCATCGATTGGACCTGTACCCACACTTGATTTTTGTAATTCTCCAATATTTTTGAATAATAGAGTATATTCAGTTTAGTCTCTTTTGATTGTGTGCTAAGTTGGATAAAATCCAACTTAAATCACAGTGTTTAAAGGTTCACCTCAATTGATGATGCCAGCTAAACCTTTTACTTTTACAAATTATGAGCTAGATATTTACGTATTTGATGGGACATAAGGAATTATGACACACTAATTTTAACAGCTTTTCCCTTCTACTAATTTCAATCTAGCATAATCTACTCTCTTCTAAGTTACAAACATTTTCTTAACTTTAAATGTTGGCTTGCAAACTTAGATATGCGCAGCTACATTCCTTTTGAGTAGTTTTGTCATTCCTAAAAACAAAGGAAGAATACTCATTTCTTTTTCTAAAACATAAGTTCTATTAGCTAAAAACGCATGCTTTGTTGTGGTATTCAAATCATTAATTTTTTATTTAATTATTTTATTTTTTAGTCTCTTTGTGAATTATTTCAAGTTCATAATTAAATCTAATTAAATACTTTTTAAAAATATCTCTCATTTAAAATTTTATTTTATGAAATTAAAAAATCTATTTTTTCTTCATAAGGTTTATGATTTTTGGTTGTCGTTTATCTAATTAAACCTCTATTTTATTAGAAAATTTTTATTTAAATTAATTATAAATACGTAATTTATCTAATTTAAATATTTTAATTATTAGGTTGAGTAGTAAGCAATTCCTGATTTATAATGTTACTATGATGGTTCTAATGCTATTAACCATAGATTTTGGTAATCAAAATAATTTATCAAAAGTAATAATTTAATTTTAATAAAACAATAAAATAGGATTTATAGGACTATAGCTGATTTAAACACTTAAAACACTATCGATGTTTATTTTAGTGTATAAAATAGCGGAACCAGCAATATAGATTTTACTTTAACATTTTATTACTCATACATTTCAGACACTATCAACTAAGTATCTGTATAAAATATATTTACATAAATAATATAAACTGCTGACTCATCTTCTACCAAGCTATTTTTAAGCTATAGCTATATGAAGCTATATCCTTTTGTACCTAAAATATATACTCTTCCTAACACATCTGAGAGATTTTTTATAACCTTTCAAAATGCTATCCCATTGGTCCAGCATATGAGAGTGTTTACAGGAAAGACTGTAGACGTCTCCTAGGTATCTATAAAATGTACTCTTAGATAATACGATTCAGTTAAATTAATGTCATATAATACATTTTTATGCTCAGCTTCTATATTCGATCCAACAGGTTCTCCTGCATTTGAAATTTTATTTAATAAAGTTTAATTGTAATTGCTACCAAATGTGAAATACGAATTTATCATCTCGACTTTAAATAACAATTAAATAATTGGATTTTAAAAAGATACAGTGAATACTTATAGAGAAGTTTGGATGTTTGCTAGATAGCTAAACTAAAATTTACTTTTTTATACACGCCTACTTCACTATTATGATTAAGGTATATAACAAATACAATTAAGCAGCCTATATTATACTTCAGGTTTATAGTAGTAGACAACTAGCTTATTTCTTCAATTTACTCTAACACCTGCTTTACCAAATGGTTATCCAACAAGTTTTATTACATTAACATTCCCTGAATTAACGATTGCTTAGGCTTTCCCAACAGCAAAACCTGGTAAAATTATTTTTTTAATTTTAAATTATTACTTTATTTAATAATTCACTTCCTAAAATAAATCAATAATTATTTCCTTTCTTATATAATTTATCAAAAAATACAATTTCTTTTTAATTTTTAAAAATTTTAAGCTAAATATTTTAAAATAAATTTTTTTATTTTAAAATAATATTTTTTAACTAAAATAAAATACAGTAAAGAGATTTTTAAATTTTTTTTAAGTTAATGAAATATTTTGAAATTTTCATTTTATGAATTAGGAGATACTATTAACTGCTAATTAAGCACTACATTTTAATAGATAAATACAAGGATCTTAAGTCCTAGATGCATTATAATTCCTAATGAAAATGGTTAATTATAAATAAGAATCGAATAATTTAATTCAGTAAGTGCAAATACTTAATTTTCGATAGCTATTGATGACATGCTACTTCCTGCCAAATATGTTTTATAGTGGTGGAATATGAATGTGTTAATAAGTGTTTATTTAAATGATACTACTCTTTACTTTTTAAGAGTCTAATAACTGTTAGTTGTTGATGGTGTTACTCCAACTCCTACTGTAAATACAATAGGGCCTTTTAATTTTAATTCTCCTACCAACTTAGTTCAAGGTTAAACAAGTGATTATCCTGTTTCTATTTTGAATTATCCAATCAACAGTAACTATTATGATATGAATAACTTTAGTGGCTTCAAAATTAGATTATAGTTTTTTAATGGTATTCTAGCAGCTAATAATATAAACAATATCTCAATTTAATAATCGTAAGGAGCCACCTCATCTACGCTTAATATTTTATGGATTAATACCAATACTAATAGTATTTATATGAGTGCCCCATTAATAAATTAGTCTTAATAAATGAATTTCATCTTCAAAAGCCTCACTAATCCCTATACTTATCAGTAACTAGCTTATGGCATTAATCCTTATGTACAAGCTAGTTTTTACCAAGGCAATAATATGCAAAGATAAACTCCTCTATTGTCCCATCAGTTAGCATATACAGTAAATTTAAATTTAAATCCTAATATTGCTTTTAGCGTATTCTAATATTCAACACCATTTTTGATACAGATTTCAAATCCTTTTAATCTTGATAATTAAATTATTGCTGCTTTAAACCAAAGAGCAGTGTGTGAAATTTAATTTTAAATTAATGCAAACTCAGCAACATTACTTTAAAGAAAGATTAAAAAAATCCATTTAGTTTTAACTTCAGGATTCTCAACTCTTGAAAACTGTTGGATTACTACCTTAACAACCTCAACTTATTTAAACTAGTTTTAAAGCTGCCATATTACTGCAGCTAATACTATTGATATATTGAATGTTAGTGATTTTAATACTGCATAAGGTTTCTCCATTTTTATTCAAGGTCATGTTATATCTAATAATGTTTAATATACTTTTGAGTTATAAACAAGTGATTATTTGGACGATTCTTCTAGTCCCTAAACCTATACCATAAATTAGTTTGATCCAGTTGCTAAAATTTATACTGAATATGATTTTCTTTAATAAAAATATATATTTGGATACTATGAAACAGCTTTTACTTAATTATTTTACTAAGATATCACTCCTTCTTTAGTATTTTACATATACTTTGACTCTATAGTATCGCTGACATACAATACAAATTACTTTGAAGTCTCCACAGCTACTTTGATTCAACCTAACTAAGCGAATGGAATTATGTGCTCATTCTCCCCAGTCCTAGCCTCATCTGATCTTGGTTTAAGTAGTTTTTTTATTAATTCACAAAATTTTCAAAAATATTTTATCAATTTTTTAAGTTAATTAAAATTTATAAATTAAAAAATTTATTTTTTTTGTTCATTCGATTATCAATAAATACAAACTTTTATAATTGTGCCATTTTAAATTAAAAACTTTATTTTTTTAATAAAAAGCAATATTTTGCTCTTGTTTGTACAACACTGGTACAAAAAGTTATTAAATTTAAAGCCCTGTAGGAGGTTTAAACACTAATCAATAATATGCTTTGAAGATATAAGAAGTAGTTTAGAATAGCTAAATATAATTGCAATCTATTAGTAACAATGGATAAGAGCTTATATTTTTTAATATACGCACAGCTACTACAAACACACTTATAAAACAATAAACTTTATCACTATTTTTTATTACAAGATTTAATACTATAAATATAAAACACGCAACTACTACTGCAACATTTTATGATGTGATTCAGATAAATTTTTCTGTTACAAAGGATGTGGTTCAAAACACAAATGAAGAGGTACAGCTTGCCCTATATATAGAAGGTAATTATTATCTATAAGATTTAGGTATTACACAAGTATACCAAAGTGATAATTTAGGTCCTTTTACAAGTGGTTAATAATTCAATTGCATATTAACACCAAATCTTTAAATTGGAGTCTATCCCAACTGCATCCTTTAATTTGGATAATACTCAAATAAATACGATTAAATTAGAATTATTGTTTCAAATATAGGAAATGTGCTAAGTGGTACTACCTACACTTTAAACATAGGAATGGTTTTAAATCCATTAACTATTTAAAACACTATTGATTATACCTTTTTAATAATTAAGAAAAGAATAAGCTCCTTTACTACAGAATAAATATCACAATTTATCTATAAGAAGAGATTATTAAATCATGATTACGTGAAAGATCCTTCACTTGCTGTAGCATTACAAAATACAGACTTTATCTTATACAACAATATAAATAACCAAATTTAAACAAATTAGCTTGGAATGGCTATATCTATTTTTAACACAAACTTAGTCACCACAAACTAAATTTTATTAAAATATGATAATACTTTAAACGGTATTCTAAATCTGCAGTAGGTTCTCTCGAATTTAATAATTGCTAATTGCTAAGTTGTTTATTTTCCTATAATCAACCTAGTAATGCTGACTCCTTTATAACCAATAGCAAAGCCAGCTTCATTTAATTTAGGCAGCTCGTACTTGAGCCAGAACTATCAGAGTTAGTGGGGATTTTCTTTAGTTTGGATAACTGATTTTTCAATAGCATAAACTCTTTACTACAACAATAATCTTTAAAGAAATACTCTTAGTACTATTACAGATTTATCATTAAAAAATCTAAATAGGATTTCAGGAGTTTAAAATGTGGGAAGCTAAAATCTTTATGAAATCAACTTTTTAACTCCTTTCATACCAAAATAAGGCATAATAAATATAAATTTACCTCCTTAATTCCATTTTTACAAAAGCTAACTTAATAGCATAAAATTAGTTTAAAATTTTAATTTGAATCCTATATATTCAACAATAAGAACAGTTTATATGGATTCTACAAATGTCATCCAAATTTATTCCTTTGGAGATATTCCTACAAATACAAAAGTTACAATTAGACTACTTTTAGATAATATGAATTCAGGTCAAGCAATAAATCTTTTATCAATTTAGATACTGGGTAATCTTAAAATTGCATCTAGTTTAATTGTATAAAGTAGTGTAGTAGTTGGTGTCGCTATTTTTAGTCCTCCAACAATATCATCAAGCTTACTGCTTCTTTAAATAACCCCAACTCATTTAGTCACTTACTTCACCTAGGAATTCAATGCTTTACACTTACAAATATCTACAAGTTTAACAACCCTTATAAATGGAAATAACTTTATTGAATTAGTATTTGATCAAGCAAATGCATAATGGCAGTTTGCTTAGGGTTCAAACATAATTAATTACATGAAGTAAATTAGCATTTAATTTAGTAAAAATAGTTTATTTATCTTTTAAAAAGGTATTATCAATCATGGCCAATTTAAGTCATTCAGGGTAGCAATAACATAGCAGTGAATATACTATAACTCCAGACCTTTCCTACTTATGATATATCATAAAACACTATTTTTAAAATTTTATTCACTTCTGTCCGTGCATCACCAGATTACTAAGAAGGTAAATTTTTTTAAACTGATTAATTTTTATAATTAATCTAATGAAATAAAGGTATTTAGTATCCAATAAGAGGCGTACTCCGTAATATAGTTTTAAATATCAGAAACTCAGGTACAAATGTACTTGTAGAAAGTAGTTATATTGAATATGAACCTTAAGTTAAAAAAGACAATAGTTTCAAGTTAAGCGTAATAAATTGTTACTCTTCGTAAAATTCAAGAGGTATGAAATTCTAATTTACTCTGAATTATAAGGTATCAGCAGGAGATGAAATAAGAATATTGTTTGAAATGAACGATGAAATAAATCAAATTTTTATACCTTACCTTGGTTTTAATTAAGCAATACAGTTAATTTAATGTCAAGAAACTTCTTCACCTCTAGTAATTTCCCCTACGTCAGCCTTGCAGTGCTATCTATATTCAAACTAAATAAGAATACCTTTCCTTTAAAATGTCACTCCACCTTCTGTAATATCTTTTTGGATAAGCAATATTATAAATCCAACTATGTAAACCACTATTGGAATCTACTTGTAGATTATGACTTATTGCAGAGGAAATCAAGGTAACTTAGAATAAAACGATCACAGATGTATATTATATCACTCAAAAAATTACTATACAACTTAGCCTTTGCCACCAAATGGTAATTATTTACTCTATTTATTTTTAATAATATTATTTTATCTTATTATAAAATAAATCAATCCATTGATTTAAAAATAGATCTATTTTATTTTTGAATTACTAAATAAAGATCATAATTATTTTACAATTAAAATTTTGCTTTTTGCACTTATTCATTAATTTTAACTCAATTTTATATAAATATTTTCTTATGTATTTAATTTTACTGATTAAACAAGCATTAAAAATATTAATACTTAATTAAACTCTATTTAATTTCTAAAACCCCTACTTCTGCTAATTTATTATACATATAGTTTGGAAATTACAATAAATTTACATATTTTTATATTTAAAAAATTGGTTTGAGTTTTGATTTAAAAATTTTTAAATTAAAAAATAGTTTTAAAGTTAATAATAAAAAAAACCTTTAATTTTTAAAAATAACTAACTAGAATCAATTTAATTTTCTAAATAATTTATAATTAGGGATCTAATATAGCCTTTAGGCATCACCTATGGTTCCTAGCACTAATGTTGTCTTTTTAATGGCTAGCCACACATACTAGATAGTTTTCAATAATGCTGTACCAGCTAACAAAGATATTTTGATTACTTACCCTGATAATCATATACATACATAATCTTGCAACTCAGCTTAGGGATAGTGTTAAATATTAAATAATAGATCTCTTATATTTAATCCTTCGACTGCAATTAATGCAGGATAAACTTATAGCTTTACTTTGAATAATGTGTAAAATGGTATAAGTTTATCAAGCTTATCCCAAGATAATTATATTTACATTGAGATTTATGATGGTCAAACATCATTAATTTCACAAGCATATAAAGTCATATTTAATCCTTATATTCCCTACACTTAAGGAATATCTGCATCCATATCTAATACACAAACTTAAAATATTTACTTAAAAGGAAATTTCTAAAATTTAGCATAACTCTTAGTTTCTAACATCTGGCATGATTCATATATTAATAACTTTGTGATATGGAAACCAGCAGTCATTTAGGGTTTTATTGATTAAAGCTATTGCAATGCTACTTTACTCATACCTAATCCAAATCCATTTCCACTTATTCTATAATGCTCGATATCTGCATCTGGAGATGCAATTTATATTTCTTCAAACGGAGCTGCATATTAAGCTACATTTTCTAGTCTAGTTTTATCAGTTTATTTTAAGGTTATTATAGATTCAAATTTCCCTCCTTAAGGCGTTCCTGCTGGATTTACTGATAATCTTATTGTTTATGGATGTGTTCAGTCATGTAATACTATTAATCCAAGTAGATTTTATCAAACTATGGCAACAACATAATTGTATGTGTCTAATGATAGAGTCCCTTACTATGCTGGAATATCATGGAACTAATATGCTTTCCATTAAGCTAAGTCAATATTCGAAGGTGAAGCTAGATTCTATGGTGTCATTTAGCAAAGCTCACCAAACTAAAATGTTAATAGAATAATTTTATAGATCGAAGATAGCTTTTTGTATCCTCCTATCATGTTTATATAAGGCTGTTAAATATACAATAACCAAGTAACCATGTAGCTTGATAAGTGCTAGTTAAAATAAGTTCAAGGCTAATCTTAAATTGAAATAGTTCTTTCCTCAGGATATTTTTTATCTCTCTAACCTAACTTCTTTTACATTTAAACTTAAGCTTAGCAATTCTAAGCACCAGAGTATCCAGGTTAACATTATTAAATTAAAGTCGATTTATACCAAGCTAACACTAGCAATCCTATTGAAGAAGTGTAAGTTTTCTTTTCAAGAGTTATTGGAGTCTAATTTAACAGGAATAATATGCAATTCTTGAATGGTCTAGATGCTAAAACGTAGTTTTTTTATTCTTTTTAAAGTATTAATTAATTTTTTTATATAATTAAAGTCCCAACTTAAATGAGCTTATTTTTGTTACTTCAAATGTCCCAATACCCTAAGGCTATCTTAGTTAAGATTCTGACGTATATTCAGAGATTCATGTTCTTTTTGAATGGATACCTTCTGGTGTTTAAAAAGGTTCAGGTTATGCAGCAGTAATTTATATATATAATCATTTAAAATACTTATTTTATTTCTAAATTAATCTATTAAATTAAAAAATATAAAGGATATTGGAACTGGGCTTTAAGATGGATAATAATTAGATTGTATAAGTAAATCAGGGCTTAATTTTGCTTAAGGAAAAGGCATTAAATGTTATCTTAAGATTGCTTAGACAAGTGATTCAACAAGCAGAATAAGAATTTTAAATTATGAAGAAATTAGCCCTAACACACAAATAGATCTAATTTTTATAGGTATTTAATCTCTCGATATAAATGTTTACGGTCTTATAAAAGTAGCAGTTGAGTTAGTATTTAATTATTTAGATCCAGTAGTTTCGATTCTCAACAGTGGTCTAAAATCAAATACTTATGATCAAGCTATAAACAGGTCCTATTTGTATATGCCATCTCCTTTAATACCAGATTTAACCTCATCTCTTTAAGTTAATACAAATGCAAATCCTACTATAGTTACGCAAACTGGTTCAACAACGACTTTAGGTTATAGCTCATTCTCATTTACATTCACCTTAGGATCTTAAAATTTAAAAACAACTGACTACATTGCATTTATTTTCCCTTCAGGTAAAGCTAAAGCTTTTAAAGATTATCAAATTTATCATTTTATTCCATAAAAAAATGTTTATTATTTAAAGTTAAACTCTTAATAATTTGAATCTTAAGTATAAATAAATAACGAAAATTCAACACTTTTAACAATAATATTTTCTGAATCAGATGATAGATATAATTACATTCAAATAAAATCAATTAAAGCTTCAAATAATTAAATTAAAATTTTTAAAAAAAAGGTTTTATTCCTTAGCACATTATTGATTTCTCTGGCGTGACTAGTCCATAGGGATCAAGTGTTTATGTCTTTAGTCTGGGTAGTATAATATTTGTATAACCTCTAACATAACAGAATATGAATTCCGTTATTACTATAACAATAAATAACCTAATAAATCCATTTTTTACCATTCCATTAGGAGTTTTGCAAATTAATGCATTTACTTATATTAACAGAAAATAGGACACATCTTACATTTTTAATTTATAGAATTATCACAACGACTACAATGCTTTAATTTCGAACACTAATTTACAATACAACTCTACTATTGCAAAAACTAAAAATGTTCAATACACAATTTCATTCTAATTAAATCAGTATCTTCCTAACTAAGGAATTATTTAGGTTATTTTCCCTACTATAACTTTTAAAAGTTTATATTAACTAGATGGGTTTTCTTGTTATTTGGATGGATACTAAGATTAATCTACTTGTTAAGTAGGAGGATACAACAAAGCTAACATCTACCTCTAGGATTTGCTTTTAGTACCAACTAGTATATACACTGTAGTCTTAAATAATATACAAAATCCAAGTATTGACATATCTCAAGTAAGCCAAGCTCAATACTTTTCATTAGCAGTTTATTACAATTCCCAATATTTAAATATCAACTAGCCTTATTCTATGGTTAGTATTGGATACCCACTTATCACATAAATTTATATTAGGCCAATTAATTTTGTAGTTTAAGTCGATTATCCCATCTACCAAATAGAATCTTTACATCAATTTCAAATTCTTTGCAATTTTGATTTATCAGAAAACTCTAGGATAGTAATCATTTTAGGATAAAGTTATAACTACTATTCTTAATAAAGCGATAGTTAAACTGAAATATAATGCTCATCTCCATATATACTATCAGACACTTGCTTAGTCTAATATTCTTTATTTGAAGGAAGCTATACACTTGAAGTTTAAACAGCATTTGTACCCTCCCTTTAAACTTTCTAAATATCTGCTATCTTAATGAACCCATCTTACTACCCAAGTCCTGTTTTTTATTCAGTAAAAATTTATGAGCAAGGTTAAATTTACTAATATTATGCATCAAGTACAATTAATTCCAATCAAAGACTTTAGCAGACCATTTAGTTCTATCCAATATAAAGTAGTAGTAGTTCTACAGATGCTTTAATTTTTAGTAGTTCATTTATTCTCACTTAGAATATACCAAGTTAATCTAATTAACAAGCATATTATATTTTTAAGTTATGCTAAAATAATAATAATTTAAAAAAGGTATTTGGATTATCTTAAAACCAAGTAATAATGACCTTAAAATTTCCAGATAACTTTGGAAATATGAATTCATACTAATCTAGTATTGAGTATTTTATAGATTACTATCAGCCTGATTAAAAGATATACTCAGTGCTTATGATTGAACAGTTGATTTCTGCTATGAAACTAACAAGAGTTTCTTCAATTAATAACTTATAGAGCTAATTTTACTCATAAAATACTATTCAGTTTGTCTTAAACATTTCTTAACTAAACGATCTAAATATACTGAATTCATGGAACTATTTAATTATCAAAAATGTTATAAATCCTTAAAAATATTTGCCTTAAAATTTTGAGCTGAAGGTCTTTGACTCACTTTCTAATTTCTAAATAATGTACTTAAACATTGCTTAGCAGCTTTAATACTAAATAACAAAGGAAACACCCTCTTTAATTATGATATCCAGCATATAACCGCAGTCGCTTCTTTTTAACTAAATTACAGATTACATATTTACTATAGAATACTCAGACAACTTATTGCAAATAATCAATACAAATTAAAGCTATTTACTCTATGTAACACTTCCTCTAGAATAAAAGATAAAATACCTATAAAATATTTAATGTTTTATTCAAGGACACTAAAATCAAATTAAAGCTAATTCAGACTAATGTTATATTTTCACTAGCATAGATTCATCAAATACTTCTGTAGTCTTAAAATTATCTTTCTAAATAATATCTTCTTCATCACTCCAATTAGTCGTCAGAAATCTAATAAATCCAACATCTTTTTTCCCTTCTATTTAAGTAAATGAGTTCTCCGTAAAAATTATGGATTATTCAAGCAGTCAAATAATATGCTCAGATGTCAATTATAGAATACTCAATCCTAAATATTACTCCCACACAATATATTTTTAAAATGCATATTCTCTAGCTATTTAAGTAGGAGGACCAGCAGTGTTATATAGAGGTTTAAAATATGAATACAAAATTATGTTAGAAGCTCCTGCATACAAATTAGCTATAAATCCCGTTGTATTGAACTATTTAACATTGACTCCTATTAAATCATCACAAATACAGATAACCCCTAGCTAGCTTTCATTTGAGAACTTCTAAAATTAATTAACTTAATCTTTCTTTTTATCTTTTGCATCTGATTATCCAATAACCTCTGACTCACAATATTTTATTTTAAGATTCCAATAAATTTAAGACCCTTAATTGGATAATTTTATTAATATACCTGATTTAAATATTTAATTATCAAGCGACCAAGCAATTAAACCAGTAATTACTATAAATCTAGATAATTTAGACATTAATACTTAAGGTTATCCTTTCTTTATAAGTATTTCAATATCCTCTTTGCCAGCTCAACCAACGTAAAAATTAAAATTTTATTGTTAAAAATCACGAATATAATTAAATATTAAATAACATTTATATTTTAAAATTAAACATTAATTTTATAAAACTTCTTTTGAAAGTAAATTAAAAGAAAGGACTAAAATTTGATAATATAATGAAAAATCTAATTATCAAAGCCAAAAAATAAAATAATTTGAAAAATTTTGATATAGATTAACTTTTTTAATAAATATTTAAACAAAAAAAATTGTATTAATTAAAAAACAAAAATTAATTTTATTTTTTATCAAAAAAATAATAATTAAAAAATTTTTAATTTTAAAAAACATTAATCTTAACTAAGTGTTTTAAAGTGATTTATTTTATATTCATTACTAAGTAGATTATTATATAAAAAGGTATTTAAGCTTAATAGTTGATCAAACAGATAAGTTTTATTCAGCAGATTATATGACTTATTTAGCCTTTTAGAACCCTAAAATATTTATAACAAATTCAACAGAATACCAATTTTAGTTAAGCTACTCTGGGAAAAAAATTCCTTAACCTATACCTTTAATGCTATAGATATTAACATAAAGCTAAAATATCCTAAATTTATATAAATTTTATCCTTCAAATAAATTTTATTTAGTGTTTTCTTATTCTCCTTATTACTCTAATAATATAGCAAGGATATAAATAATGACTTTTGTACCTGATTATAATTATTCTTAACTTCTTGGTAAACCTATGGCTTATCAAATTTTGCCATAATATAATCCATAAATAATGAAAGTTGTTTAAGATAGCATCAGCCAAACAACTGCTAGCTTTATTGTAAAAATTTATTTAAATTTATTTATACAATTCTTAAAAAAATAATTTGAAAATAATTAGTTATTTGTTGATCAACCTTGTAAAATTAGCTATATAGTCACACTCGGTTAAGAATAGATAGAACCAAATACCTAAAATTTTTTGAGTAATTACTATTCATTTGCTGTTAATATTGGAAGTGTATTCACTAATTAATTTAATCTTTAGTTGATAGAAAATATGCAGTAAATTTTACTTACAAAATTATAAGCCCAACAAAACTATATTGTTTATTTTATGGCTCAAAATGCAATGGGTTATTCTAGTGTTTATAAATAATAATTCAATACTAGCGATATTTCTTAACCATGCTCTTTATATTTAACTTTTATAGACATAGTTAACAGCTAAACACTAATTTTGGGTTTATCTTCAATACTGAGAATCAGTCCAAATAATATTATTAGTTTACCTTCCTTGAATGCTAGAAATAGCAATAATTCTTCTTATGGATACCTACACACTAAGTAGATGCTAATAATCCCTGATGTTTGGGGATCTTATGATCCGAAGATATTGCTTTATTCAAGCTAAAGTCAAATACTTAAATAGCTAGACAGATTTGTTCCATCTTTTGATAAAGCTAGTATTTTATCTATTCAAGAAATGCAGGTTTAAATACCAGAGTTTACATCTCCTCCAATAATAATAAGCTAAAATATATATGATGCTACTATTTCAATAAATACATAAGTCTAATCCATAGTGTTTGCCATCTTCATACCTGAAATTTAAATTAACATCTAGCCTTATTAAATTACAAATTGCTTGAATGCAAACAATTAATAAGTAGAATAAGTTAATTGTATTAAAGTAAGATCAGAAACATCTGGTTTCTCATCTGTCTTTGTTGATTTCCTATAAGAATAAACTACTTATTATGGATACTTTACTGCCGCTGCACTTACTCCTTATGATAGCCCTCTGCATATATCAAAATAAGTTAAAATGATATCTTTTACAACAAATGCAAACTCAAGTAAAATTTTATTTAATTTAAAAAAAAATTTTTTAATTATGAAATAATTCTCCTTTTAATAATTTAAAAAGATTTAGATCAATGTGGTTTTTATAATTAAATGAAACAATATAATGATAAATTAGCTTAAACACTTTAAAAGTACACAGATGATGATTATGTTTATTGTTGATAAGTCAATAAACAATAAAATAAAGTTTATTATAAACTATTACAATTAATAAAATGATTAAAAATAAGTATTTTTTTCAATATATAAGTATTATTTATTTGGATAGACTGAATGAATATGATATTTTTTCTATTATGTTGAATTTTAATAATATTTAGATTTTAAAATTTTCTGTTTTTGCAAGTCAAATTTATATGAAATTTAAAATTAATTTTGATTAAATAAAGAATAAAATGGTGAGCAAAATTAAGTTTACAAACAGTTCAAAAATAAATGAATAATATTTAATTTTCATCAAAGTTGATAATAAATAATTCCCTTTATTAATCCCTAAATTTTTTTTATTAATTGAATAATTACAGAATATTTTCAATTCAATATCTCTATTTTTTTTACCTTATTCATTCTAATTTAAGTAGATTATTTTTAAAATTAGTTATTCATTAAATTGAAAATCTGAAAAAAAATATTATTCTAAAATATTAATTTTGATAAAATTCAATATAAAAATCAAATTTTTTCAAATAAAGAAAATTATTTTTTGCAAAAAAAATTTGATTTTATCAACAAAAATCAAAAATTATTTATCTTAGCTTTCTAAAATATTTTTAATTACATTACATCTATTTAATAAAATTTTAATAAATAATTTTATATTTTGATAGTAATATTTACACTAATTTAATGAGTGGCCAAAATATATCAACATCCAATACAAATTGCAAATGATTTATTGATTTTTTTTACTATTAGTGTTTTAAAAAATTGTATTGACGGTATATATATTCATATAATCTATTGTTTATCAAAATAAATTTATTTTATTTATTTATATTAACTTTACAATAATTTTCAAAGTAAATTTTAATAGTTTATTTAGAAAACAAACGAATAATTTTTGCTTAATAACAAAATTAAAAAATATCTACAAAAGTAAAATTTCTTAATTAATAATTAATGCATCCAATTCAGTTAAATTTTGTATCATTTTAACAATTCAATTGTTTTATTATTGGATTGAATATATTATCATCTACTTTATTATTAGTATTTAGGAAAATAATGAGAAAATTATTTTATATAAATTGTTTGGTTGATTCTGATTAAAATAATATTTTTATTTTAATTCAATTAAAATTAAATTTCATCTAAGAATTCTACTAAGATTAAACAAAAATAAATAAATAGCAATTAATTTTTTAGAGTTTGATATTATTTTAATTTAGTTGGCTCTAAATAATTAAAAACAAAAAGTAGAACAAAATTTAATTATTAAATAATTAGCCACAATTTATTGGCATATATATAAAAGTATCAGATTCAAACTTTAAAATCTTTTTTTTAGTATAAAATATTTATTGATGAGACATTAAGTAATTAGTTTTTATTAATATATTTATTAGTCAATTTAACTTAATTTTGCTGGTTATGCTTCATTCATTATTATTTAAATTTAGGATATTATTACAAGGATTAAGTAGGACTCAATAGCTTAAAGTAAATTTTGTAGATACGATTCAAAATTATTCAGTGATGACACTCCAAGCGCAATACCAGTTGACTAAGATTAAGATTTTGGGTAATAATCTAACAAATTGAGTAGATTAGAGTAACTCATATTTAAAGAGCATTATTAAAAGACAATAGATAAAGGATAAATTGATTTCAATTCTAAAGAGGACAGAGATGTAAATTAGCTTTAATTAATATATTGTGTTAAAATTTTATTTTAAATTAAGGTATTAGTGACTGCTATTTAAAAGAAAGTAAAGAGCTCTGCAGAAAAAGCATTTATCATCTCTGCAATTAGATAAATTGGTGTTTTTGTAAATCATCCTATGATTTTCGAAGAAGAATCGTTAGTGACTTAGCTATTTAGAGAAATAAAAATATAGCGTTTTGAAATGAGAGATACAATATTCAACCAAGGTAAAAAGATTAATGAAAATGAATTTATTAAATTTAAATAAAATAATAATTATAAATTTTTTTTCATATTTAAAGGCGATATTGGAGATACCTATTACATGATAATAAAAGGTATGAACAACTTATTTTTACTTTAATTAGAAGTAAGTAAATTACGTTATTTTAAATTTATTTAGGGTAAGTCCATTGTCTACTTCCTACTTCCAAGTTATAACAAAAAGTAGAAGAAATTTTAGTAAAAAAACTTAAAAAGAGGAAGAAAAGGGTTATTGCAAAATAAAATTAATCTCCTTAAATGGTGGATAAAATGTTGGACTTAACAGATGAAGAGTTTTTACAACAAAAATTTCCATCTTTTAAATTGGTCAAGACTTTTAAAGAATGGGAAGGTTTTGGAGATATAGCACTTATTACTCAGTAATATAGGTAAGACTGTGTTCCTATTAATTCATTTCTAAAGATCAAAATATAGATTTTAACAAATAATAATATGATTTTTAAAATCACGATAAATTTTCAACATAAAAATTATCATTTAATTGAATGTTTTTTGACCTAATTTCAATATATCTATCAAAATAAAATTATTTTTTTATTAGAAAATGAATAGTTATAACTAAAAATACCTAGAGAATTTACTTAAAATAAATAAAGAAAAATCCAGTTTAAAAAAATTAAAAAACACTTTTTAATTATTAGAAAAAAAATTATTGTTTGTAAAAATTAAAAATAAAAAGAAATATTGGCTTTAAATATGATATTTATTTTAATTTTTCTTTAAGTTTATATATACTAACTAACATACTTATCATAAAAAAAGGACAGCAACTATGGTTTGTAAAGAAGATTGCTATTGTATAACATTAACAAGATCAGGTTTTGAAAAGGTTATAGGTGAACTGCAAAGAAAATAAAAGCTCATCTAGGTTAAATTTTTAAAGTAGTTCCCATTTTTTAGTGGGATTCCTAAATCAAAATTAATGAGTATACTTATGGATTTTGAAGTAATGAAATACTCTAAAAATAAGATTTTATTTGAAGAAGGACAACCAATTTAGCATGTCTTCTTTATATTGGAAGGAGAAGTATATTCATATTTTTATTTATAAAATTTAATCTTTTAAAATGTAAAATTAACATTTAATTTTGAAAATATTTTAAAAATAATACTAACTGAATGCAAATATTTTTATGTTCTTAAAATTAAAATTAATTTTTAAATTTAAAAGAGTTTGTTGAAAATTAATTTTATAAAATAGGTTGAAATTTATAAAAAATTTAATTATCAGAATAATTAAAGAAATTTTCTCATAAATGAAGAGTTGAAATAATAAGCTTTGATTTAAGCTCCTTCAATTCTGAACTCTAAAAATAATACTTAAAGTATTAGATAAGTTGGTTTAAGAATTTTAGGACCTAATTCTTATTGTGGCATTGATGAAATTTTTAATGGTAAGAATGAAAGGGAAAACTCAGCGAAATGTATTTCCCCTAGTTCAACTATCTATATTTTGAGCAAGGATGTATGTTTTATAAAAAACTCATTTGGAATTTTTATTTAACTTTATTTTTATGAAGAAATTTTTAGATAGTCTTAAGGTCAATAAATAATTAGAAAAAAATAATTAAGATTGTATTGAAAAAGATGATTTACATCGTCAGAGAGCTTAAGATGCAACTGTTGTAATATAGGAAAGCTTGTAAAAGATACAAAGCAACATAAGTATTGCAAGCAAATAAACATTAGATGATACAGTTGAGAAAAGAATTCAACCTTTAATGAACCCTAGGGATATTATCAAGGAAAGATTGGTTTTAGTTAAAGAAATAAGCCCAGATAAAAGCTAAAAGAATAGTATAAATAAAAATAATATATTTTAATATATCAAAAAAATTTATTTAATTTATACTTAATGAATAGTTAGCCAAACGATGTCAAACTCATCAAGAAATATCAGTGATCTAAGCTTTTCATCTAATAAAATGCTTAGTAGCAAACTTAATTAGTAAACAAGTAGATAAGCATCTACTTTTATAGAAGAGAATACATTATCTTCACCTATTTAGAATATCTAATTATTAAAAAAATCCCTATAAAAGGCTACCTCAATTTTATATTAACCATCTCAACAGGATTAGTCAGATTAGGAAAAGTCCAATGAAACAGAAGAATTTTCTATATTTTCAAATAAATAAATATGTCCCCTTTCTCCAATTCATTAAAAAAGTTAAATTCAAAAACAGATATGTTCCACCTCATAAAAGTTAATATTAGATTAAGAATCTCTTTAATCTCCTCTTCATACAAACCATAAAAAAAGCTTATCTTCAAGGTTAGGATATTTTTGCAACACATAATACTAATTTTCTACATAGCAACCACAGCATTTGCAATAAAAATCTTAGTTTTCTAACAGTATTTAATTAAACTCAAAGGAATTTTTAAATGAAAGCACCTCCTTTTAAAAGTAGAATGTATAAAAATTATCAGAATTAATGAAGCAAAAGATGGAGTGTATGGAAAAGATTAATTTTTAGCATATGTATAGATCTTTGTCTTACATAAAGAACAATAGTATTCTTAAAACAATAATAAATTAGCAAGAACATAAAATAAAGCCATCTAATCACTTAGGTGAATATCTTAATCAGCTTCATTAACAAAAACTTAATTCTACAAATAATTCATAAAGTCTTCTTGCCAATAACAAAGAAAAAATATCTACAGAGAATCCACTTTTTTCTATCCCTAATGCATCAAGCTTAAGAGAAAAGATCATTTTAAAACCACAAAAATCTTAAAAATAAAACCAAATGCTATTCTAAAATGTCCCTCAATAAACTCTTGAAATGTATAGCTAATAGGAACTTGTAAGACTTTAGCACTTAAATGAAATGTAAAAAAATAAAAGTAGTAAAAACTTCTTTAAATAAAAGAACATTCACTTCAAAAATAATTCAATATCTTACAATACAAGCACTACAGCTGAGTATATTTAACAACAAATGTTCTAATAAAGGTCACGAAACATATCACCAAATAACTTCTTCTAAGAGCTTTTCAATAAAAAAAGACAAGAAAACATTGTATAAGCGTAGTAAAAACTGAATAAATTTGGTAATATTTAAATTTACTATTAACATTTCTCTTTAAAAATATTCTTTAATTAAAATATTTATAAATTTATTTTTAAAATATTTAAATTATTTAAAAAATTAATCAAATTGTTACATCCGTTAATTAATACTAATTCGATGTGGATATTTAAAATTTTATAATATTTTTTTTTCAAATTGATCCTATTTTTATAATCATTATAAATGTGAATAATCTATTTTTAGATTTATATAAAATAAAAGAAAGTTTTTTAATAAAATATTTTTAATTCTTTCAATTAAATAAATTATAAAAAAACTATTTAGAATAAGAAAAAATGTAAGCAAGATAGAACATACCAATTAATTGGTAGCAAAATGTTATTTTTAAAGATGAGCTGTTTTTAGAAAATTTAAATAAATAAGAATTAAATGAATCTCCTATAAAAAAGTATTTAGAAAATAAGCAGTCAGAACTATTATTCATGAAAACTTCTGATAGCTCTAACTTTGACATGAGTAAATCTAATGAAAATATTAGCAAAAACATGGATTTCGATAGTATACTAGAATAATCTTTACCTTTAAGCTCTCCTACTTAGAAATCAAGGTTCATTTAGTTTAAAAAATTATCAAAAATATCTAACTTATAAGATAAAGAAACATAATAAAATAGAAGGAGCATCCTGGACTTTATTCAGTAAATAAATAGCGAAAAAACATCTTGAATTTGTTAATTTATGTTTATATTTGAATGTTACAAAAATTCTTTAAAATGTTAATAAAGTTATAATAATTTTAAAATGAATGATAAAATTATATATTAAATAAATAACTTTTAACACACAAAATTGTAATTTATTATTTGTTGCTCATGCAAGCAATCTTTAGGATCATCATTAATTTCTAAAAATCGAAAGAAATCAAAATATTAAAAGATAGATAGAATGAATTATAATTTGCAGTTTTTTTTTGATAAAATTAACTATTTTTTTTGATAAGTAAAGAGCCCTAATAAATAATTATTAATATTAAATTACAAATTTTACTCTCAATACGATTAAAATTTTTAAGCCAATCAGTTAAATAAAATGTCTTATTTAGAATTTAATGGTGCTTGGTCTCTTGGAACATCTTAGAGATGTAAATAATTTAAGAATGATTGATTAACAATCAAAAATATCCATTATTAATATAATTATAAATAATAAATCAAATATGGTTAAAATCTTTTAAAATATAAAGCTAAACTATTTGCTACAGAGACAGGAAAATTTCCAGGACCAGGAAATTATCAAATGCCAAATTTTAAAAATAAGCCAAAATCTCCTGAAGTTTTGTAATAAAGCAGCAGCTAAAACAAAAAAAACAAACATTATTTATTAGCATTTTTTGTTTAATATATGTAACGATGCAATTTAAAATTAGGTTTTCAAAGAGTAGGCGCTCAATAAACTATAAGAATGGAATACCAGGTCCAACAGCATATTTTGAAAAAGGATTTAATTTTAATCATGTAATATAAAAAATTAACATGTATATTAATGTTTGACATAAATTTGTATAAAAAGCTTGATAAATAGATTCCTATTAAAATAGCTAAGCCACATCCAGTAACTTAGAAACCTGGTACTATAGGGCCAGGGAGTTATGATCCAAAATCAAATGTAGAAAGCTCTAAAACAAAGCAGCCAACTTTTTCATTTGGTTATAGAATAACTTAAGAAGTAGTTTCAGATACACCTGCTCCAAATGCATATTATCCAGAAAACGTTAACACAATGTTTAAAACTCAAAGCAATTTTGGAAGTACGATGAGATCTAGCTCTTAATTTACAAATAATAAAAACAGCATCAACAACAATAATAATAACAACAACAACAACAATAATAATAACAATAACAACAATAATAATAATAATGATTTTAATGATGGTTAATTTAATGATAAAAAGTCTTTAATGAGGAGAACATAATCTAGTTCTGTTATGTCAAGGTAAAAAAATACATCAAGCATAATATTAATAGTGAAATCATTATATTTCGATAGTATTAATATTCAAAATTTAAATACAGGACTGTTAGAAATGGATTTGGAGGAGCTGAAAGAATGAAAACTGTTGTTAAAGATGTTCCTGGTCCTGATGAATACAATGTTGAGTTTAGTAAAACAAATAATGGGCCAACGTAAGAAATAAAAATAAAAATAAAAATAAAATAACATAATTAATATCTAATTTAATAAAAGATTTGCTAAAAGTTAAAGACATTGGATTCAACCCTCAGATAGTCCCGGTCCAGGTGAGAAGAATATTATTTTTTAATATTTAATTTTATGTATATTAAATAATAATCTAAATAACTTTAGGCATTTTCCCTCCAGATAATAAAAAATAAATGATTAAATCAATTAGTTCGTCAAATGGATTTTCATTTGGCTAAAAATTACATGACTCACTTAAAACTTACGAAAATTATGTCCCAGGTCCTGGAAGTAAAAATTTATTAGCACATTTTTCTGATTAATTTAAGTTATTAATTGAAATAAAAAGCTTATGACAGAGATTAACCTAAATCTAAGTTAGGAGCAAGATTTGGAACTGAATAAAAACATAGCATGGTTGATAAAGAAAGTTTGAAAAAACCAGGTCCTAACTATTACTACCCAATTTTAAATAATACAAAATCAGAAATTTACATACCAACGTAAATAAATAATTAACTTAATTATAAAATATTTTCATTTATTAAAAAAAATAATTCTAATAATTTTATAAAAGAATTGGATTTAGCAATAGACCACCTCTGTCATAGACTGGAAATAACCCTGGTCCTGGTGAATGTAAATTTCTTTCTTGTGTAAAATAAATTGTGTTTAATAAGCATATTTTTTATAGATTTCGACAAAGAAGAAGATAAATAATTTGGAGATGGTCCTAAAGTAAATTTATATGATTTAAGTTAGGCTTGCAAAATGTAATAATTTTTTATAAAAATAGTGGAAAATGGGAGCTAGAATATAGAAGAAAAATAAAGTAGACATGCCAGGACCTGGAGCGTAAAATATAATTAACTATAATTGTTATCATTATAGATAAGTTTTAAAAACTTATTTAAACTATAAATTTAAAGAATTATTTTTGATAATATTTATCTATCATTCATTATTTTACTATATAATTTAAAATAATATCAAAATATACTAATAGCTATGATGTATAGACTGAGTCTATTATATACCAAAGACCTAAGTTTGCATATACTACAGGGCCTAGGAGCAATCCAGTGAGATCAGAGTTTACAAATAGTGGACCTGGAGCATATGATATCAGTGGGAGGTTAAGTAATAATAGGTTTGGTATTACAGCCAGTGAGAGATTTTACAATAAAAAGAATGCCTATGAACCTGGTCCTGGTCATTGTATTAAAAAATATATTTGAAACATATCTTTAATAAATATTTTAAAATAATTAGATAATATTGGAGGTACGATTGGCAAAATTCCTAACTATTTAATACTTTCTAAAAAGAAACACTCTCAGCTTCTCGATTTTGGTTCTTGAAACACATTAATTAATAATTAAATAATTAAATATAAATTAGATAATTTACAATTTTTAAATACAATTTTTAATTTTTGGTTCATGATAATGAAAATTTTCGATTTTACTTATTATTGTCTTTTGCATACTGTTTGTAGTAATAAAGTATTTATTATTTTAATATGTAATTTAAAACTATGATTTAAATATTGATCACTTTTCAATAACAAATTGAAATTGAGGTTGAAGGAATGAATAAAAATAACAAAATTCAATTCAGTTTATAAGAAATTTTGTTTAAGTTTTTTATATTCAATATTTTAGTTAAGAAAATTAAAAGCAAAGTAGAATAATTAACTAGATAGAGATGATTGATAAGAAAAAAGTAGGCAAAGATATAGATAATAAATGTATTAATTATGAATTTCCATACTAAATTGATTAAAATAGAGATGATACCTCTGATTTAAATGGTGCTAACTCAACATAAAGTATTATATAAGATTTATTAAATATATTTTAAAATATATTTTATATTTTTAAGTTTTGCTTGTTCAATTATAAGTTAGATTGTTTTTTCAGTTTATTATTGATGAACTTGTTATTTATCAATTTTATGTAAAAGGGCATTTTTTAAAACAAAATGAGGATAGTAAGGAGATTTCTTTCAGCAATATTACCAATAACATATTTAATGCGTTGGATAAGAATAGTGATTTGAGCTATTTTTCTAACTAAGATGGAGCATATAAAAGGAGAAAACTTTTTGAATTAGAAGAATAAGAAATTGGTTCTACTTTTAGAAACATCAATAAGAGGAAAGATTATTATTAAGAAAATTTAGAATACAATGAATACGAAGAAAATATATATAGAAAGTAAACTACATAAAAATAATTATCATAAAACTATAGTAAAGGTGAGGAGTTTCTTCATTTATCTTGATTAGATGCTCAAAAGAATCAAATAAACTTATATTAGAAACTTATTATTATTATTCACCATTTCAAGTTAAATAACACAATTTATTTTTTTCTAAATAGAACTAAACTCAAACCCTTTCAACTTTTCCGATAAGATTTCAGAGATATTAAATTCAGAAGATCTTAATATGAAAATCCATAAAAAAGAAAGCGATAACTCCAAAAAGCATCCGTCGATTGAGCTTTAATGTTCTCCAAGCATAAAAGCTATGTGCTATGAAAATATAAAAAGAGCTTAAAAAACTCAAAAAGGCAAAAATTATTGCAATGACTCAGATTCTGAAGATGAGTGTGAAAGTTAAAAAAATAATTAAAATAAGTAAATTGATATATATTTATTTAAACTATTTTTAACATTTGATATATATATTTATTTAAACTATTTTTAACATTTGATATATATTTATTTAAACTATTTTTAACATTAACATACGCTTACTTATTTAACAAAGATAAAGTGATGATGATAATTCTTCTTAGAACACAGATAAAAAAACTTAAAAAAATTCAATATTTGAATAATCCCATTTCAATGAAGATATGATTATCGAGCTAAATGTAAGATTATTTATTTACGTAGAAAATAATTTTTTTACTTCAATTACTTAAAAATTTGACAAAATTATTGATAATTAATTATGAAAATATATATTTAATCTAATGGTTAATTTTTTAAAATATTTTGATATAATTGTTAACTATTTTTTGTATGAATTAATCGCTCATTTTTAAGAATATTTTTTTATTGATAAAAGAAAGCTTAGAAGAATTTGGATAAAAGAGATTTTTCTAACGATTTTAAGTCTATTGCTAATAAACCCTCTCTAGAGGAAGATACAAAAAAGAAGCCAAATTTTTTAAATGTTTTATTTTATATTACAAGATTTAAGAGGAAAATGAGATCGAAAATCAATTTTAAGTAGTTTTTATCATTAAAATATTGGCATTTTAAGCTGATAGACGATTTTTCTTATTATATTAAAAATGAAGATTAATCTAATTAAGTTTCTATTGATAAAATCTTTTCTAAAATATAAACTTTTTCTCCTTCATCCTTTGTTGTCGTTATTTGGCATCTATTAGTCCTTGTTATTTTATTAATTTAGTTATTCTTTATTCCTATGAAAGCAGGATTCTAGCTTAAATTGAAATCTGGATTTTGGATGTATTTTTTAAGAATATTGCCTGCTGTTGTCTTTAGCATTGAAATTTTATTGAAGTTCAACACTGGTTATTATTAAGAAGGTTAAATTGTAATGAACCGTAAATAAATTATTAAATCTTATTTAAAATGGAAATTTTGGATTGATTTGTCAGCCACAAGTAGTATCCTTGCCAATCAATCAATAGATAGCATGTGGTTAGATTTTATTTAATTTTTACACATATAGTAAATGACAAATTTGATAGATTTTTTAGATGATCATTTCTAAATATCATAAAGATTTTAAACTCTCTTTGAGCTAATTAAGTTAGGATTGCTTGTCGTAGTTATAGCTCATTTTTGTGGTTGTGTTTTTCATTTAGTTGCATAAATTCAAATACAAGAAGGTGAGATGAATACATGGCTTTAAGTTAAAGGCTTATAAGATGAAGATTGGATTGTGCGATATGTTAACAGTCTTTACTGGGCTATTATAACTATGAATACTGTAGGATATGGAGATATCACCCCAAATACTAATATTGAAAAAATTTTTGTCGTTTTTATTACAGTTATTTGCTGTGGAGTCTTTGGTTATGCTATTAATACTATAGGATCTATTGTGAGAGAAATAGCATTAAAAGAAGCAGCATTTAAGTATTTAAAAATTAT
This sequence comes from Tetrahymena thermophila SB210, assembly GCF_000189635.1. Taxonomy (NCBI): domain Eukaryota; phylum Ciliophora; class Oligohymenophorea; order Hymenostomatida; family Tetrahymenidae; genus Tetrahymena; species Tetrahymena thermophila. The sequence goes on from NW_002476355.1 coordinate 93,733, forward strand.
TTTTTTTTATTTCATAAATTATTTTTGTTTAAAAATTTTTGAAATATTACTATAACCCCTCAATTTCATGTAAATTGCTATTTTTAGTTAAAATTTATATTTCTTGAAAAAATTAACTAAATTTTTTTAGAAAATTTTTTTTGAAGATTCAAGGCTAATTAAATTAGAGGATTCAACATAATTAAATAATTTTTTTTGTAAAATATATTTAAAAAGATAAATAAAATTTGACATAAGCATGTACATGAGAAATAGGAATATAAGTAGAAATGTTTAACTAAAGGTATTCAAAATATTAGAATACTAAAACCAGTAAGAGTAAGAAGGATCACATAAAGCTTCTTAGATACTTGAAAAAGTACCTGAAAACATTTAAAACGATGTTTTTATGGAATTTTATGGTAAAATACTTCATTCATGTAAGCTTTTTCGTTTTCATTTTACTGAAAAATTTATCAATGCATTATCACTCAAAATGCGTGAGGAAAGTGTTGGGCCTGGAGAGTGTATATTTAAGCAAGGATAAAATGATTCAAAGATAATCTTTTTGCTCAAAGGAGAAGTAGAATTTTATGTAACTTAGTAATTGGATGGAGAAAAAGAAAAAAAATTTATTCTCACAAAAATAGGAGTAAGATTAGATTTTTTTTTTTTTGGTAAATTAACTTATAAATTTTATATCTAATTAAAGACAGGTAGCTTCTTTGGACATAGTGAATTTTTTACAAACTAATCAAGATAATTTTCATGTTAAGCTACTTCAAGTTGCAATTATGTTTCTCTGAATAATCAAGATATAGTTTCACTTCTAAAAGATTATTAGAATGATTATGTAACTAACTACATTTTTTTTGCTATATTTGGTCATTAAAATTAGATTTGTTTAATTTTTTAATTCATTTAGAATTAATTTTTGCTAATTAAAAATATTTTTATTTAAGGAGAATTTCTGTAAGCTGAGAGATAATTTACTATTATACGGAAACTAAATAGATTAAATGTGTCTGAGTTGCAATTAATTTACTCATTCAATATTAGATTGTCCCTTGATTCACTTATGCTTAGACCGTGAATTTTTGCTAAAGAAAAACAATTATAGTTTCTTTTAATAAAGAGAAAGTAATCACTAAAGAAAAAGGCTTAAGCTGAATAGTCTAAAAATAAAATAAGATATCAGATTTATTGTTCGTAAAATCAGGATAGAGATAGTTGCTGAACAAAGACCGGACTTTTTAGAGTATTTCGAAGATTGCATGAATGAGACTGACCAAGAGTTTTTTTCTAAGACACCTATTATAAAACTGAGAATAGGCGGAGAATCACATGAAATTCTTCTTTCTGATGAATCAGAGGAGGAAGATGTTGATTTAGATCGAGACTTAGAAGAAGTTAAAAGTAACATAAACAATAATTTTGCGTTATAGATAGAACACATGAATAGTCTAAAATCAAATAGCTAGCAAAAGTAGCCTTAAAATAATAATTAAAATACATCAAATAATGCTAATCCTAGTATAAATACACCTTAAATTGCAAGAACTGTACAATTTTAACCTCAATAAGAAATATAATATTTTTAAAAATAAATATCTTAGCATTAACATTCTCATTAACAAGGAACGATTTAATAAATGTAGTAATAATAATAGAGAAGGTTTAGCTCATAGAATACCTATCAGAAATAATTATAGATTTATAGAGAATAAAGCTAACAACAAAATTCACATACTTATAGCTAAAAATCGCTCAGCAGTATGACAGATTTATAGCCTTAAACAGGATCAAATTTAAATTTAGGAGTACAGTAAGCTCCTTCAAATTAGACCACTCAAATTGTATCTAGCCCTAATCTAGCTCCTTAAAATATAATATTCTACCTCAATAATGCCAATACAAACCTTTAAAATCTTTAAGAAAAAACAACTCCAAAAGAATAATAAAAGCAAAATAATTCAAATTTGCTAAATGTTGATGTAAATGATGTCTACCAACCAAGTTATGGTTCTCAAAAAAGCCGATCTTAAAATAAGAACACAAGTAAATTTATTTTAAATTAATTAAAAAAAATTGAATTGAAAATCATAGATAGATTTTTAATTAATTAGCTAAATTCAATTTAAAATTATTTAATAAAAATCCATAAATGGAAGTAAATATTTAGAAAATAATATTTTCAATTAATTTTAATTTTAAGATGCATAAATTAAATTAGAAATCTATTTAATTCAAATTGAAAATCAATAATAATAAATAAACTTTTTAAAAATAAAATAAAAGACTCAAAAGATATTGATGAAAGTAAATCTATTTATTCTTCTAAAAGTGGAGAAAAAGGAAAAGATATAGAAAAGTAAGACTCTTTTTTGTAGAAGTCTGCATAAGAAATTGTTAATAATAAAACTCATCATTACTATTAATTTTTTGGAGTGATGAACTTTGAGTCAAAAAAAGACTACGAATTTTATTTCCCTCATAATAACCTATCTAAAATTTTGGATAAAATCAAATAAAAAGCAGAAGTTAAATTATTAGGAACTATAAATGTAGCATTTAATTTTGGTAATTTGTAGATGAGAAAAGTTGCAAAAAATACTCCTAAACAAAAGTTGAACTATTCATTTACTAGAATTAAGTTTGATAATCCACAGTCAAGCCCTAACCTAACCCAAGAAGATTAATAAAACTCAAATCAGATTGGATAGCATAATTCACCTTCTAAATTTAGAAATATGATTAAATGAATCAAAATTAAAGAAATGTAAATGCTGATATAAATAACATAAATTTTGTAAAATTTAATTTGTTAGTAAATTAAAATACTTCTATAAATTATAATATAGTTTGTTAACACTTAAAAAAAAATATATATAAACTAAACTATTTTATTATCTAAAATATTAATTATGTATTAAACATTTTTTTGTAAATATTTTCTAATTATAATAAATTATAAAATTAGCACTTAAATAATAAAAAAAGAACTTTAAATACTCTAAATCTTCATAAATATATTAAGAAATTTTATTTTAAGGCTAATAGAAAAATAATATCAAAAAAAGGAGTTTTAGGTTATGTTTTCAAAAATAAAAGAAAAAAATCTAACCTTTTATGGTAGTTTTTATTACTTTAATTTTCAGAATTAATAAAGTATTTATATTAGAAAATTTATCATATAAAAATTAGAATAAATTTTTAATTCTTTAATATATTAAGAGGGAAGTCAATTTAATTTGTGAAGTTATCCTTTAAAATATTATAAAGATCAAATGTAGTTCAAAAATTTGATCAACAATTATTTCAGAAAAAGATTAAAATTTACGAAATAAAGCTAATAAAAAGAGGAAAATTAAATAAAAATTATTAAGTTATAATTAACTTTATTTTTTTTAATAAAAGATTAATAGCTACATTTACTTCTATATGTTAAATGTAAAATTTATTTTTTAAGAGTATCTTACTAGTTGATTCATTCATTTTTTCTAACTATCTCTTCAAAAAATTATTCATAAAATCCATTTTCCTACGAGATATGATATGAGGATAAACAAACTACGGTTTGATGTTTGTTAGAATAGTTTAATAATTTAAATACATTTTAATAATTAATATATGGAACTATTGTAATCTATAAAGTATAATATAAAGTTTTTAATATATTTTTTAGCAATCATGTAAATTATAGATTGAAAATTAATCTAGTTAGTTATCTTCACTTGATTTATTGAGATTTATTTAAAGGTGTAGTGTTTAAATAAGTAAGTTAATCACTTTCCAATTTATTTCTAATATTTTTTATTTTTTTCAAAGAAGCTGACTTAATATGAGGTATCATTTTAACTAACCCTTTAAGCTGTTTTTTATTTTACCTTGCAATATTTGTATGTATGTTTTTACACTCTCTTGATTATTCTTTTTTTTCAATAAATTTGTTATTTAGTAAATGAATTTTGCTACTTTAGTAGCTATGAGATACAGGTAATAACACAGGTGTAGAAAAGCTTGAAAAAATTTAAGGTAACTAAGGAGAAGGGTCTCTACTTTTGGCTCTTTATTAATTATCTTATGGAATTTAGGAGCCATTATATATTGCATTTTCCTAAATTTGAAAGGTCTTTGGTTTAATAGGTGAAGATTGTAACGAATGCTATTAAGAAGTAGTCTGACTTTACTCTTTAAGCTTTCCTTGGTCTTTTTGTTTTTCTTAAAAGTATTTGATTAAATTTGTTTATGCTCTGTCTAATTATGCAGGTATTTATGCACTTTTTTTATAATTCAAAAAAGATTGCTCCTTTTCACTTTAAAAATATTTTTAATCTTCTTATTAATATTCATAACCATTATTCTAACAAACCACCTAGGGATTTCTTATTTCCAGTTAACAGAGTTATTACATCAGTATAATATGATGATATTTAGACTATTCCCCAAATAAATTTACATTAAGGTCTTTAATATTTTCTATTTATTTTGAAGGAAACATACTGCTTGAAGCTTTAATTTCTCCATGTTAAAAATTTTTGGCATTTTATAAAAATTATCTTTTAATTTTTAACTCCAAATCCAAATTAATTTTAAATTTTTATCTACTTTATTTTTTCATCAATTAGATCACTTTTTGAGATTTTAGTAGAGGGTTTTCTTGATTTAGTGCTAACTAAATATCGGCGGGTATTTTGTCTGATTTCCTTAAAGTTAATTAGGTATCCTCATTTTCATTTTTAGGTAGAAAATTATTCTCATTACTGTTTAATGATATTTTTTACACCTTTTTTCCTTCAAATATATTATGTTAATTTGTGCTATTCATAATATATTGGTTGCTGCTATTATTTTCTCTTGGAGATATCTGTATTTAATTAGAGCTAGTATATCCTGTTCGATCTGTATGACACATATTATTACAGTCTAATTAATTATTTTACTCTTGCAGTTTTTAGAAGTTGAGCACATACTTTGAAAAAGAGCTAGCTTAAGAATTAGTATTAAAGCTAGAGTTCATTTTACCTTAATACTCTGAGCCTCTGTATTGAGCGTTATTCACTTAATAAAATTCATTTTGCAAGTTAAATTGTGAATTATTCCGAGATTTACATGTGTGAGCTTGTTAATTTTGAATTTTATAATTTTATAGATTATTAAAAATTTTAGCATTTGAAACATATGGACTTTATTTAACTGAAGAAGTTTCATACAAGCTCGATCTATTTGATCTAGTTCCATCTCTGTTTTCAATCTCTGGTAGAAAAATAGACTCTTTATTTGGATACAAAGAATATAGTTAATCATGAATATTAACCTCTTTCTTTTTTTATTTTTAGTAAATTGAATAAAAATTAATTAATAAATAAATTAGAAAAATAAATTACATTGCTTTGTTGCCTTTATATTAATTGATAATTTGCTTGAATAATACTATCTTTTATTCCAAGTTTAGATGGTCTTGAGTTTTAAACTGAGCTCATTCTATTCCTCATAGCTTACTTTGATTCCAAATAAAAATTATTTTCCTGGTTTCTTCTTTTTTGAGAAAATTAGCTATTTGGTCTTTAACTAGGAAAAAACTGACCAAAATCGTTTCCATCATATGAGTTTATTTTCCTTTATAATCTATTGTATGCCAAAGTATTATTAGGCGAGAAATCTTTCTGAATGATAGAATCAAAATTATTCTTTAACGAAAGAGGTTTTTCATCTAAAGCTTATCTTTGTGATAAGCTTAACGACCTTTCTGATACATTATCTTCTAAAGGAAAATCACTAAAATAATAGCTAGTTAATTAACTAGATTAATATGAAGCTGGAGAACGTAGGTTATCTTAGCTACCATTTTAATATGATAAGTTTAGAGCACTCCTACTGGTGTTTTAAAGCTCTAATTCATTATCAATCTTTTTGCTGTCAATCTGTTAAATTAAATTTTTCATTTTTTCTTCTGAAGAACCTTTTGCTTAAATAACTTTTTATAAACGCTAATTGTAATATTAGTTCTTCTCCTTGATTTACTTAGCAAACTCTTCAACTGATTTAAACATGTACAAATTATTCAAAAATATCTAAATTAATTTAAAAGTAAAAAATAAGTATTTTGTTTTAAAAATATAAAATTTTAGAAGTTGAAAAAATAAAATCATAAAAAATTGCATCAATAAATAAATAAATCTCATTTTTTTAAATGACAATATTTTTTAAATTATTAAGTAAAGTTTAAATTTATTAATACACAAATATGATTCTAATTTGAATATATATTTAAATATTGTCCAAAAAATTACTAAAACTGGAAATTGGTGAAATGAAACTTAAAAAAGGAAAATTTTAAATAAAAAATATTTAAAATTTATTAAATATTTTTTAACTTTTATTAATTGAAGTTGATAGAATTATTCAACCAAAATTAGATTGATTTATTAAATTAAAATTAATTTAGACAATAAAATGTTTGCTTTTCTGTTTATTTAAATTTTATTTATTGTAAATTTTTTATAATTTTAAAAAAATGAATCAGTGTTTTTGTTTAAATTTTTAAATGATTAAATATTATTTACATGTTTATTAAGTTTGTATACTTCGACTTCTTATGATATTACTTCAGCCACGTTGGAATGATAAAAAATGAACTTAGATAAATTATTAGATTGCAAGTTATTTAATATATGATCTGCTAAATCTTCACAACCAATATGAGAATTAGTTCCTTAACTAGTAATTAAAATCTATCTTTGATGTTACTTTACATTCTTTTATTTGTTAGTATGATTGTATTTATCTATAATTTTGTTACTGCTTGAAATGTTTTTCTTTTCATAAGAATTAGCTTCTCCCTCATTTTAAGTATTAGCAGACTAATCGCTTTAAATTAATCTTGAAATTTAAATTTCACCTCTTTTTATAAAAAATATATTCTTTACTTCATCCCCTTGCGCAAAAAGAAGAGCCTTTTTCGGATAAACTTCTATTTTTATATCCAAAAGTATAGAAAGAAGGTTTGAATTTGGTATATTATTGAAAAAACTGTATGATTTTAAGAATCCTAATCTTTGTATTTTAATTTATTCATGGTATTGCCCTAGTATTTTATCAAATCCATTTTTAGTTAAAGTCATTAAATGTGTCTCCTCTTTGCAAACCATCGTGCCTGTCCTAATATTATTTAAACATTTTACAAAATATTTAAAAAAATAAATACAGTTATTAATATTTTGTACACTCATCCATTTTTACAAATAAAAATAATCAAAAGAGTTATTTATTTCCTTTATCAATAAAATTTTGGTAGCAAAAGAAATCAAAATAAAACCAATAAATTGATCATAATTAAAAAATATTCAAAAATTATAAATAAAATTTTAAGATAATAACCAAAAAAAATTATTTATTTATTCATTCATTTTTTAATTATTTTATTTTTTTTTTAGCCTTTATTCAATAATAATTAAATTTTAACATCTAAAATAAATAAATATATTTAATTTACCTTCTTTATTTAGTCATTAGTGCTATTTCACCAAAGGCCTCTCCTGCAACAAATGTTTTGATCAAATTCATGTCATCGTATACTCTCTTTAAGTAATCAGATTCATCTTCTTCCTCTTCTTCTTGATCTGCGATATTGTTGGAAAAAGACTCACCATCACTATTGTTTAACTTATCCAAGTTTTATTTAATTATTTTCCATTTGCTTTCTTTTTATTTTTCTGATTCAAAGATTTAAGATGAAATTCTGTTTAAACGGCTGTTTTATCTCTATAAATTGCTTGATTCTGTAATTGGTGTTTTGGATCCAACAGAATTATTTGAAGTAGATTTTTATAAACTTTAAGCTGATACCTCTACTCTTTTTAGTAAAATTTGTTTCATTCTAATTTTAAATATAAAGTTGATTACTTTTTTTTCTAGTTTTTATCTTTTTCTTCTCTATTATCATCTTTAGTCAGTTTAGGAATCATCAAATAAACAGCTCCTTTTTATTTAAAAATATATTTAAATTCTATAAAAACTCAAATAAATAACTACCCTTCAACACGATATAATAAGTATATCCAAAGTCACCTATTTTTATTAAAAAAACAAATAGATAAAGATATTAAATTTGTTTATTGGTTTTATAATGATTTACATAAAAAATATTTTTTAAAAACTACATTAAAAAATAAATTTATTCTATTCATCGTGATTTAATGTTATTATTCATTTATTTAGAAATTATATTTATTTAAGAATAAGTATTAAATCCATAAATAAGCATTCTGTTTTTATTAGGTTTTAAATTTGAAGAAAGAAAACTAAAATACTTAATTATATTCAAATTAGCAAACTAATTGAGGTTTTATTTACTAAATTTAATGAGTAAATATTAAATTAGGATATGATTTTTATGTGATTTAAAATAAAAAATAATTTACCAAAGTTGAATATTACTTAGTGCTTTGAAAATTTCTCATAACTGAATTCGTTCAATAAGATCTAAGTTATATTATGCTTATTGAGCAGATCTGGATTCTTTTAAAACAAAGGAAGATCTGAAATGGCTTTCTTTAAAAATGTTATGTCTTTTATTGTTTTATTCTTATCCTTAAGGATCTAGATCACAATCTGTAAAATAAAGTAGAATAATTAAAATAAAATTTTAGTGATTATAAACATATTAATTAATATTTGAATTACTTCTTAATGCTCTGGATTATTAATATCAACTATGTTTATGTTTTGAACTTTTTATTGTCTTTCTCTTTTATTAACCATCTAATTTATGCTCTCCTTAGTTAGATTCATGAAGTTTTAATCAACTTAATTTTTTTTTCTCTTCTAAATCAGTAAGCTTCTGTCTTATATGCCCTATAAATGTTCTTAAAGCTATTTTGATTCCTCTTAGCTTTATTTATTCTTTGCCACTAATGGTATTTCTTTCTAAAATGATTTCAATTAATTCATAAAAATAATGGTTTAAGTGTATTTTATAGGCTTTAAAATTCATATTGAAGTAAATTAATTATAAATAATCTCATACTTTTTGTTTTATTTGCTCTAAGTTTTAATTGTCTTAGCTTTTTTATGTAGGAGATTCTTAAACCTAGTTAGGTTTTTCATCATTAATTTTATTATTTTCATAATCATCATTTGTAATTTATTTTTTGCTAAATTATGATGTAGCATTTTTAAATGATTCAAAATAATTCTTTCTAGATGAAATAGGGCTAATAGAGTATTCGGTTCTTTCATTTTAAAGATTTTACATAACTGTTTTTGTAGATTTTCAAAATTTATAATGGAAACCTATTTAATCAATATTTTTTAATTCTACTTAGCTTTAATTGGTTATTTTTGTATAAACTACTTTTAATTACTGATTTTAAAGTCAATTAAAACTTTTAAAGACAATCATAATTTTTATGTATTTTACAAAAAGAAATTGCATCTCTACATAATTAATAAAAACTTTCTTTAGTTTTATTAACTAGCTAGTGTTATTAAAGGGATTTAGCTAGCTAAACATCATTTAATTGAATAAAAATTTTTGCTAAATTAATTCTTTTTGCATTCTTATAAAATTAAAAATTTCATTCAATAAGAATTTAATATGATTTATTATTTTTAGTATTAAGCTATTTGTTTATTAGGCACACTATCAAAAATATTTTTATCAAATAAACAAAATTTAAAAATATGAAATAACACTTTCCATTATTTTATTCTATGATAGGACCTTTTCTAAAATAAATGAAAAATAATTTAAAACAAAAAAAAATATTTAATAAAGATTATATATAGGATAAGAAACTAATGTGTCCTCAATTTTATTTTTATATTTATCAAAAATTGAACCTAAAATATCTAATTTATAAAAAAGGAAAAAGAACTTATAATTTTTGCTGCAATAGAACAGTATTATTACTATGCATACAATAATAAAAATATTTTTAATTTTAAAAATATTAAAGCATTTATTAAATTTAATATCATTAATTGTCTTCTTCTAAATAAAGACTTTGTGCAAAGATTATATCTCTTCTCATTTTTTCTTAGCAGCTTTCTATTTTAAGCGATAGAGAGTTATTACCAATGTATTAAGCACTATTTTTAATGTTCTTCATCAAATTATCAAGTCTCAACATGCTTCTAATAATAGTTCCTTCTTGGACATCTGTTAATAAAGTAACATGGAGAAAATCTTTTCCTTGAATCCATTCATAAGCTACTTTCATTAATTCTGGACTAAAAATTTCAGATAAGGCCTCTTCAATTTTACCAACAATTATTATCTGAGTTTATAAGTATAAGTTTTAAGAGAAGATTAATTAATTCATAATCAATTAAACTCATATATAAATTTATATTTTTTGAAATTAAAATAATTTAATTACCTCATTATCAATTTCTAGTTAAATTACTTAAAGGAGAATTTCCTTAGTTTTGGTATAGGCATCAAAGAAATTAATTGAGTACTAAAATCCATGATTTTCATAATCTTTAGAGGGATCATAATCCGATTCATTTTCTTTTTTCTTGCATTGAGTAACGAATCCTATTAAAATAGCAGCTATCTCTGCTTCATCAAGTTCATCAAAAATTCCTTAAACTATAAGTTCAGAAACATAAATATTTTCAATTTCTTTAGCAAGCCTTGCCTTTATCTAAGGAAGATTGTCTTCATCAATATAATTTAATTACTTCAAAAGATTTAATCTCCTATTATTTTAAATTAGTATTTCAATTAATTGAAGAAATTTATTTTTTTATAAAATACGCTTAAAAGTTTTTATGTTAAGCTAAATCATCTTCATCTAAAACCTTAATTAAATTATCAAACTCTGTCTAAAGTTCATTTTTTTGAGATATTAACTTAAAGTGTTCGATTTTTTTATTGCAAGTGAAGCATAACGATCTTTCATATCCATCTTGAATAGATTCATATATTGCTTTATCATTTTAATTTGATTCAGTTTCGACTTATTTGTAATCCTTTAAGAATTCTTGTTTATTCTTTATCTTTTTGTTTTAAAATAGTTAAAAAAAATATTATTTTGATGAACAAAAGCTATTATTTTATTAATAAAATGTTATTATTCTTTTACATATTTTAGGTCTTTGCCATTTCTAATCATTCTGTAGTCTTAATAAGTATTTTTCATCTTGTAAATCAAATTATTTGCACAATTTGTTAAATAATCTTTATTCCTTAAACCAGTCTTTTTAGCATCGAAACCAACATCAAATATCTTAGAAATCATTCTAGCTGGTAATTCAATTAGTTCATAAATATAATCTTTTTTTTGAACTTAAATGTGATAAGGTTTGTAATTATTTTCTGTGAAAAAGCATGATCTTCCAAGCTTTTCAAAGTTAGGCTATACAATTTTGTCTTAAATTTCGTAGGCAAACATCACAACAAAATAATTTTCATATTTTTCCTTCTTAATAAATTCGACTATTAAACCTAAATAATCATTATAGTCTTCATCAATAAATTGGCAATAGCTTGGAATTGCAAACTCCTCTTAGAGATATTTTGTTTCGGTAGACCAATATGCTTTGTTTGCCTATTGCATTTACTAAGTGATTTAGTAAAAATCTTCTATTGGAAGAGTAGGCATTGTTAAAGGTTTTATTGGGCATACTATTTACTAAATATCCTTTAATTTTTTCTAAACCTCATGAGTTCTCTTCAAATTAAAAGGCAATTAAGAATATTTATCATTTTCACTATAACTTTTTTTCATCATCTCTGTTACATCAAGTTCTCTTGAAGAAAGTAGCTTCATAATTAGCTCATAAGTTATTTTAAACTTAGAAGATAGCATTTCTCCCTATTTAAATATAAAAAAATAACATAAAAAAAGGATTTTTTTTCAAAACTATCTATTCCACCTTGTGATCAAGTATTTTGGTTAGTTCCATTTTACTTGGAAGTCTTTTTGGCTCAGTCACTAAAATAATAACATTTCCTTTCAAATCTAAACCTCTACGACCAGCTCTGCCACTCATTTAAGTGTACTCAGAGGAGTTTAAAATTCTCAATTGAGAACTATCAAATTTTTTCACACTATAGAAAATTACTATCATATTTAAAAAATGATATATTTAATTAATTTTATAAAAAAAATTCTTACCTGTCTTGGTAGGCATATTGATACCCATAGCAAAAGTTTCAGTAGCAAACAAAACTTTGATAAGACCTTTAGAAAACAGAATTTCTACTACTTCTTTTATAAAAGGAATGACATCACTATGATGCACAGCAATACCTCTCATCATTAAATCTTTCAAAGTTCTAATTTAATGAACTTCTAAATCTCTAGGTTTTAGTTTGTGTGAAGCTTTATTAAAGAATTCTTCAATTTATTTCTATTATTTATTAAAAAATTATTATTTAAAAAATTTATTTTAATATTTAGTTTAATTGATGAAAATATTCAAAAAAATCTTATCAAATAATTTTCATTTTTATAAATGATATTAGAAAAAATATTTATCAATAAATTAAATTAAAAAAAGCTTATTAGTAGGAATAAATTTAAGGTTGAGAAAGCCTAAAAAATTAACTATAAAATGGAAATTTGTGAGATTATTGAGTTATTTCATGAACCGAATATATTGAATTAAAAATAATTTCTTTTTGATTTTTTATTATTTTTTAAAAATGAATAAATAAATAAACATTTCTTGATTTATTTTTGATTAAAATGCTCAAAAAGCATTTTTTGTGTCTATTAAAAAAATTAGGAAATGAAAGATAATTACTGATTCTTCATGACTTATCAAGTTGAGATTTCCTAAACTTTCTGAGAGCTACTTAATAATATTTTTACTGAAAGCAAATACCACACAAGGTAAAAGCTCGTTCTTTTGGCAATATTTTAATACATTTTTGACTTATTAAGCCTCTGTAAGTGGTCCGTTGCCACCACTTTTATTTGTCTTATTACTTTATTTAATAAATTTTTCTTAGATGAACTTTTATTTTGCTTTGGCATTTTAGGAAAGATTTGTATTTTTATAAATTTCTTTATCTTTTTTCTCTTGTTTTAATTTATCTTTGGCATTAACAATGTTTTTCTTATTGCTTTCTTGTTCTTTAATATACTTATTTATCTTTTAATAGTTTTCTTGGTTAAAACCTTCATTAGCTGATTTAATAATAAATATCTTTCCATCATAATAAATAGAATGCTCCAAAGGAACAGGTCTGTGCAAAGTTTTTTGAACATAAATTTTTCTTTGCTTTGTTCTTCCAACCCAATTAGCAAAATCCATATGGTTAGGTACTGTTGCACTCAACATAACTAATCCGATGTATTCAGGTAGTAAAATGATTGTTTCTTCCCAGACAACACCTCTATCTTAATTATTTACGTAATGCACTTCATCAAAAATAACCCTATTTTTAATAATTTAATTACATCCTTAAAAAGAGAGAAAATTTATTAAAATTTAAATGAAAATCAAAGAAATTTTATCAAATTAAATAATAAATCATTTTTTATTTACCATGCGATATCTCTAACTATGTCATGTCCCTTATAAAGCATGTTACGAAGAACTTCTGTAGTAACAATTAGACAGCTTGCAGTAGGATTTAAAGAGACGTCACCAGTTATAATACCAACATCATCTCCAAATTTTTCTTTGAAGTCTCTATACTTTTGATTTGACAAAGCTTTAATAGGTGAAGTATAGATGGCTTTTCTTTTGAGCTTTTTTGCAAGGGCTATGGAATATTCGGCAACAACTGTTTTACCTGCAGAAGTGTGAGCACAAACAAAGACATTTTGACCTTCTTCTAATCTCAAAATAGACCTTTTTTAGAAATTATCCAATTCGAATGGGTACTGAATAGCCATTCTTTCTTTAGGTAATTTATCTTAGAATATAGAGACATCTTAATTGTCTTCTACAGCCCATTGATTCTTTTAAAAGAGCGCTTCTACTTGTTCAGTTTCCTTCAATCTATTTTTTTAATATAATTTCTTTTAATCTTATTAATTTTTAACAATACTTACTTTGCTTCTTTAAAGAACTTCTATGGATTTGTGCTTGATAAGAGAGAATATTAATCTTCTTCATTGTTTTAAGGTTCATTGACAAGTTCATCAATTTATAGTCTCTGACTAGCTTATTCGATAATTTCATTAACTTCCTTTCCTTTAAAGACAAGACTGATTTTATTTTTTTTCTCAACTTCACTTTCATAGTAACTTTTGATTTCTTTCTATGCCTTGTCAAAATCAAATAAATCTTCTTCTTGCACCTTCTAAATATTTAGCTAATCTTATACTTTGTTAAATATTTTAACTCTCTATTCACCAATTATTTTGTTTGCCTCTGACTCCATTAAATTTTCATTTTTGCCTTTGTCTGATCTAGAATTTTTTTTAGTTTCAGTGGTTTTTTCATTTTATTTGCAAAATTCATCAATATTCTTTGCAAGATCTAGGAAATCCTACTCTATTTATTCTTTGTTGCTATATGGTAGGTATTTTTTAGTTTTGTAACTTAAATCTTCGTCTTCAACGTTCGATGATTTATCGCCAATCTAAAATATTTTTCCTGTATATCCCTCTGAAGAAAAGTTTTTAAAGTTGACATTTATCATCTCATTATTAAAATCAACCAGTTCGTTTGTCAATTCATTGAACTAAAATCCAACAGAAAAAGGATTCTTGGAGTTAATATTAAACTCATCAATACTCTTAGAAGTAAACTAATTTTCTAACTCTTTATTTAAATTTTTATTATCAAATCCATCAATAAGCACTTCGTAATCTAGTTAGTTAATTTCTTCTTCAATGATAAATTTTAATTCTTTTTACTAAATTATTAATAAAAGCATGTTTAATAAATAATATATCTATCTTCATAATGTTACTCTAAGTGTTTGGAGGTTGCTAAAAAATGTATCATTATGAATAGGATTATAATGGGAATTGTTAAAAATAATCTTCTTATTTGATTTCTACTCTAAATTTACTATAAATCCTTATCCCAAACCTTTATCTTCAACATTAAATTATATTATTCCTTTCTAAATACCCAAAATGCTCTTAGAATGAACTTATTCAAGTTTATTTGCAGTATTTAATGAAATGATCTTTTCAAATTCTTCAACAAGCTATTAATCGCACTCAGTCATTTCTTAATAAATTGTCAATTAAGTAATATTTATTCTAAAAAAGTGGAATATTTATTAATTAAATAAAATTTGTTATCTTCTAATTGATTTATTCTCAAAAGAGTTTGTATCTTATTTAAGTAAATAAAAAGTTCATTTCAATCAAACTATTTTTTATCAGAAAAACGCATCTATTAAAATTATCTTTAAAAGTATTAGTTTTTTTATTTTAATGCTTCATATAGCATCTATTAGATACTATAATCACTCAAATATTATCATTATAACATTATATATTAATTATGAGTTTATTCTACTTCAAATTAAATTAATTAGTAAAGTATGATAAAAAATATTTTATTTAAATTTCATAAATTAGAATTAAAAAGATTAAACTAAATAATACTGTTAAATTATTTTATTAAAAACAAATTAAAAAAGTATAAAATTTAAAACTTTTAACTGTCTTATAGTAGGGGGGATCATATTATATGGGGGGGGGGGATCTTAATATAGAGAGTATACAGTAATTATATAAAAAAAATAGAAAATGAAATAGAAAAAATTTTTATTTTCAGTATCGAATTTTATTTTATTCCGATCCAGTGGATCATGCCAAAACACCTCTAATTATTATTTCAAAAACTAAAAATAGTATATGTTTAAAATATTCAAGAATTTTTTTTAAAAATTGAAAATAATACAGTTTAAAATATGTGTTAATGATAATTTTTCGGTTTTCCACATCTAAATTATTTTTATCATCTAACTAAAATTACCATATGCCACATTAATTTATAAAAATTAAATTCTCATTAACTTTCTCTAACTTTATTTTCATATTTTAAAAAATAAAAGTACTTTAAAAGGGTTATTGAGAGAAATACACTTATAAAATAAAAAAATATTTATTATATTAAATCAATTTAAATATTAAAAGTAAGAACTTATAATTTTTACTGCAATAAAATATTATTCTTGTTATGCATACAGTAATAAAATATTTTTAATTTTAAAAATAATAAAATATTACTAATTAAATTTATTTCAAATAATATTATTCATTAATTGTCTTCTTCTAAATAAAGACTTTGGGCAAAGATAATATCTCTTCTCATTTTTTCTTGGCAGCTTTCGATTTTAAGAGATAGAGAGTTATTACCAATGTACTAAGCACTATTTTTAATGTTCTTCAATAAATTATCAAGTCTCAACATGCTTAAAATAATACTTCCTTCTTCAACATCTGTTAACAAAGAAACTTGGAGAAAATCTTTACCTCGAACCCATTCATAAGCTACTTTCATTAATTATGGACTAAAAATTTCAGATAAGGCCTCTTCAATTTTACCAACAATTATTATCTAAGTTTATAAGTATAAGAATTTTAGTTTAGAATTTATTCATGATTAGTTAAACTCATAAATAAATTTATATTTTTTGAAATTAAAATAATCTAATTACCTCATTATCAATTTCTAGTTAAATTATTTTATTGAGAATTTCCTTAGTTTTGGTATAGGCATCAAAGAAATTAAGTGAGTACTAAAATCCATGATTTTCATAATCTTCAGAGGGATCATAATCTGATTCATTATATTTTTTATTGTATTGAGTAACGAATCCTATTAAAATAGCAACTACCTCTGCTTCATCAAGTTCATCAAAAATTCCTTAAACTATGAGTTCAGATACATAAATATTATCAATTTCTTTAGCAAACCTTGTCTTTAGCTAAGGAAGATCATCTTCATCAAAATAATTTAATTATTTCAAAAGATTTAGCCTCCTATAATTTTAAATTAATATTTCAATAGAAGAAATTTATTTTTTTTATAAAATACGCTTAAAAGTTTTTATGTTAAGCTAAATCATCTTCATCTAAAACCTTAATTAAATTATCAAATTCTATCTAAAGTTCATTTTTTTGAGATATTAACTTAAAGTGTTCGATTTTTTTATTGCAAGTGAAACATAATGATCTTTCATATCCATCTTGAAAAGATTCATATATTGCTTTATCATTTTAATTTGATTCAGTTTCGACTTATTTGTAATCCTTTAAGAATTCTTGTTTATTCTTTATCTTTTTGTTTTTATAAATAGTTAAAAAATATTATTTTTTATTTTGAAAATTTTAAATTAAAAATTTATTTTAAATAATTTTTTATTTTTAAAATTCTTTTGATGAAAAAAAGCTATCATTTCATTAATAAAATGTTATTATCCTTTTACATATTTTAGGTCTTTGCCATTTCTAATCATTCTGTAGTCTTAATAAGTATTTTTCATCTTGTAAATCAAATTAATTACACAATTTTTTAAATAATCTTTATTCCTTAAACCAGTCTTTTTAGCATCGAAACCAACATCAAATATCTTAGAAATCATTCTAGCTGGTAATTCAATTAGTTCATAAATATAATCTTTTTTTTGAACTTACATTTGATAAGGTTTGTAATCATTTTCTGTAAAAAAGCATGATCTTCCAAGCTTTTCAAAGTTAGGCTATACAATTTTGTCTTAAAATTCGTAGGCAAACATCACAACAAAATAATTTTCATATTTTTCCTTCTTAATAAATTCGACTATTAAACCTAAATAATCATTATAGTCTTCATCAATAAATTGGCAATAGCTTGGAATTGCAAACTCCTCTTAGAGATATTTTGTTTCGGTAGACCAATATGCTTTGTTTGCCTATTGCATTTACTAAGTGATTTAGTAAAAATCTTCTATTGGAAGAGTAGGCATTGTTAAAGGTTTTATTGGGCATACTATTTGCTAAATATCCTTTAATCCTTTCTAAATCTCTTGAATTCTCTTCAAATTTAAAGGCAATTAAGAATATTTATCATTTTCACTATAACTTTTTTTCATCATCTCTGTTACATCAAGTTCTCTTGAAGAAAGTAGCTTCATAATTAGCTCATAAGTTATTTTAAACTTAGAAGATAGCATTTCTCCCTATTTATTTATATATAAAAAAATAACATAAAAAAAGGATTTTTTTTCAAAACTATCTATTCCACCTTGTGATCAAGTATTTAGGTTAGTTCCATTTTACTTGGAAGTCTTTTTGGCTCAGTCACTAAAATAATAACATTTCCTTTCAAATCTAAACCTCTACGACCAGCTCTGCCACTCATTTAAGTGTACTCAGAAGAGTTTAAAATTCTATATTGAGAACTATCAAATTTTTTCAAACTATAGAAAATGACTATCATATTTTAAAAATGATATATTTAATTTTTTTAAAATAATTCTTACCTGTCTTAGTGGGCATATTGATACCTATAGCAAAAGTTTCAGTAGCAAACAAAACTTTGATAAGACCTTTAGAAAACAGAATTTCTACTATTTCTTTTATAAAAGGAATGACACCGCTATGATGGACAGCAATACCTCTCATCATCAAATCTTTCAAAGTTCTAATTTAATGAACTTCTAAATCTTTAGATTTCAGTTTTTATGAAGCTTTGTTAAAGAATTCTTCAATTTATTTCTATTATTTATTAAAATTATTATTTACTTCATTAAAAGATTTAATTAAATATTTCCTTTAACTGTTAAAAATTCAAAAAGATCTTTAAATTAATTAGTTTAAATATTTTAAATTCTAAAATAATTTTCATTTATTTTAATAATATTAATATAAGAAGTAATATTTTTAAATAAATATTTAATGCAAAAAGCAAAATTGTAAGAATAAATTTAAGCTTTCTTAAAAAAGGTTTAGAAAATCTAAAAAATTAAAATAAAAACTGAAATTTAAATTTGGGAATTTATGATAATATTGATTTATTTTTGATTAAAATGCTCATAAAGTGTCTTTTAGGTCAAACAAAAAATATTAAAAATAAAATTGAAGAAAATGTAATATAATTACTGATTCTTCATGGCTAATCAAGTTGAGATTTCCTAAACTTTCTGAGAGCTACTTAATAATATTTTTACTGAAAGCAAATACCACACAAGGTAAAAGCTCGTTCTTTTGGCAATATTTTAATACATTTTTGACTTATTGAGCCTCTGTAAGTGGTCCGTTTCCACCACTTAAATTTGTCTTTTTACTTTATTTAATAAATATTTCTTAGATGAACTTTTATTTTGCTTTGGCATTTTATGAAAGATTTGTATTTTTATAAATTTCTTTATCTTTTTTCTCTTGTTTTAATTTATCTTTGGCATTAACAATCTTTTTCTTATTGCTTTCTTGTTCTTTAATATACTTATTTATCTTTTCATAGTTTTCTTGGTTAAAACCTTCATTATCTGATTTAATAATAAATATCTTTCCATCATAATAAATAGAATGCTCCAAAGGAACTGGTCTGTGCAAAGTTTTTTCAACATAAATTTTTCTTTGCTTTGTTTTTCCAACCCAATTAGCAAAATCCATATAGTTATGTACTGTTGCACTTAACATAACTAATCCGATGTATTCCGGTAGTAAAATGATTGTTTCTTCCCAGACACCACCTCTATCTTAATTATTTACGTAATGCACTTCATCAAAAATAACCCTATTTCAAATAATTTAAATGCATCCTTTAAAAGAGATTTAAAAGAGAGAAATTTTCAACAAAAATATTAAAATTTATATCAAAATCAAAGAAATTTGGTCAAATGAATTAATAATCAATTTTTTTATTAATTACCATGCAACATCTCTAACTATGTCATGCCCCTTATAAAGCATGTTACGAAGAACTTCAGTAGTAACAATTAGATAGCTTGCAGTAGGATTTAAAGAGACGTCACCAGTTATAATACCAACATCATCTCCAAATTTTTTTTTGAAGTCTCTATACTTTTGATTTGACAAAGCTTTAATAGGTGAAGTGTATATGGCTTTTCTTTTGTGTTTTTTTGCAAGGGCAATAGAATATTCTGCAACAACTGTTTTACCTGCAGAAGTGTGAGCACAAACAAAGACATTTTGACCTTCTTCTAATCTCAAAATAGACCTTTTTTAAAAACTATCCAACTCGAAAGGGTACTGAATAGCCATTCTTTCTTTAGGCAATTTATCGTGGAATTAAGATACATCTTAATTATCTTCTTCTGCCCATTGATATTAGTCTATGCTTTATAAGAGAGAATTTTATGCTTTTTTATTGTCTTAAGATTCATTAGTAAATTGATCAACTTTTAGTTTATGACTAGCTTAGTTAATAATTTCATTAATTTCCTTACTTTTATAGACAAGACTGATTTTTTTTTTTTTTTCAACTTCACTTTCATATTAACTTTTGATTTCTTTCTATGCCTTCTCAAAATCAAATAAACCTGCTTCTTGTACCTTCAAAATATTTAATTATTTATATACTTTATTAAACATTTTAACTTTCTATTCGCCACTTATTTTGATTGCCTCTAACTCCTTTAAATTCTATTTGTCTGATAAAATAATATGTTTATCATTTTATTTGCAAAATTCATCAATATTATTTGCAAGATCTAGGAAATCCTACTCTATTTAAACTTTATTGCTGTATGGCAAATATTTTTTAGTCTTGTAATTAATATCTTCGTCTTCAACTTTAGATGATTTATCGCTGATCTAAAATATCTTTCCTGTAAATCCCTCTGATGAAAAGTTTTTAAAGTTAACATTTATCATTTCATAATTAAAATCAATCAGTTCGTTTGTTAATTCATTGAACTAAAATCCAACAGAAAAAGGATTCTTGGAGCTAATATTGAATTCATCAACACTCTTAAAAGTAAACTAATTTTCTAACTCTTTATTTAAATTTTTATTATCAAATCCATCAATAAGCGCTTCATAATCTAGTTAGTTAATTTCTTCTTCAATAGTAAATTTTAATTCTTTTTACTAAATTATTAACAAAAAAATGTAAAGTAAATAAAATATCTTCATAATCTTACCCTAAGTGTTTTGAGGTTGCTAAAAATTGTATCATTATGAATAGGATAATGATAATTGTTAAAAATAACCTTCTTATTAGATTTCTACTCTAAATTTACTCTAAATTCTTATCCTAAACCTTTATCTTCTACATCAAATTATAAAATTCCTTACTAAATACCTAAAATGTTGCTAGAATGAACTTATTTAAGCTTATTTGCAGTATTCAATGTAATGATCTATTCAAATTTTTCAATTAGCTACTAATCGCATTCAATCATTTCTTTATAAATTGTCAACTAAATAATATTTATTCTAAAAAAGTTGGATACTTATTAATTGAATAAAATTTGCAATATTCTAATTAATTTATTTTAAAGAGAGTTCGTATCTTTTTTAAGTAGATAAAAAGTTCATATCAATTAAAATATTTTTAATCAGAAAAAAGCATCTAATAAATAAATAAATCTTAAATTGTATTGATTTTATCATTTTTAATTTTGGAATAACATCTATTAGATATTAAAATCACTCTCATACTCTCTTTATTACTTTATCTTTAATTTTCTATTAATTATGAATTTATTCTACTTTATATTAAATTACTTAGTAAAATATCATAAAAAAGATTTCTATTTATTTAAATTCCATTAATTAAATTCAAAGATTAAAATAAATAATAATTTTTAATTATTTTATTATTAAAAAATTTTAAAATTTAAAACTTTTAGCTCAAATATTTAATTATTTGTTATTATATTAAGATAGATTTTATTTAAATTAAAATATTATTTTATTAAACCAAATTTAAATAGTAATTTAAAAAATTTTAATAAATTTATAATTTAAATAGAATATATTTATTTTTATTTTTAATGCAATAATATTATAATCTATTTATAGTATATATATTATTTATTCTATCATTTCTACTTTATTAATTAAAATTTTACTAACTAAAGCTTAATGATTGTATGCATTAAAAAAACTCTATTGTTGAAATTAATTTTAATATCTAATAATATTTTTTTTTATCTACATTATTATATTAATTTTAATAACCTATTTTAAAAATATACTCTTAATAAAGAAATAAAATAAAATAATAATTTGATTAAAATTAAATTTCTAATTTAATTATTTTCAATAAATAAAAGTTAATTAAGAAATATATGTTGTCTTTCTTTTTCTTGTTTAATTATAATATTAATATCGAAATTATCAATTAAAAAAAATAAAATGTAAATTACTAAAAAAATTAAAACTATTTTCAAAATTATTTTTTTTAGAAAATATTATTTAAGTTTTAATTAATTCTAGATAATCAATTTAATTTAAAATTCATTTTGATTTATTATATTTTTTTAAATAAATATATTCTAAAAAAATCAAAAGTATTTAATATCAATTATAATACAATAAATATATTTTTATATTTGACTGATTTTTAAATTCTAATACAGAAATTAAGGGGTGAATAATAAATAAGATTCCGGGGAGGTGACGTTTAGGCAAGAATTGACCTCAATTAAATTTTAGAATTTGATTTTAATAAAAAATGCATCTATTTTAAATAAAATTTAATAATTATTAATCTCATGTGAATTTATTAAAATTAACTTTTTTATGTTCTTTTATATGAAAAAAAAAGGGCTGGCTGACTGTTTTTATTAACTTTAAAAAACTAAAGCTTTGAAGTAAAACATAAATTGTATTGCATTATTACTTTTTTAGTATAAAATCAGATGCTTTTAATAATGAAAAGGAAATAAATTTTTAAATAAATGATTTTGAATGGAATAACAGTTATTTATTAAATTTTACTTACTTATCAAGTAAAAATAGATAATGTTGTATGAAGGAAATTTTTTTTCCTGGCTGGGATTTATTTAATAATTAAGAAAAAATACATATTTTTTATCATTAATTATTTTTTTTTGTTTAGTTAAATTATTAGCAATTTTTTAAATAACGAAAGAAAAAATAGTAAAAATTACAAACCTAAAAAATAAATTGAGAAAATGAAAGTTTTTAAATTACTTTTGATATTTATAGTAATTAAGATATCAAAACAAGAATAGATTAAGCAGATTTATTCAGAAATGCTTGTAAACTAATTGAACTAAACTAATACAAGCTATTGGGAGCCGTTATCAATACAAATTGCTAAAGATTAAGATCTGGTTTTTATTTCGTGCGGAGTGAACGGAATTGCAATTGTTGATTATTTAGGAAGTAAAATACTTGACACTATTAACTTTAACGGGCTATATGTCTAAAATTTCTAAGTTTCTCACAATGGCCAGATATTATTTTTATCTTTAAATTCAACAATTTAAGTTTATAAATTAGTTTTTGAGTACAAGCCTAACGATTCATTTAAAATGGTAGAAGTTAGCATGATTCAAGCTGTAGAGTTTTCTTAAATTATTACCCAAATGCTTTACGTAGAAGAGGTGGATATATTAATTGTTTCAGGGTCTACTGGTTTGATAGCTTCATATAATACAAAAAATAAATCTAATCTTTATCAAACTGCATTCTATTAACTTGATGCTCAATAAATAACAGGACTATTTCTTTCTAAAGACTTTTAGTTTCTATATGCTGGAGCATATTAATAAGGAATGTTTTTATTTAAACTAAATGATATAGCTGATTAAAAAAATTAAACTAATTTTATCCTAGCAGGAGAAGGATTTGCTGGTCTTTCAACCAATTATTGCCTACAAACAAGAGATTACTATGCATATTGCTATGATATATGGACTGGATTATATTTTTCTAATTTTATGTATCTAACATAAATTGATGAAAGTGAGTATCCAATAGCTTTGAATTTCACTTATTACTGGCCTGACTAAACTGTTATACCTATTATTTCATCTCTTTTTTTAAATTCTGCTGAATCTATTCTATTTTGCGGGGTAAGATCATACGGTATTTATTTGTTTGATATAAGATCACGAAATAAAATTTTACTTATTGAAGTAATTGGTTCAGACATAAACCCATTCTCTATGTAGCTCTCAAAAAACGAAATCTATTTATATGTATCAACTTCATCAAATATTTTTTCATTTCCTTAAGTATAAGTTGAACTGAATGATTATTTCCCTAATATATTCAATATCCATTAATCTAGCTTAAGTGAATTGGATATTATTTACAAGCCTCGCTGTTATGTTGACTTTTAAGATGAATATCTTTTTGGTGCTTTTGATTTCAATGGTCTGTATGTTTTTCCAACTTATAAAAACCCATACAGACTCAATGTGACTAGTTATTAGAATTACCCAATAAATTTAGATACAATTTTGTTTGATAAATCAGGAAAATATATTATTGTCCCCTCTTATTATTAAGGTATACTACTTTATATTTACCAATACTCACCTCTTGATAACAGTAAATAGTAATAAGAAATATCACCATTAAATATGAAGTTAATAGGTTAGAACAGCTACAATAATACATTCTATTCTGTAAATATGGCATTCAGTGTTGATAAGACTATTGCTGCTCAAGCAGTTGAAAAAGAAATTATTATTTACAACACAACAGACATACTTAGTATTTAGGTTTTATCTGTCTGGTCAAAACCTGGCTTTTTGGTAGCAGATATATATGATCTTTGTATCTCATTAGACAATAGATGGATTATAGGTGTTACCTTAGGCTAAGGTTATTTTATATTAAATATTTCTGACAAAAATAATCCTATCTTAGCAAATCATCAAACTTTTTAAGGTGGTTTTGCTGTAGTTACTTCAGCTTATTATAATTTCGCTTATATCGGAGAAGGTTCAAAAGGTTTTGCTATTTTAGATACATCTGCTCTTCCATAAATCAAGTTTGCTTCCAGGATAAGCCTAACTGGGTTCACCTTTATGGTATAACCAATTCAAAATGAAGATTATATTTTAGTAACTTAAAGTGATAAAGGCACGCTAACTCTTATTGATATGAGAGACAAGTACAATCCAATAATAATATACTAACTTCTTTATTTTAATCAGTAAGCTTAAAGTGTTTGCTTATGCAATACTCTAAATTATCTTTTTGTTACAGTTTCCGATGGCATCTTAACAATGCCATATTAGAATGAAGTTCAAATACACACAGAAGTTTCTGAAATAAAAACATTTTCAAATACATAATAATAATAAAAACTCAAGTACAGCAAATAAAATTTTGGATCAACTAATAGTTCCAGAATTAATAATGAATATATATTTTAAATTGGTTAAACTGTTGCTTTAGATTTTAAAATTATCTATCCATAGAATTTAAATATGAAAGTTTCTAATATTTACATTTTATAAAATGGTAATATAGAGACACTTCCACCATAATTTAACTTCGATTCTAAAAATTAAAATCTTTAAATTTAAGTTACAACTGATTTGTTAGACAAAAACTAAATGGTTTCAAATTTAATCATAATATTAATTAAAACTTTAATACCAATAGATTAAACATCATTTTTTTACTCTTAAGAGGATTCTTATGATTTAGCTGTAACAAATTTAACCTAGTCTGCTCTGATTTTCTAAAGTCTTATACACCAGAATGTGATAAATATAGATGGTACTTTAAATCAAAACTTTGATGTCTAAAAAAAGTTAGTTTTAGATGCCTAACTCTAGAAATAACTGGTAGACCCTTCTAATATTTCAGATAGCTTATATCAAAATATTATTTCTTAGATAACACAAAAGGTAAGCGTAACACTGAAGAAATCATATTCATTCAATCCCTTTAAATTCTACGTAATTTCATCCTTAAAATTTGATAACAACAATAGATTTCATTACATATCAACTAATTCTTTACAGATTATTCAAGTTATTTTAAAGGTGAATAGCAACACTGGCAAACTAATTCATAAAAATCAAGACAGTGTTACGTTTTAATTATCAGATTCATAAGATTAGCTTCAAATTGAAGGCTCTTAAGAAAATGTAAACAAGGTTTTGCAATAGTATATTATATTTGCTAATGCTAGTGAAATTAATTAAAACACTTAATAGTCTATTCAAATTACTATTAATGATAACGTAAATAATCCTCTAAAAATTTCTATAAATATTTTTGAATGCTCTTTTATCGTCCTTAAAAAGCAACTAATTGTTAATAAATAACTAAATTTGTAAAAATAACTTGAATAATAATTTTAAAATGGTATAATTGACATAGAATCAAATATTGCAATATCTTTTTCCTCCTAATCATTTTTAGTTCAAGATACAAGTAAAATTACTTATTAAGCATATGTACAAAATGAAAAAGATGAATTTGTACTTATCCCTCCAAGCTTATGGCTTCAATAGTAAGGTAATGATAAACTTAATTTCAAAGGCATAACAACCTCATATTTATATGGTAATGTTTACAGATTTTAGATATAAGCGACCGATGGATATACAAAAGCCGTAGATTATTTTACAGTTTAAGTATACGGGATACCTTTTGTATATGCCTTGAATCTCTTACTAAAAATATTAGGCCCATTATTAGGATTTTTTGGAATATATAGATAAAGACACTATTTTTATAACATAATATTTTAAAGTAGAGTGACATTCTCATAAGAAGAGGTTGATTGTGGTGCAAAATACTAAAAATAGTTAATAATTATTGAAAATTCTCATGAAGAAGGTATGTACATAGTAAGAACTCTATTTAAAAAGATAATGGAGAATTCTTCATTCAAATTTTAATAGAATTAGCCTAGGGCACATACTCATTCAGTCTCTGGTGTATAATAAAAAAATATAGATAACTTATTTGAAAATAGAAATAGTAATAAAGAAGGATTTCAAAATGACTTTAAAGAATTTGAAAAATTTGAACATTAAAATAATTTTAACTTTAAAAAAAATACTAACAATATCCAAAAAGTATTATTGAATTTATAAAAAATCAAAAAATAAATAAATAAATCAAGTTTAGAAAGAAGATACTTGAATGAAAAAGGGAGTTTGGTACTGTCTCAAGCTATTTAGGATATTGTAAGCTTTAATATAATACCAAAAACTTATAAACAAAAAACCTGGTCATAATATGTTAATGATTTAACTGACACTAATTCTGTTTTATAAAGAATTATAAGAGCCTTAATATCTAGATATTTGCTTAAACTAGATTAAAAAACTCATATAATCTATGAATACATAAAAAATTACTGCTATTAGAATATCCAGCATAACAAAAATGATTGGTTTAAAGCAATAATCAATATATAGTATAAGAACAATCCTTCGCTAAAAGAAGTTGACTCAGATATAAACATTTTTCCTTCAATAGACTTCAACTATAAATAGTTACTATTTATATTTTAATAGCTCCATAAGACTGACAATACACAGACTTTAAAAATACCCAAGTCATTTAGCTAATTTCAGAAATACATTGAAACATACTTTTAGGATGTAAACATTTTTCTTTTAAGGGAAGTAATCTTTGCTGATGTTTTAGGGTTTCCTCAGTATAAACCTTCAAGTTTTTAGCCCTCAATAGGTAAGTCTATTTATGTTCATTCTTACAATATCAGTTAGATTATAGCTTATAAGAAAAGAGAGGTAAGCAAACACTTCCAACCAATATATAGATTCTTAAATATTGATTATGAAAAATACGGTTTTTCTAAAAATATGAGATTACCTTCTTGGCTTTAATTTGATTAAAGAAACGGAGTTATCTTCCTTTATGGAATACCTTAAAAGCAAGATGTAGAAGAATTACTTATAAAAATGTATGATACAAATAGATATGTTATACGATAATTTGTTTTAAAAGTAAATTTTAATATTCTGAGAAGTGATAAAAAGCAGCAAATAGACTAAATTTATACTTAATAAGAAGATTCTTCATAATTAGTTAGCTCAAATTAACAAAAAATATTTTCGAAGCTTGAAATGCCAAAAATAATTTCAAATACATTCTATGAGAAATAAGAAGATATTTTTTAAACTAATTCAGAATCTCCCTCTTCAATTTTCAATAAAAGAAGATTTGAGAAAAGCTTATCATAAAACATGAATTTAAATGAAATAAAAAAGAAAAAAACTGAATAAGAAGGAAATATTTTTGAAAATTGTGAATCAAATATCAGCGAAGAGCTACAATCATAAGATGTAAAAATGTTTTCAGAATTTTCAACTCACAGAAATTCAATTTCTGAAAAAGAAGCATAATAATATTTACAAATTATCTTAAATATCAAATAAGATGAGATTAACGAATTATGATGAAAATAAATTTATAACTAAAGTATATATTTTTTTATTTATTTATTTTCATGTATGAAGTTTAAAATTGAAAAATATTTAATTAAAAATAGATAATTAAAGTACAATATTCTTGTTGTTACATCAAAATTATTTTTAAATAATGCTTTTGAGCATTTTAAAATCAATCAGATAGATACATAATTTTTGTTTGATAATTTTTAAAAAAAATTATGATTTTATAAAAATTATCATAAAGGGAATTTCAATTGAACATTATAGGTTAGTATTATTTTATTTTTGGATAAATGACTATTAAAGTTGTTAGTTAGAAGTGAGGTGACTGACTAGTAAAAAAGATTAAAAAGTTTAATTGACCTCAATTAAATCTTAAAATTAGATTATAATAAAAATGCATTTATTTCAAATAAAATTTAATAATTATTAATCTCAGGTAAAATTTTTAGAATTAACTTTTTATATTCTTTTGTATGTAAATAAAGGGCTGGCTGGTTTTATTAACTATTAAAAGTTAATGTTTTGAAGTTAAACGTAAATTCTATTTCATTTATAATACTGTAGTAAAAAATAAAATGCTATGAATAATGAAAAGGTAATAAATTTTTAAATAAATGAGAATCCGATAACAGTTATGTATTAAATTTTACTTTATGAAAAATAATTAATGTTGTGGAAAGGAAATTTTGTTTTTTCCTTAAAAATTAAGAAAATAATACATATTTTTTATCATAAATTATTCCTTTTTCTTTTGTTCAATTATTATAAAATTTTTAAATAACGAACTAATAAATAGTAAAAATTATAAACCTAAAAAATAGATTGAGAAAATGAAAATTTTTTAATTCCTTTTGATATTTATAATAATTAAGATATCAAAACAAGAATAGATCAAGTAGATTTATTCAGAAATGCTGGTAAACTAATTGAACTAAACTAATGCAAGCTATTGGGAGCCGTTATCAATACAAATTGCTAAAGATTAAGATCTGGTTTTTATTTCGTGCGGAGTGAACGGAATTGCAATTGTTGATTATTTAGGAAGTAAAATACTTGACACTATTAACTTTAACGGGCTATATGTCTAAAATTTCTAAGTTTCTCACAATGGCCAGATATTATTTTTATCTTTAAATTCAACAATTTAAGTTTATAAATTAGTTTTTGAGTACGAACCTTATGATTCTTTTAAAATGATAGAAGTTAGCATGATTCAAGCAGTAGAGTTTTCTTAACTTATTACATAAATGCTTTTCACAGAAGAGATCGATACATTAATCGTATCGGGGTAGAAAGGCTTAATAGTTTCTTATAATACAAAAATTAAATCTACTATTTATAAAACTGGGTTTTATTAACTTGACGCCCAATAAATAACAGGATTATTTCTTTCTAAAGACTTTTAGCTTCTTTATGCTGGAGCAAATTTATTTGGAATGTTTTTATTTAAAATGAATTATGTAGTCGATTAAAAAAATAATATTCAAAATTAAACTAATTTTATCCTAGTAGGTGCAGGATTTACTGGTGATTCAACCTATTATTGCCTACAAACAAGAGATTACTATGCTTATTGCTATGATATATGGACTGGACTATATTTTTCTAATTTTAAGTATCTAACATAAATTGATGAAAATGATTATCCAATGGCTTTGAATTTCACTTAGTACTGGCCTGATTAAAATGTGATACCTATTATTTCATCTCTTTTTTTAAATTCTGCTGAATCTATTCTATTTTGTGGGGTAAGATCTTACGGTATTTATTTATTTGATATAAGATAACGAAATAAAATTTTACTTATTGAAGTGATTGGTTCAGAGATAAACCCATTCTCTATTTAACTCTCAAAAAATGAAATATATTTATATGTATCAACTTCATCAAACATTTTTTCATTTCCTTAAGTATAAGTTGAACTGAATGATTATTTCCCTAATATGTTCAATATCCATTAATCTAGCTTTAGCGAATTGGATATTATTTACAAACCTCGCTGCTATGTTGACAGTAAAGATGAATATCTTTTTGGCGCTTTTGATTATGATGGTCTGTATGTTTTTCCAACTTATAAAAACCCTTACAGGCTCAATATTAAAAGTTTTTAGAAGTACCCTATTAATTCAGATTCGATTTTGTTTGATTAATCAGGATAATACATCATTGCCCCCTCTTATTATTAAGGTATACTACTTTATATTTACCAATACTCACCCCTTGATAACAGCAAATAATAATAAGAGATATCACCTTTCAATATGAAGTTAATACGTGCCGATAGTTACAATAATTAATTCTACTCTATAAATATGGCATTTGGTGTTGATAAGAAATTTGCTGCTCAAGCAGTTTAAAAAGAAATTATTACTTATAACACAACAGATATACTAAATATTGAGATTTTATCTGTTTGGTCAAAACCTGATTTTTTACTAGGTGATATATATGATCTTTGTATTACATTAGACAATAGATGGATTATTGGTGTTACTTAAGGCTAAGGTTATTTTATATTAAATATTTCTGACAAAAATAATCCTATCTTAGCAAATCATCAAACTTTTTAAGGTGGCTTTGCTATTGTTACTTCAGCTTATTATAATTTCGCTTATATTGGAGAAGGTACAAAAGGTTTTGCTATTTTAGATACATCTGCTCTTCCATAAATCAAGTTTGCTTCCAGGATAAGCCTAACTGGGTTCACCTTTATGGTATTACCAATTTAAAAAGAAGATTACATTATTGTAACTTAAAGTGATAAAGGTACGCTAACTCTTATAGATACGAGAGACAAGTACAATCCATTAATAATATATTAATAACTTTATTTTAATCAGTAAGCTTAAGGTGTTTGCTTATTCAATACTCTAAATTATCTTTTTGTTACAGTTTCTAATGGCATCTTAACAATGCCATATTAAAATGAAATTCAAATACACACAGAAGTTTCTGTAATAAAAGCATTTTCAAATACATAATAATAATAAAAACTCAAGTACAGCAAATAAAGTTTGGTTGAATCAACTAATAATCCTAGAATTAATAATGAATATATATTTTAAATTGGTTAAACTGTTGTTTTAAATTTTAAAATTATCTATCCATAAAATTTAAATATGAAAATTTCTAATATTTACATTTTATAAAATGGTAATATAGAGACACTTCCACAATAATTTAACTTCGATTCTAAAAATTAAAATCTTTAATTTTAAGTTACAACTGATTTATTAGACAAAAACTATATGATTTCAAATTTAATCATAATATTAATTAAAACTTTAATACCAATAGATAAAATATCATTTTTTTACTCTTAAGAGGATTCTTAAGATTTAGCTGTAACAAATTTGACCTAATCTGCTCTGATTTTCTAAAGTCTTACAGACCAAAATATTATAAATTTAGATGGTATTTTAAATCAAAACTTTGATGTTTAGAAAAAGTTAGTTTTAGATGCCTAACTTTAGAAATAACTGGTAGAAACTTCTAATATTTAAGATAGTTTATATTAAAATTTTATATCTTAGATAACACAAAAGGTAAGCGTAACGCTGAAGAAATCATATTCATTCAATCCCTTTAAATTCTACATAATTTCATCCTTAAAATTTGATAACAACAATAGATTTCATTACATTTCAACTAATTCTCTACAGATTATTCAAGTTATTTTAAAGGTGAATAGCAACACTGGTAAACTGATTCATAAAAATCAAGACAGTGTTACATTTTAATTATCAGATTCATAAGATTAGCTTCAAATTGAAGGCTCTTTAGAAAATGTAAACAAGGTATTGCAATAGTATATTATATTTGCTAATGCAAGTGAAATTAGTTAACACATCTAATAGTCTATTCAAATTATTATTAATGACAATGTAAATAATCCTCTAAAAACTTCTATAAATATTTTTGAATGTTCATTTATAATCCTGAAAAAGCAACTAATTGTTAATAAACAACTAAATTTATAAACATAACTTGATTAATAATTTAAAGATGGTGTTATTGATATAGAATCAAATATTGCAATCTCTTTTTCCTCCTAAACATTTTTAGTTTAAGATACAAGTAAAATTACTTATTAAGCATATCTACAAAATGAAAAAGGTGAATTTGTGCTTATTCCTCCAAGCTTATGGCTTCAATAGTAAGGTAATGATAAACTTAATTTCAAAGGTGTAACAACTTCAGATTTATATGGTAAGGTTTACAGATTTTAGATATAAGCGACTGATGGATATACAAAAGCTGTGGATTATTTTACAGTTTAATTATATGGTATATCTTTTGTATATGCCTTGAATCTAATACTAAAAATATTAGGTCCATTTTTAGGAGTTTTTGGAATATATTAATAAAGACACTACTTTTATAACATAATATTTTAAAACAGAGTGACCTTCTCATAAGAAGAGGTTGATTGTGGCACAAAATACTAATAATAGTTAATAATTATAGGCAACTGTCATGAAGAAGGAATGTACATAGTAAGAAATCTATTTAAAAAGATAATGGAGAATTCTTCGTTGAAGCTAGATTAAAAATAGCCTAGAGCACATACTCATTCAGTCTCTGATGTTTAATAAAAAAATATGGATAACTTATTTGAATAAAAAAATATTAACAATGAGGAATGTGAAAATGAATTTAAAGAATTTTAAAAATTTGAACATTAAAATAATTTTAATTTTAAAAAAAATACAAACAATATCCAAAAAGTATTATTGAATTTATAAAAAGCCAAAAAATAAATAACTTAATCAAGTTTAGAAAGAAGATACCTGAATGAAAAAGGGAGTTTGGTAATGTCTCAAGCTATTTAGGATATCGTAAAATTTAATATAATACCAAAAACTTATAAATAAAAAACAATGTAGTAATACGTTAATGAATTAGCAGACACTAATTCTGTTTTACAAAGAATTATAAGAGCCTTAATATCTAGATATTTGCTTAAACTAGATTAAAAAACTCATATAATCTATGAATACATAAAAAATTACTGCTTTTAGAATATCCATCATAACAAAAATGATTGGTTTAAAGCTATAATCGATATATAGTATAAGAACAATCCTTTTATAAAAGAAGATGATGAAGAAATCAACATTTTTCCTTCAATAGACTTCAACTATAAATAGTTATTATTTATATTTTAATAGCTCCATAAGACTGACAATGCACAAAATTTAAAAATACCCAAATCATTTAGCTAGTTTAAGAAATACATTGAAACATACTTTGAAGATGTAAACATTTTTCTTTTAAGGGAAGTAATCTTTGCTGATGTTTTAGGGTTTCCTCAGTATAAACCTTCAAGTTTTTAGCGTTCGATAGGTAAGTCTATTTATGCTCATTCTTACAATATCAGTTAGATTATAGCTTTTAAGAAAAGAGAAATAAGTAAACACTTCCAACCAATATATAGATTCTTTAATATAGAATATGAAAAATACGGTTTTTCTAAAAACATGAGATTACCTTCTTGGCTTCAATTTGATTAAAGAAGCGGAGTTATCTTCCTTCATGGAGTACCTTAAAAGTAAGATATAGAAGAAATACAAATAAAAATTTATGACACAAATAGATATGTTATACGATAATTTGTTTTAAAAATTAATTTTAATATACAGAGAAATGATAAAAAGTAATAAATTGACTAAATTTATTCATAATAAGATGAGTCTTCATAATTAATTAGCTCAAATTAATAAAAAATATCTTCAAAACATGAAATGCCAAAAACATTTTTAAATACATTCTATACGAAATAAGAAGACATTTTTTAAACTAATTCAGATTCTCCCTCTTCAATTTTCAGTAAAAGTGTTAAATTAAGGAGAGAAATTAATAAATATTAATTATAAGCCACTAATTAAAATTAAATATAAAAGAATAAAACAGAATAAGAAGGAAATATTTTTGAAAATTGTCAATCAAATATCAGTGAAGAGCTACAATCATAAGAAGTAAATAGGTTTTAAGAATTCTCAACTCACAGAAATTCAATTTCTGAAAAAGAAGCATAATTATATTTGCAAATTATCTCAAATAGGAAATAAGATGAGATTAATGAATTATTATGATAAATAAATAAATAACTAATGTAAATATTTATTTATTTTTATGTAGTTTATTTTTTAAAAATTGGTAAATATTTAATAAATAAAAAAATTAATTTGCTAAAAATTTATATCAGTTGGAATTTATTTGTGGTTGTATGCATTTAATAAATATATATTTGGTATATTTATAATTAAATTTTAATAGTATTTTTTAAATAAATAAATAAATTATTTTGTGTGTGTGTGTGTGTGTGAGTTCGTTCAATGATCGTCTTAGTCTAAATACAAACTTTTAGAAAAAATTATATCTTTCTTGAGCATTTCCATGCATCTGTCTAGTTTAACTCCCATTGCATAATTTCCCATAATAATATAACCATTTCTTACATTTTTGAGTAAATTTTCAAGTCTAAGGAAGCTTCTTACTATAGCACCTTCTTATATAGATGTCATTTCGCAAATATTTTAGAAATCCATTCCATTCATCCATTAGTATACAACTTCAATTAAGTCTCTTATATAAACTTGATCAAACATATAGTCATCTTCATTACCACATTGAATAACCTAAAATAAAATTAAATATGTTAAGAAACTTACTCTTTATTTATTTATTTATAATTTACTCCGAATTAACATTCGTAAGAGATAACAGCCTTGACAGATTATATAATTTCTAGATAAGATTCCATAAAATTATCATAATTAGGATAGAAAGGGCTAAAGTCATCTATTGGGTCATATTTAACTGCACTTTTAGATTTAGCTTAACATACAAAACCACTTAGAAGAGCTGCTATGTCACATTCTTCTAAAGATTCAAGAGATTCTTAGAATATTACCTCTGTGACATAAATATTTTGTATTTCTTTAGCTATACGAGCCTTAAAAGTAGGTTTGTTAACTAAATCAACATAACCAAATCTTTTCAAAATCTTCAATTTACTAATTGCAAAATAATTATTTTAAACTTTCAAAATAAATAATAAAAGTAAAAATAAAATCTACCTTTCAAAACTTGTTCTTTGATTTAAGTCATTTTCATCTACTTTTTTAATAAGTTCTTCTAGATCAGTTTTAATTTACTTTCTTTCGAAGACTTGGCTAATATGCAAATCTTTGATATCACATTAATGACAAAGTGAAGTTTATATTGAGTCTAAATTATTATTTAGTGCAGATTTTGATATGTCAGTTGTGTTTTAGAATTTCATATCCAAGAATTTTTTCCTCTTCATTTTTTTCTAAACAAAATTAAAATAAAGAAATAAATAAATAAATTAAAGATATTTGAACAAATTTACAGATGAGATTTCTTCAGATAGAAAAACCTCTTTAAATTAATTTTTTTTAGAAATAAGCAACTTAACGCATGATTAAACATATTCTTAATCTTCTAATTCTCCATCTTCAATTCCAGGGTCATCTTCGTATATCTTACAAATGCAAGAAACGGGCAGCTTAAATATTTTGTAAGTATATTCTTTGTAGTCGTTAGATTCATCACAGTAATGGTGATTTTCGACAACATGTGAGTGGAATGCATCTTCTTGGAAATTAAAAATAGGTCCTTGTTGGACATCAATACTATCTACATATAAAACATATAGGAATCTGTCTTCGTATTTATCTTTAAGATTGATATAAATAATCATCCCAAAATAGAATTTGTAAACGTCATCGTACATGACACAGTAAGAAGGAAGCTCCATCTTTTCTACCATGTATGTTTTTACTTGTTAGAAATAGTTTTTATTTAATTATCTCATAATTTAAGAACTTTATATGTATTTCTCAATAGGAAGTTCATCGATTCCTGGAGGTTGTAATTTGCATTTCATATTCTTTAATTCTAAATATTTTAATTTAAGTTCTTTTATTTTCTTGATATTGTTTGGTAACTAAGCATATTTGTGATTCTCTTAATAACTTTTCTTCATCATATCAATTACATTAAGTACATTAGAATTAAGCAAGTTGATGATTGTTTCATATGTGATTTTAAATTTAGATTCCAAATATTATCCCTATAAAAAATATTATTTAAATTTAATATTAATCGAATACTAATTATTTATTTATTTACCTTAGTGTCCATTATGATATTTAAGTCATTTTTAGATGGAAGCTACTCAATTGAATTAACAAAAATTATAACATTTCCCTTTACATCTAAACCTCTTCTACCTGCTCTACCACTCATTTAAGTAAATTCTGATGAATTCAGCAGTCTTTCACCAGAAGAGTCAAACTTTTTAAGAGAGTGGAAAATAACTTTTAATTAAAATTAACAAATATTTTTAGTTATTTTTTAAATTTGAATTTTTTTTTCAATCCATCCAAAATTTAAAGAAAAAAAATATTTAGCAAAACATAAAACAAATAAATTTATTTAATCTGAAATTATTTATTCACTTACAATTTGATCTTAAAATATGAAAATAAAAAATATTTCTTTGAATAACAAAAAAATTGATATTAAACTTTTTTTCTGAGTTTATTTATTTTAAAAATTAATCCAGTTTTAAGAAAATAAAATGAAATTTTTAAATTAAAAAAATAAATAAATTTTGAAATGAAGTTAGTAAAGTCTTTACCTGTTTTTGTAGGCATATTAATACCCATAGCAAATGTTTCTGTAGCAATTAGAACTTTTATAAGGCTTTGTGAGAAAAGAATTTCAACAACTTCTTTCATGAAAGGAATAACATCACCATGATGGATACCTATACCTCTAAGAAGTAAATCTTTAATGGTTTGTATTTAAGGCACATTTAAATCTCTTGACTTAATCTTTCTGGAACACTACCTGAAATAATATTCTATTCTTACCTTTAATTATTTTTATATAAAATAATCTAAAAAAGTTGCTTTAAATTAATTGATATTTATTTACAGTTTCCTCATAATCACAAAAGTTAAGTTATTTAATTTAATTTGCTATTTCGTCTATTTTCCTTTTAGAAAAGCAGAAAATAACACAGGGTAGTAAGTTTTCATTTTAGCATTTAATTAGGAGTTACATCAAATTAAATCCTTCGTTTGTACTGCTTGAAGAATTGTAATCGTCTTCATCAGTGGATTTAATGAATTTTTCAGTGATTGCTTTCATTGTTCTTTTGTTTCTCATCGATGTATTTGTATTTTTTAGAATTCCTTTTTGATACTTTTCAAGCTTTAATGATTTCTTTTATGCAGTTAATTAATTCTTCTGATTCATGTATGTTTTTATAATTCTGTTCTTAAATTAGTCATAATCAGTGGCATTAAAACGATTGTCTCCTTGCTTAATTACTTCTATTGAGCCATTTAAATAAATAGAATGTTCTAAGGGAACAGGTCTAAAATCAGTTTTTTATACATAAATTTTTCTTTTTTTAGTTCTTCCTACCCAATTAGCGAATTCCATGTAATTCGGAACTGTTGCACTGAGCATTACAAAACCGACTGTCTCAGGAAGCATAATAATTGTTTCTTCCCAAACCAGACCTCTCTCAGGATTATTTAAATAATGAACTTCATCAAATATAACCCTATAAAATATAAAAATATAATTATTAGCTAACTAAATTTAATGAAATAATGACAGTGTTTTGTAAATAAACAATGAAAACATAACGTTTAAGAAAAATAAATAAATTGTTTACCATTCAATATCTCTAATTATATCGTTGTTTCTGTAGAGCATATTTCTCAAAATTTCTGTTGTTACAATTAAACAATTTGCATTGGGGTTGAGTTACACATCACCAGTAACTAGACCTACATCATCACCGTATTTTTACTTAAAATCTCTATACTTTTGGTTTGATAAAGCTTTAATAGGAGAAGTATAAATTGCTTTTCTATTAAGCTTTTTAGAAATAGCTATTGCGTATTCAGCAACTACTGTTTTACCTGCAGATGTATGAGCACAAACAAAAACACTTTCTTTTCTTTCTATTCTGTAAACTGACCTCTTTTGGAAAGCATCGAGCTCAAAAGGATATTATTACGCCATTTTTTCTTTGGGTACTTCCTCATAAAATTTAGCTAAATTAAACTGATCTTCGACTGCCCAATCGTAAGATGAAGACAATTATAATTTTTTTTCATTGATTTCTTAAGTATCCACCAATCTATTTTTAAAATATTTCATTTAAATTTGCATTTAAATAAATCTTATTTTTTAATTTAATGAAAATGAAAAAAATATTTTATAGATTTTACTTAATTTTATTAAATTATTCCATTTTATTTTGCTATCCTAGAGAATAAATTTGGTCTTCTTGCATCTCGAAGCTTTGAGATTTTAATTCTTCCTACATCTTTTTGACCTTTTCAAGTAGTTGCTATTCCTCAAATTGTATTTTTTCTTCTACTTTGTCTATCATAACATCAAAATCTAAATTTGCTAAAATTTACAGCTCATAAGATTATTTTAATTCTTCCTCTTCTTTTTATTCTTCTACCCACTCACTTTTTAATTGTTTGAAAATCTCTTCTGGGTCCATGTCTACAGTAGATTTTTAAATAACTTTGTGCTTTTTTGCTTCTTTTTAACCTGCTTTTTAGAAAATAGAAAGGACTCTGCTAAATTTATTCACTTTAATGAGATCTTCTAGTGAAAGCTAAGGAATATTAATTCTATTTTTAATGCTTTGCTATTTTTATCTTAGTTCAGCTAAGTATTATTCTACCTGATTTCCCAAGACTTAAAAGTCCTCAACTATATTATTTTGCGATTAATAACCTTAAACTTATTAAGCATTTATTTCTTAGCTTGCATTACCTTGATTGTAATATTCGTTTAATAATTACTAGCCTTTTTATTGTTGTTGTGTATTATCTTAAGATTGATCTGTTGAATAATTCTTAAATGAATTATTCTACACCATTTAGTCTTAAAATCCTGTAAATTCGTTATCCATATAATCATAGCTAAAAGTTGTTGTAAAAGGATTTTTTAAGTGTAAATCTACTTCATCTAATGCGCGCTTATAGCCTATATCTAACATTTCAGATTCAACTTAATTTTAATCGAATTAAAAACCCATTAAATCTACATCATGCTCATAAATATCTTTTAAAATTCTTCGTTCTAATTACCCTTTCTATAAAAAAATATTGAACATTTAACATTAAATTTTGATAAATTGAATAAATTACTTTAATATATTTTAAATCTGCAAAAGATTCTTCATAGTGAACGCTAGTGAAATGATTATTGAGATATAATTATGTATTTTATCTTTCTGGATTATTAATCACAACCTAAAAATGACTAGGGAGAGCTTGGTCTTTCACATCGAACTAAAATAACTGTTATTCAAAATCTAATATTTTTGGAATTCTGCTTTAGTTAGCATATATTAACCAGTCAAATGCCTAAAGTAGTTAATCTTCTTATCCATTCATTATTCAAAATCTATCAAAAAATTTAATAAAGATTTATTAATTTAAACTTATGTCTATCTTTCTATCTATCTATCTATCAATCAATCTATCTATCAAATTTTTGATATCTTTTTTTTTATCTTTTATGAACTCTCAAATAAATTATTTTTATTCCAATCACAAATTTTTCGATATTCATTTAAATACATTTAATAGAATATTTAAAGAATATAATCTTTTTTAAAATAAAAGAATAATAAAGAAAGATTTTTACTTTGAAATTAAAAAGTTTTATTTCGTTTTTATTTTTAGCTAATCAAATTGCAAGCTATTAATTGGATAAATTTCTTCATTCTTAAAAAAAAAAATCTTAATTAAGAGAAGATAAAATAAAACCTTTACTAATTTTATAAATAAAATAATTAATTAACTCAATCAAAATATTAAAAATAATAATTCTTTTTTATTTTATTTGAAAATTTTATTTAAAATAAGTAAGTATGTAATAAGTAAATTTATCTAATTCAAATCTATTTTTATTTTTTACTTTAATATTTGATATTTTTAGCTATTGTTAGATTTTAATTAAATTAAATTATTTTAAATAAAATAAAATATTTCTTTTATATTAAATTAAATTAGAATTAATTAGGTCTTCTATTACTCCAAGGTAGCTTTGTATAGTGACTTTTTATATTTTTTGCTAGCCACCTTAAATTATTTTATTTTTTTTGTAAATGATTTCAATAGCACCCTAATTAAAATTTGATATGGTCAATTTATTTTTTTATTAATATTTTAATCTATCAAATATCATATAAATTTTTATAATTTTTTTTAACTTATTTTTTTAGCTAGGTTAAAATAAAATTAAAATAAATCTTTCAAAAGTTTTACAAGCATTTATTTCCAAAAAATAAATTAATAACCATTAAATTACTTTCTTTATATTTCTAAAAAATATCTAGCTTTTATTTTCTAATAAATTAAATTATTTTTATCTATATAAGATTATAGATATCAGAATATAATTATGATTATTCAATATAAGAAGAGAAATAATTTAAAATGAAATTGAATTTATTTAAATGAAAAAGTTAAATTTACTTAAAAACAAAATATTATTAATTATGAAAATAGATTTTTTAATTTTACATAAATTTGGCTGTAGAAGAATAAATATTCAAAATGAAATTCATCGAATTAAAAATTTAGAATTAAATTTATCGAATTACAAATATTAGATTTGGTTTTGTAAAATACAACTGTAAATAATTAGAAGGTTAATAAATTTGATTTTTGGTTACAAATATTTCAAAGAAATTAAAATTTATTTAAAAGTGAAACTTTTTCGAATAATTGTATTTATTCTTTGCGAGATTTAATAAAAGTTTCTCCTTGAACATTTTGATTTCATATGGTATTAAATATTACGTTAGACTATAAATGTCTCACTTTTAATATACTTTTTTGTCAAAATTCATTAAATTAATCTCTTCCTTATTTATTACAAATTATAAAATAGAGTATTTTTGAAATTAATTGTTTTTAGATTTTAAAAAATAAATAGAAGAAACAAGCTATTAAATCTAAAATCTACAAATTTATTTAATAATTATGCCAATTATCTCTCGTATTTCCAGCTAATTTCGCATAATTACAATTTTTAGTTTAAAACGATTAATAGTTTTGATGATTATATTTATTTGATATTTTAATTAATTATTAGAGATATTGATTGATAGATAGATAGATAATATTTTGTTTAAAATCATTATGAACACCAAACATTAAAAATAATTTAAAAATTTAGTAGGAGACGATATTTACATCAAAAAGGATGTATAGACAAATAGGTATTACTTGTAAGAAGTATATTTTCCTTAGGAAAGTGTAGAAAGATTAGCAGTAAATTGCAAAAACTGGCCTGATGTCTCTGATAAAGAGTTTGAGCATATTTGCAGTGAATTAGAAGAATCTTCTGCTAAATCTATATAAATTTCTATGAGAGGACTCAATAAAATTAGTGAAGAAGGCTTCTAAAATCTTTAATAGGCTATCAGTTTAAATAGCCATTGCAAAGAGTTTATTTTGGATTTCGATAAATGTGAAAAACTTAAAAACAGTAATCTTTAGTAGATCAGTTAAGGACTTTCAATAAATGAATAGCTACAAATATTATAATTGAGCTTTAGATACTGCAGCCTCATAACTGATGAAGGAGTTTATTATATAAGCTAACTTTTAAATAGAAAGAAAGAGAAGTTAATAGATTTGAATTTGAATTTTGAGTATTCCTTTAATCTAACTGACGAAAGTGTTATGCATATTTGCGAATCTATTTAAGACAGTAACTCACTGCAAAGCTTTATGCTTAACCTAAATTCTTGCTCTGTTACAGATGTTGGGTTATAAACTCTTCAAAGAACAATTAGCTCCTGCTCCAAATTAAAATTCTTTACTTTGAAGCTTGAGCTTTGTGATAAAATATCAGATGTAGGATTGGCCGTCTTATCATAATGTCTGAATCAAAATAGCTCTTTGAAAGAGTTTAATCTAATTCTAAACTCGAATCATGAAATAACGAATAAAGGGATTAAGAAAGTAATTTAATAGCTTAGTTAATTAGCATGTAATTTATAATTAATTAATTTATCTTTGGAAAACATTCCTTAAATCACAGGAAAAGTGCTGAAATACATTAAAAATATTCAAATTCCAAATGGAAAAAAGCTCGAAAAATTGGTTTTAACTGTCAAGCAATGCAGTCAATTTAAGGAGTAAGCTTTTGAAAATCTTCAAACTCTACTTAAAGAAAAATAAATCTCTGTTGAATAAATTGTTCTCGATTTTAAAAATCAGAATTTCTTTTCTTCAGATTCTGATAATTTATCAAGCTATAGAAAAATAATTGATGAAGGAATATCCACTCAAAATAAAGTCCAAATACTTTTTGGTAACTCTCAGCAATTCAATGCAAATGATACTCTCCACATCCAATCTGCTTTAGAAGAGCTGAATCTGTCTAAAAAAATAGCTTTAACTTATTCTGAATCTGTAAAACAACCTATCTTAAGTGATAGTTATATTTTTTTGAGCTCTACAAACTCATTTGGACTAGAAACTACTCCTTGTAAAGAAAATTAATATTATTATCTTCAATTCAATGAAGATAAAGAGAATAAGGAGCTATAAGTATCTAAATTGAAATCAATAGTAAATACTAATCTAAACTAAAATATCAACAATGTTTCTTAGGAGATTTTCTAAACCAGATTAAATTTAGAAAGATGCAATTAGCTAAACATCTTAAAAGATGTTTACACTTGTGCAAGAATTTCATCTAAAAATTACACCAAATTTGATATAGAAATACATAAAAATGAGGTTAATGAAGAGTACTTTGAAAATTCTAATGAAACTGGAGAAAGTGAAATTTCCTAAAAATGCTCACATGCTAAAGATTTATTAGATTAAATAAATTTCTCCAGCTTCTTTTATTCAATTGTAAACTCCCTTTCATACAATTCTGTCAATATTAATATTTCTTATGGACTTATTAACGATAAAATAATATAAAGTATGTCTAAATCAATTAAATCCAA
The DNA here is from genome assembly GCF_000189635.1 of Tetrahymena thermophila SB210. Lineage (NCBI taxonomy): Eukaryota > Ciliophora > Oligohymenophorea > Hymenostomatida > Tetrahymenidae > Tetrahymena > Tetrahymena thermophila. The sequence goes on from NW_002476355.1 coordinate 137,019, forward strand.
TTAAAGTGTAAAAGATTGGTAATTTTATTTTGGAGAATGCAACCAAATTACAGATGAGAGCTTAACAATTTTCTTTGAAGACCTACAAGAAGCAAGCTAGAATATTAATTCTTTGATCATTTAATTTTTGAATTGCACAAATATATCTGATAAATCATTATAAAAATTAAATAATTTCATTGCAAATAATAAGAATACTTTAAAAATTGAGTTCATTTTCTCTAAATCGAACTTTATCTCTGACAAAAGCTTAAGTTAATTACTTGATACAATTTAAAATGATAAAGTTCAAAAAAGAACATTTCTCATTTCGTTCCTCTCCTGCTAAAAGCTTTCTCTTAAATAAATGGTATTGCTTGACAAAGCAATTAAAAAGAAAAATGGAGAAATATGAAAGTTATGATATAGTAATATAAATTTATTTTTTATGTCAATATCTCAGATAAAACTTTATTTTGCAACCAATATTAAATAATTTATTAAATTTTGATAAACTAATAATGAATTTTATACTTTATGTTTTTACACTCACTATTCAATATAATTTTAATTTCTTCAATAACTAGTTAATTAAAAAAAGATCTGAAAGAATTCATTCATTCAATCATATTCATCTTAGTATGGATTTATTTCTTTTCCTTCTGATTATTTTTCAAGTATATATAAAATTTTCTATCATCTGAAAACACAAATTGTTGAATTCAAATTTGAAAACAGATTAAAAAAATAGTTCTTTAGGTTTCATCTGAAAATTTTTGAATTAAAAAATGTAATAATGCAATAACAATTCTTCTTATTTTTAACTAAGTTTATAATTCTTAAATTTAGATAAAAAATTTTTCTCTTCGAAATCGTTTCAATTAACCATAATTATTTGAAAAAACTTTGAGTGGGGAGGGGAGTAAAGCTAATTATTAGGATTTTAGACTATCTAGTACTATTTTTTATTATCTTTTACGCATATTTTATTCTATATATTTTTCTGCTTATTTAAACAACTAAAACTAAATTAAATTCATAAACTACTTAGCTTTAAAATAAAAAAAAATACTATTTATATTAATATGCTATACAAATAATTAATAAATTTTTATTAAATAGTATTTTTTTATGAATAATTAAAACTAAATTAGTAATATTATACATACATACATGATTGATTGATTGATTCTCTAAATTCCTTTATTTAAATTAATAATAATCTATGGTAATTGATTTCACCTAATCGCTTTTTTGATATAGAATGCGGATATACCTTGAAGTCAAGATATTTTAATTAAACTTAGCTAAAAAATATTGTTAAATTAAATAATCTTAAAATCAAATTCTCATTTTTAAAAATAAAAAAATGTTATACTAAATATTATATATTTTTAACAACTTTGAACTTTATATGTTTCATCAATTTTTTATTTTTGGATAAAAGTAAATTAAAAAGTTTGAATGATCATTATTGAGATATTTTGATTAATAAAATAATAAAATATACTAATAATTATTAAGGCTAAGAAGCTTTAATTTTCCAAATAAAATAATTAAAATATACAAATATCAAACACCTACCTAAATTTTAAAAGTATTTCTTATTTTAATTTATTTAATTATATTACTTCAAATTCTTAACAATAAAATCTGATAATCTACTAAAAACTGAAAGATGTTAGTAGATAGATAATGGAAATTTTTGGAAACTTTAATTAGTTTTTTTATGATTTTGCAAGATTTAATTTAATATCTAATACAATTAATATAAATTAAACGTTGATTAAAAACTTTTCTTATTTAAGTAATCTAAAAGTTTATTACTAAACAAACAAAATAAAAAACAACCAAATAACAAAAAAAGTTAAAGAAATAAAAATTTATTCTTTTTTCAACCATTCATTTATTAATTTACTATCTTATTAAGATTCAATTAATTTTTTATTGAGAATAAAAGGATAATTTGCTTATTTAAAATCTCAAAAGATTAAGTTCAATTAGTCATCAAAAATAAATTAAAAAAAAAATAATAATTTATCTAAAACATTTAAAGAAAAATCTATAAGGTTAAAAGAAAATGCTTTGCGCACAAACATAGGTAATATATTCAGACTTTCTTTTAAAATATTTACATTTTTACTTATTTATATCTTTTTTAGTCAGAAATTACTAGATTTCAAGTAAGAAAAACTTTTCAGAAGCACTCAAATTCCTTTGAAAAAATAGCTAATCCTTTTGATTTAAAAGATTTGAATATGTCTGGTAAGTAAACTAAACAAAAATACTCATTTTATGAGGGTTTGTCTTAAACTAAAAAATAGATACTGATAAACTCCTGGAGATAAAAAGGTTCCAAATATGTTTTAGATAAAATAGAGAAGTTAAAACAAACTAATTGCTTTAGGAGATAAGATCTTTTGAAAGGAGGTGGTAATTGCTGCAGTAATTAGAATTAATCTTTAGATAAATATAGCATTTACTAAGCTATTGATGAAGCAAAATTTTAAGAGACAGAAAATAATCATGGTATTGATGAGAATTTTAAAAGGTCATACAATAAAGTGAGAAAAAATACATAGTTTAAACAGATGGAGTAAATTTAAGGAAATGGAGAATAATCTGATGAAATAAAAAACATTTTGCAGAGATTGCTCCTGTGCAATAAAGATAAAATTACAACTAAAGTAAACACTTATAGATTTTATACTATTGAAATGTTTAATTTATGCATGAGTTATAGCTTAAGTGGAGTTGATTGCATACGCTTAGTTGATAATAGACAAATAATAGATTTGTTGGACAGCTTAGTAAGTCACTTTAAAAAAAATCTTGAACTATTCCCTTGTTTAGACTTATAGTTTATTTTTTCCTTTTTGTATGCTCTAAATGAAGAGGATTTTGACAAAAGGACTGATAAATATGATGAAATTTAATTGATCTCTGAATTTACAAAAATGGAAATGGTAGGTAAAATGAAGTCATTAATCCATTTAAAAAATATAGCAAATGATTAAATTGATGAAGAATAAGTCATTTCAAAGCTGAAAGAAGGAGCTTTTAATAGATAAAACTAACAATTAGAGAGTCCTTGGGAGATAGTTTAAAGGATTAGAGATAAGATCCTGTTTAGCAAAGATATCGTTGTAAGATAAATAGGAGTTATTTAGATAGAGAAAAAGCATAGTAAATAAGATGAGCTCTCTTTTTACATAAATAAATTTATTGAGTTAACTGAAATGTCTTCGAGTTCTTAGCTGAGTTACACAATCACTTATTTAATGATTTAGATTAGCTTCATTTTAGAAAGATTTATCGTGTTAGAAAATTAATAGGCAGGAACGTAGACTGCTCAATTGAGAAGTAAGGTTGGTGACAAAAGTTATGAAAAACTTATTTAAATACTTAAATAATTTTTCAAAAGCACTTAAGTATAGCAGCAAAGCTTTTTAAAATTTTCAGTTTAAGATATCTACTTTAGGTTTTTGTCAGTTAAAATTTTACTACAATTTTATGTCCTTAACTTTTAATAAGATGATCTCTTCATTCATCTTTTGTTTTGCTATTTGACAGAGAAAGACACTTAGATAAAGATTGTGTTTTAAAATAGTAAATAGTTTTGTCATGATTTAAAAGTAAAATTAGAATCGAAGGAAAAAGATAATTTAATTTAGCAAGTTATTCAATACTAGCAAGATAGATTAAAGAACCTCGAATCAAATAAAATTAGTAAAAGCGAAATTCAAAATATTGTTGATGAAATAAAGAGTGTGGATGATTTTATTTACAAAATTTCTCTCAGTTTGATCGAAAAATGGGAATTGGAGGCGAGATAGAGACTTGAAGCAGATATTGCTGACAAAAATGACATCCTACTTGAAGTTTAAGATCTTTATATAGATTAAAATATCTAATTTTTAGAAGGAAAAGACATTTTCGAAGAAAAAAATAAACTTGAAAGTATAAATGCTATTAATTTGATTAGAGAGTTCTTTTTAATTCCAAAGCAAAAGGATAGTGACTAACAGTGTAAAATACTAACAATCCTAGCAGAAGGAGGTACAGGAAAATCTATGTTAATCAAAAAATTAGAAACTGCCTTAATGAGGGAAAGAAGTAGCAGCAATCAATAGGAAAAAGAAAAAGGTAGTCATGAATTATTGAATAAAGATTATTCTTCAAAGAAAAAAGTGAATTTTATTCCTTTTATGGTGAAATGCAACTGTTTAACTGCTGATAATCCTTCATTAGAGGAATATTTCAAGTAACAAGGCTTGAGTATGAATGAAATTGAGTAGCTCTAGAAAATGGAAATACATAAGCTCATTTTGTTAGATGGGTATGATGAATTTACTGGAGATTACTTTAAAATTTACTAAAAACTGTAACTAAATAACTGGAAGAATACACTTTTTATTGTTTCATCAAGAATGGAAAAAATAACTTAGAATGATGCAAAAGTCTACTTTAGCGCCTATGACTAATAAGGAAATAGGGAAGAGTCATCTTATTGCATTGTTAAATTAAAAGAATTTGAAAAAAAAGATATTCTAGAATATTGTAATAAATTTTCTAACAAATTTTACTTACAACAAAAGCAAGTGGATACTTAGGATTAACAAGATCACATGAAGCTAAATAATGATGAAGATATTTCAGAATAATAAAAACAGTTTTATGATATTATGGAATAGTGCTTGAAGAATAACTAGCTAGAGAATCTTTTGTTCTTGCCAATTAACCTTTACTTGTTTACTAGACTAATTATTGGGAAGAGCTCCGAAGAAATTAAAGAAATGATAAAAAATATATCCGATCAGATTCAAATTTAGGACATTTTCTTCAAAGAGCAATTTAAAAGAGAAGCTATTGATTTTATTAACTAAAACGGACTAGATATTAGAAATTAATAGCTTCAAAATGAAATTTGCAATTCGTATTTCCTTTATTTCCAAACAATTGCGATGCAAATGTTCCAAAATAAAGGCAAGTAATCTAATTTCTTACAATTGTATAAGAATGAAATTAATTTTGAACTTTAGTAAATCCAGTTCTAATCTCTAAATTAAAAATATATCGAACCCTTAAAATATAAAATTTAGAACTACGTTAATACAAAGATCATAACAAGAGTCAAGGATGTTGAGATTGATTAGGATTTGTACTAGCAGGAAAAAGATTAAAACATGCAAATTATAGAATTTAAGCATAAATCTCTATATGAGTATTTTGCGGCTAGGGCTATGAAACATGACTTTGACCAACATAAAGAAGATATTTATAAATTAGATATGTCTAAGCTTAGTCAATTTAATATTAATAAAAGAATAATTATGACTACTCAAAAGAATGCCTCAGAGCAATAGATTCTTTTAAAATTATACAAAATCATCAAATCAGATATAGACTCAGAATCTTTTAAGTAAAATTATTTCTAAGAGGATATTGCTTTAACGAATAGATACATTCAGTATTTGAAAAAGTCTTAGATTTCTTAACCAAGCGAAAAAAGCTAGATAGATGTTGGATCTTCTAACTTATTATCAGCTCTCTTTTTGTCAAAGTTTTCTTTCCCTTCGTTAGAATTTTCCAAATGCTCCTTCTCTTAAGCTTATTTGCCAGGTCACTCTCGTAAGTGTGCAAATTTTTAAGATTGCAATCTAGAAAATTCCTTCTTAGAAAACTAATATTTTGAAAGGTTTGAAACATCTAACACCAAACACTCAGTAACAAGCTCAATTTAAAAGATATTTGCTTATGAAGATGTTTATACATTTTCAAATGCAATTTTTTACAAAGACACAATAATATCTATCACAAAAACAGGATATATTAATTAATTCTAGTTTATCTCAGACAAAGATTCATCTATTCATAAGAAACTTAGATCGAATTAAATTACAAGTACTTGTTTGAAATAAATTTATTTTGTGAGTAGCGAAGACATATTCCTAACTAGGACAGAAAAATCTCTTTTTGAGATTGATTGCAATTCTTTTGAAAAATTGAGAACCTTCTAATTTTCAGATAAGATAATTAACTTATAAATAAATAATTCAAATTATATTGTAACTTTAGCTAATGAATTAAACTATTTTGGTAATATCAAGGATGGCTTTAAATAATTAGATTAAATCCAAGGGTGTGTTTATCAATTTATAAACGACACAATTATCACGACTTAAAACAATATAATTTATTTTTACAATATTAAAAATCAGTAATTAATTAAATCTAGAGATTTTAATGACAGTAGTTTAAATATTTCTGCTATCTCTGCAGATGGAAAATATCTTGCAACAGTAAATCCAGATGGTTTATCATGTAATATCTACGATTTAAAGGAATTCGATTTAATAAAAATAATTGATGGCTATTCTCAGTAGATTACTTCAATAGCTTTTTCTAAAGATGGAAATCATTTTGCGAGTGGTTCTTTAGATTAAAATTGTAAAGTTTTTAATGTATAGAAATAGTTTGAGCTAGCTCACATATTTTAAGAAAACCCATCTGCAATATCTTCAGTTAGTTTTTCTCTAGATAACAAATATCTCTTATTGACTTATGAGTAGTCTTTGTGTGTATAGAGTGTAAAAAACAAATTTTTAAACTTAAAAAGAATAGAAGCTCATACTTAAATAATGAAAAGTATGGCTCTTTCGTCTGATGGGAAGTATCTTGCAACATGCTCTTTCGATAAAACCTGCATCATTTGGGATATGTAAAATGAATTTAATATGGTGCATTAAATTTAAGCGCATACTGAAAGTGTTAACTACATTACCTTTTCTCCTGATGGAAAATATTTAGCAACAATTTCATAAGATAAAACATGTAAAATTTGGGATGTTGATAACAAATTTTAGCTTTTCGATAAAATATAAGGTGATTAAATTAATATAGACTCTATTGCATTTTCAGCTGATGGAAAGTATTTAGCAGCAACCAACCTTGATAAAACTTTCAAAATTATGAAATTTGAAAAAGGATTTTAAACTATAAAAAAAATAGAAAATTAAAGCGCTTATGATTTTTACAGTAAAATAAAATTTTCTAGAGATATGAAATATTTGGGTGTAATTAAAGGCTCATATATATGTGAAATTTATGATGTGAGTAAAGGATTTGAATTAGTCAAAGAAATTTTGAATGTAAGCACATTTGCTTTCTCTCCTAATGGAAATTATTTAGCTACTGGTTGCTGGGAAAAATCTTGTAGGATCTATAGTGTTGAAAGAAACTTTGAATAAATTGCGATAACAGAAGAGCACAGTAAAGACATTACATCTATAGATTTTTCATAAGATGGTAAATATCTTGTAACTGGTTCCTCAGATACTACATGCAAAATATGGAGTATTGAAAAAGACTTTTAACTTATAAACACAACTTTTGGACATACTTAAAATATTTATTAAGTTGCATTTTCTGTCGATTCAAAATATTTAGTTTCACTCTCTGGCGATCAAACTTTTAAAATCTGGGGTCTTGATAAATAATTTGAGTACATAAAATCCCTAAAAGGACATGCTAATGCAATCACCTCAGCAATTTTTTCTCCAAGCTGCAAATATCTTATCACAAGCTCAGATGATTCAACTTGCAGAGTTTATGATACAGAAAAAGGGTTCGAAGTTATTAGTACAATTAATTAGCATGCATAAAAAGTTACTTCTGTTGACTTTTCCCCAGATGGTAAATATTTAGCAACAGTTTCGTGGGATTAAACATGCAAAATCTTTAATGCACTAAAGGAATTTGAGCTAGTTATTTCTATTTAAGCTCATGACTTCTTTATTTCTTATTGTAAATTTTCATAAGATGGAAAGTATCTAGCAACGTGTTCATGGGATTAATCTTGCAAAATATGGGACGTAAATAATGAATTCCAGTTATTACACACAATACGGGGACATTCACTAGAAATAATTTAAGTTACTTTTTCTTATGATGGCAAGTATCTTGCAACATGTTCTTTGGATGAAACTTGCAAGATTTGGAATGCTCAAAAAGAATTTGAAATCATTACCACAATTCAAGGGCACACATAAGGAGTTACTTCTGTTGCTTTTTCTAAAAATGGTAAATATTTTGTAACAGGATCTCTAGATAATTCTTTTAAAATATGGGAAGTATAGAATTAATTTTAACTCATAAAAACTATTGAACAACACACTCATACTGTATCTTCTATTTGTTTTTCATTAGATGATAAATTTCTTGCAACTGGCTCTGAAGATAAAACTTGTAAAATTTGGGATGTAGAAAATTAATTTGAGCTTACTTGCATAGTTGAAGGACACAGTAAGGATATTCTTCATATAAGCTTTTCTCCTGATGGAAGGTATCTCACCACTTCCTCTCAAGACATTTCAAGCAAAATTTGGACTACAAAAAAATTATCCTAATAAAAAAATTAAGATAATATAACTGCTTTAGCATATTCGACTGATGGAAAGTATATTGCAAGTTGCTCTGGAAATAATTAATGGAAAATTTGGGAATAATCTACCAACATGAATTTGAAAATTAGTAACCTAAAACCTTGCAATTCCTAATCAAACAATTAAATTGAATTCATCATAAATTCTGGTGTTAATAATAAGCATGAAAAGGCTGACAATGTAGCTTTAGGAAGTTTAAAAGAAGAAAAAATTAAATTCAATTTAATCTAACAAATTTAAAATTCCAAAAACTCCAACTTAAATAAAATAAGTTATTAATAATTATATGAATTATGATAAAATTAATTTCAGAATTTTTTTTCATATTTTATCTGTCTATTTTTGTTGAAATTTTTACATAAAAATATTTTTTAACAAGTTTTTATTTTTTAGTAATAATTTTGCAAATAATTTACATGAATTTTGTATTAATAAGTTTTGTTTTAGAATGTTAAAAACACTCTATATTATATAGTGTTTTATAAAAAGACGTGGAAGTTATTGATAATAAATTATTATTTACTTTTAAAATACACCTTTCTTCTTAGAGATTTTATTAAACTTTTTATTATATAGAGTAAAACAAAAATCTATTAACTTAGAAAAATATTAATTAATTGATTGATTATTCTGTATTTCAAATGTAATAAAATTGTAGAATATTTAATTATAAAGACGGACTATTTAATTAAGGTTATGATTTGCTTAACATCATTTTTAAATTATTCTAAAGAATTTATAGATAAAATATAAATAAAGAAAATACATATGATAAATTATTTATTTTTACCACAGCCTTATTTAAACCTAATTTTAATGATGTAATAATTAAAAACAAGCCACCTTTTATATTTTTATGCTTTAAGAAATATACTAGGTAAATTAATTACATTTTGTTTGAAGATACAATGAATTAATGTCAAATCTAAGTAATTTATAAATATATCAAAAATAATTAATTAGGAGTAGAAAAAAATTGCCTTTGATTGAAAATTGACTGTTTAATATTTTGTTTAAAAAGCGTTTAAAGGAGTAAAAAATATATTTATTTTACATTTTAAAAAAATTTTTACAATAAAAAAGTAAACTTTGAGGCATTTCATAGCTTAAATTTATAAATTGCTATTTTATTGCAAGAATGTAATCTATGATTAAAAGATATTGAAATATGATGAATAATTAAATATCTATTACACACACTTTTACAAAATATTTGAATATAGAGTCGCTTTAATAAGGTGATGTATTATTGTATTATTAAAGTAAAAATAATGTGACGGTAATTACTAATTAGAACTAAACACAGCTTAATCTTCAATCATATAGATAAAATCCAATCAAAAAGTATAAAAATATATTAATAATGATAAAATTGATATTTTGTTCTATTACTTTATTAATTAATTGCGATTAAAAATTACTTTTAATTAAAAAGCTGAAATACTAATATTTTATTCGTTTGTTTTTATACTAGGAATCTATCAAATTAAATAATAATAATTTATTAATTGATAAAAAAATACTTAAAATCAAAAGAAATTATTAAAAATTAAGATGAAACTCTAAATTCTTGCTTTCGTTGCTATTGCTACTGTTTTGGCAATTTATTCAATCAAATTATAAGGAAAACATCTTTAAGAAAATGTTCTTTATGATTAATTCAGTACAAACGACAAATGCAAAAAAATGTAAGCTAAATTAAGTGATCAATGCAAGTAAACAGCTCCTGCAAGTGAATTCTATCCTTGTTTAGAAAAACTTATGAGTGAAAATCGCTGTGATATTTTAGTTGAATATAAGTAAGTTATTGACTAAGACAAATATTGTGATTCAATTAAGAAGAGTGGTGAAGAAAAATGCAAAGACAGTAAAGATTATCAGAATTGCTTGGTTGATTACTTCAATACAGTTGAAAACGACTGTATTAGCTTAGTTCCAGTCAAATAATATGCTTTTGATAATGATGAATATTGCAATTCCTTAAAATCTAATATGGAAGAAGGATGTAAAAAAGAAGACTTACCTATCTAATGCTTATTTGATTTCTTGAAAATGAACGATTGTGTATCCGAAGTGCCATTAGATCCTAAAAATAATTGAAATATATAAATAAAACCTTAACTTATTTAAATTAAAAAATAAATATTTAAAGACTAAATAAAAATCATCCTTATGAAATTATTTTTTTTAAAAAATTAAATTTGAAAGGATATTTTATGATTACTTCACTCTAAAAAATCATTTTATATATTATATATAAACTTTGTATTAAACTTAGCTTTAAAGCTCAACATTAAATAGTTATTTTGAAAATTTAATCATTAAACAACTACTAAAATTTAGGATAAGCTATTTTTTAATTAAAATAATACAAATCATTATTATAAAAGAATTTAAAAAGATATTTTAAAGAATGCAGAAATATCATATTTAGCATTTATTTTTAGTAAGGAATTTTCAATTTTTATCAATCAAAAAATAGGTCAAAAAATTAAATAAAAATACTTTTTTTTTATTATTTAATAGTAATCAAACCACTCAAATTATTAATATCAAATCATTTCTAACTAAAGTCACGTGTAGGAATATTATTCTTAACATTATAAATTTGTTTTATTATTACTAAAATATTACTCATTTAAAAAATCAACTATATTGTTTGCTTATATGTATAGCCATTACTAAATCAATTTGTATATTAAATGTAATATATTTAATAAATATAAAATTGTGAAATGAAATTAAATGAGTTTTATTATGATACATTTTCTTAAACTTATATTTTTTTTTAAGCAATTTTTGAAAATCCTAAATTATATTAATTCCTTTAAGCAATATTTAGTTTTAAATGAAAAAATTTACAGATAACCAAAAATTTTACTTAAAGATTGATAATGATAAATTTTTAAATTAAATAAACATACATTTATATAACTACATAAAACATGTATATACTTAGAAATTAATTAGTGATCAAATATATCCTTAAATAATTTATATTTGGAGAAATTCATCTTTTTTCTTTTTGAACTCTATAAATGAAGTGTTTTTTATTATTAAGAATGGTTCTGTTTTGATTATTTTTAGGTTTTCTCTATGATAGGAGACAAACTAAAATTAAATAACAGATATTTAATTCTTTAAAATAAATTTATTCGGTTAATTATTTTATTATTTAATGATCATTAAATATATTTGTTTGTTTATTGTTTGTTTAATTATTTTAAAATTTGAATAATATGGTTTCCAAAATATAAAAAAAATTAATGTACTTTATTATATTACTCGTTAAAATTAATTCAAGATAATAGAAATCGTTTTTAAAGATACATAAGCAAAATTTAATAATTTATTAAATATTTCAAAACACAATTAAATAATTAATTAAAATACTACTGATTTATTGGTTGATTGATAATTAGATAGATAGATAAATGATTAACTTACAATTCCATTCAATTGAATTTAAAATTCCTTTAAAAGATAGCAAGAATCTTTCTATCATTGTTTAAGTAGGCAAATTATATTAATGATTGAAAAAATTATATTGTTGTTTCTTAAAAAAGTTTCCAAATCATGTCAAAAAGTCCACTTAACCTTTTTATTATGATGCTTCTAAAAACTATGGATTAATAAATCAGCTATTAAAATGCGATGAAATTATTTTAAATAGTGAAGAGGATCTTGCAACTCTTGAGATTGATGAAGAAGAAGGAGATGATATTATTATGCCTAAAAAGCAAAGGTTATTGGGAAAACAACTTATAAAACTAAAAAATGTAAAATCAATATACAGATAAGTAGAAATCATAAATTTAAGTGCAATAATTTAATATATCTTTAAAGGTTTAGCAAGGCACCTATTAGCTTACACTCAATTAAAATTTAGCAAAGATTAAATACTCATGCTCCTTTGGGTTGTCTAGAAATTCTTCAATCACATAAATTCCAACAAATAAGAGTAAAATAAAATACAAAACAATAAATTTTTAATATTTTAAAGCTAAAACATAATTGAAATTTTTATTAATTTTTTTATAAAAACTTTTTTATATATTTTTTTTAATTACTTCAGAAAAGTATATGACAGAGGAGGAAGACATAACTACATCAGATTAAAATGATATATTAAGTCTTAACAGGAATTTGGCAAGTATTCATGATAGAAAAAATTTAATTTAAGTGCAAAAGAAGAATCTAAACTAAATTGATGATGAGTACATCTTCGATGAATCAATGATAGATAAAAGTAAAAGAGATGTATCTATTTTAAGGATTAACACATCTGTATCAACTGATTATGGGTAGAATAATAGCATAAATCCCATAAATTAAAATAAAAATAAAGCTTTAATGTATCAATAAACATAATACTAGACTGCTCCTTTATCACCAATTGCTTCCTCAAGAGATCTTCAAAGCATTAAGTAAGCTAAGTAATAAAGAGTATTATAAAATATTGATTTCTTTATTTGAAAATGAAAAGGTAAAGCAATTAATTTTAAGAATTAGAAACTAGTTATTAGTATGTACCTTAAAAAGAGCAGTTAGCATAGAATACAATATTATTTACCAATTATGCCAAGATTTTGATTTCTTTAATATAGTAAGCTATTTTATAATTATCGTTAACTTAAAGCAACTTAATTATTTTAAAATTAAAAAGCTTTGTTTTTATAAATAACAAAACCTAATCGATTTAAAAATTAAAAAAAAATTTTATTTTGTTTGTTTGTTTGAATTTTTCAATCCTTATAATTTATCTTTTAAATAGATTTGAGATTAAAATTTTTATTAAATTTTAAGTTTGAAAACATATTTATTTAATGAGAGTATGAATTTTAATAAATGTTTAAATTAATTTTTAAATAGATTTTTGAAGTAAGTTTACTCTTGGGATAATGCCATTTTGAGTGTAGGATATGGTGTTGGAGTGACAATGTTTTTAACTTATTACAATATGTCACTAATTATCAGTTTTGTTTTAATCTATAAATTTCCTTAAATAATTGAATAGTAGCTCTACTATAAAAACAATGAGTGTCCAGAAGAAGATTTGTATAACTGGAATAAATTTTGTGAAGATTTTGCTAAATACATGCAAAATATAAAAGAAAATATCAATTCAAATTAATCAAGAGAAACTCTTTTTACAGCTTTCATTTACATTTTGGTTTTAGTAATTATGAATTCAATATTTAGTGTTTCAAAGATGTTTATCCTTCTTTTCTGGATTCATCTCTTTTCATACAACTACAATGGATATAAAATATGTAAAGTATTTCACTATGAAATATTTGGGCCTGTCATAGACTAAGCTTATTAACTTATTTCTAAAAGAGCTAACCTGGAATCTGATGAAATCCCAGATGAAAACGTTTAAAATCACCATCCTGAAGTCTACAAGCCATTTATCAACAATAAACCGTACTTTACATAACAAAATATAAGCTATTAAATTTGAAAATTAATTAGATGTTGAAATTTAATTGATCTTCTTATGTGGCTTATCAATTTTTAATTCCTTTTTTTTAATATTCTTGAATTCAAAATAAATATTAAGTTTAATTTTGTATATCAAAATTCTTTTAATATGCTTAAATTTAGAGAAGACATTCAATTATATGAGGTTTACGAAAACCAAAGAATAGTTTCTGGTTTAAGTTGGTAACCTTGCTAGTCTAATGGTAATAATTTTCTAATTAATAAAAATAATATATATTAACTATTTTAAAAGAGAGATTCCCTTGGAGTAATGAAGATGGAAGACAATAGCTTTCTAAGAACAGCACATAGATGCTCAACGAAAGATAGAAATGGTTGGAAAGTGAGTGGTAAATAGATATAAATGAGTTTACTGATGTTTACGGCTGGGAATATGCAAAAAGTTTTAATGAAGGGGTTTATTAAAAGACTTTTAAGTCAGAACATTAAGTTCGTCGTAGGAGATGGATTAGGAAAGCTATTTACTCAAGCAAGACTTAGTTATGATAAATTAAAAACAAAAATAAATACCTTAATTTCTTAATTAATATTCTATTAGAATTCATTGCTTAAAACATTAATTATAGCTTTAAAATCTTTAAAGATTAGAATTTTCAATTAATTAGTTTGGTCCTATCTCTCTCTTAATAGACTACTTAATTACTTACTTACTTACATTACAAGAAAAATATATTTAAATTTAGATATCAAATAAGTAGTTCAATATTTTTAATTATAATTTAAGCAAATAAATAATTAAGTATTCTTACTTCTTATAATTATATATGTCTAATTGCTTTAATTTTGTTAATAGATTAAAAACTAAGCCAAAAATAAATTGATTGTTAATAATTTAATCATAAAATATGAAATAAAAAATAGATTTTTCAATTAATTTTCATTCATTAATTGGTTGTCTTTCAAATAAATTTCTGATAATAGATAAGTGGTGAAAGAATGCTGAATAAATAGGCCACATTTTTAATAAATTCATTTAATAAGGAGCATTTTATTTATTTTTTTGTTTATTTATAATAAAAAATCAGCCCAATGTAATTTCTTTCTTTAAAGCGTCTACTTGAAACTTTTATTATAGACTCAATAGGAGCTCTTCGGCAAATATCAATATTGTTTAGATTATTCATATTATTAACGCGAGTTATTATCATTAATCATGTATAAATAATAATTAAATAACCAATTTTTATTAAATTAGAACCAAGATATTTGAAAAAAAAATCTTTAGTGCAAAAATATTAAAAGAAGAAGAAATTTGTTTATTTTGAAATAGCAAAAATGGGAGACAATAGAATGATGGAGACTAGTATGAATTCTTCTCAAGGTCCTAGAAAAATTCATCCAAGAAGAAAACCAACTGAAGCTGAAAAGCTATTTAAATGCTAATGCGGAAAATCTTATTTAAGTAATGAAAGTTTATACACTCATCGTAAAACAAAGCATCCTGATGAAATAGCCAAACCATATTAAGTTCCTCAAACTGGCGATGTAAACATAAACAATTTGGAGAGAGATGATAATGTTAAGAGAGTTATTGTGAATAACGACACTTTTAACATGCTAACAAAAAGTGCCTTTTTGAATTTTTTTAAAGAAATGAAAGAATTTGCTGACTCAGAGAAAGAAATACTTAAGCTCTTCCATTCAGAAAAAAAGGGATACACTCTTCTAAATATGCAATTTTTGGAATAAGGCAACTAGAAGTATTTAAATTATTTGATAAAGGCTTTGCGTTTAAATGAAAATATACCAGATATTAGAGATATCAGGCTCTTGAATGGCAAAGAAAATTAATGGTTTAATATAAATATTATAACTTCCTCATTAGCGGGAAGGACTAGCAACTTTGCTGGCTTGGGTAAGTAAGATAGTTTTGATTTGGGTATGAACCCTTCTTTAGGGATTGGTAATTTCATAGGAGGAACAGGCATGACTGAAAGTTACAACGGCGTATAAAACATTGATTTAGGCTTAGATACTTCAATCAAAGACCCAAACTTTTTAAATATGAGTGAATGGGGCTAATAAGATTAGCGTTAAAACAATTTAACAATGATTTCTTCAGACAATAATCCCAACAAAATGTAGTAAGTGAAATTAGAAGACATTCCAGAATACTATCGTGATTTTTACACCATCGCAAAAGAAATTATAAAGCCGATGACTGAAAAGTTTGCAATGGAAATGTGTTATTTATTTGATAAGTTGATTGAAATGAGTTCATAATAATTAAATGCTAAAATGCAAGAATACAAGGAAAAAAATTAAGTCATTCTTTTGCAACTCATATAATCAGAACAAAACTTATTCCCTAAATTCAATGGTCTTTCCAAAGTTAATAGAGAGTCTTTAATTGAAAAATTCTTATTTAATCTTGCCCATCTCTTCTAAACAAGTGAGCCTGCTCCTAATCAATGATATAAAAACATAAAAAAATACAAAATAATTTATTTATTCATAAAATGCTAATAACAAGCAAACAAACAAACAAACAAAATATAGTATTTATTAGAGTAATCCTTATTTCAATATTCTTTAATCTCAATGTTTTTACTTTTATATATTAATTTCTTTACTTTTAAATGAGTATTTATTTCTCAAATTAATTATTTTATTTGTCAAAAACTTAAAAAAATTTATTGTAAAAAATTCATTTTTTTAATAAATAAAATATTGGTGTTAATTAATTTTTTCAATTTTTGATAAAATTAATAGCTTTTTTTTTCAAAACACGGTAAAAAGTATTTTAATTTTCTTTATGTTTGCAAAAGAATTGTTTTATAAAAAAAGGAGTTTGCTTTGTATTTTTATTTTATTATTGCTGATTTGTTTTATTTATTAAAAGTTGTAATCATTTTTATAAATTGCTTTAAATTTGTCATTGTTTATTTGCTTATTTTATTGTTGCAGACATAGTTAGTTGCTTTCTTTAATGAATGAAAAATCTTTAAATATAAATTATAGATTTGAAATAAAATCATCTAAATTTGGCAATTAATTTATTTAAAATAAAAAGTAGTAGTTTGTTAATTTATTAAAAAGAAGATAGTTTGTTTTTTTTCATTTAAAAACGAATAGAAAGGAGAAAATGGAAAAGTAATTTGACGTTTTGATAAAAAGATTAAATAACCTTGAGACAATTTTAGGAGAAAATTTGAATATTCAAAACGAGCAAAATGGGGGAGAAATTATTAATCCACTTGTAGATAAATTAAATAAGGCAGAAATAAAATTAAAAGATATAATTAGCAATGTCATAAATGGCGCAACATTTGTTTAAGGATAGAATACAGAGATTAGCAAATCAAGTAAATTAATATGAAAATGAAAAACAAACATAAAAAAATGATTAATTAAAAATTAAATAGTTCAAAGCATAAATGAGTTTTTAAGAAACAGCGAAATGAAATATGCAACAGCAATTATTGGAAGCAAAAATAGAGCAGATTTGTTATTAAGATAAGAATAAGAAATTCTTTAGGTAATTGAATTATTAGAGTAAATAGAAAAAAATAGAAAAATGATTTCTTTCGATCCCATCCTACAAGTAGAAGAAAAGAAAAAAATGGTAGAAGCTTTTGAGTTTATGAGTGAAATTTCAAGTTAAGGAGGTCCATTAAAAGTAAACAAAACTAGTGACTAAACAATAGCAGAGACTTATATATAGCAAAATGAAGATATAGAACAGCTAATTAAAGATTAGGCAGATATTATAGATACAATTAATAAAAAATTCCTTTATTTTGATGCAGTCTTGACTCAATTAGAAAACAAAAAATGAATTTAAATTTTATATCTCATTGTTTAGTGTTTATTTGATAAATAAAAACTATTTTAATTATTTCTAGGAAAATATTTCTTTCTCAAAAAAAAGCAGCAGTAAAAATAATAATTTAAGAATCATTTACAGATTCATTTTTTTTATTTTACTTTAATTGATACATACATGATTAGAGTAAGAAATACTCACATCAGGACAAATGATAAAGTAGAAGATTCTATTAATTCTGTGATTGATACAATCAAATTCTAGTTTAAAACAATTTTAAAAAGCTTAATAAAATTATCATTTAAATATTAAGCTTATGTTATAATGGAATAATGATAAAAATTAAAAATCCTAAAGAAATAAAAAACCTTATTATTTTTAATTTTTTTGAAATTTAATCAATTTATAATTTTTAAAATAAAAAACGAGTTTTCCATTTTTAATAATTTTAATATTAGGAAACTAAATTCTAAAATATACATTTTTGTTTATAAGGGTAAATAGAATTTAAATTAAATAGGTAATTAATTAGATTATCTACTAATTCACATTTTTGGGAGATGTAGAAAAAAAAGGAGTTTTGAAAAGAAAAGAAACTTATTATAGAAATATAGAAAATTATTATAAAAAGCAAAACAAAAATTAATTAATTAATTAATTATTAAAAGATAAACAGGAGATAATTTCTGTTTTATTTTGTTTTTTTGATTGACTGATTGATTAATACATACATATATCTTAAAATATAAGCATCAAAATAAAGTAAAGTCTAAAAATTAAAAAATATCAATTATATAATTTTTTGTATATAAAATAAATGCGAAAATTAGCAAATATTTTGTTTATTTTTCTATGATTGCAAATTAGTTTGTACTACAGCGGTGACATTTCGAAGCAAATATTAAATAGTACTAATAATACAACTAGCTATTTTAATTAATTTATTTCAATAAACTACTATTTATTTTCTAATTGTTTTATGTATGTATGAATGTATGAATGCATATAGTATATATAGGTAAATACATGGATTTAAATGGAAAATCAATTAAATGAAAAGGAAATTGTTGGGAGGGATACCAATTATAATAATAATAATCCCAATTATAAAAATAACAACTAATTCTAAATTATATTGATAGATTAATTAAATAATAAATTAACCAAATCAACTATTTATTTAATTAAGAAGAAAGAAAGATTGTTTGTTTGTTTCTTGAGTGCAAAAAGGAACGAGCTTTTATATACTCATTGATTCAATAAGAAACAAGCGTATTTAGTAAATAAATATAAAATCAAAAGGAAACTAACTAACTCTTTAATGTCTTTAAAAGATTTTTAAATAGTCTAAAAGCTAGGTAAAGATAAATCAAAACAATTTAATAGATTTTACAATTGACTTCCATAATTAAAAATAAGGCGAGGGAGCTTATAGCAGCGTTTATAAAGTAAAGAGGTATGGTGATGGCCAAGAATATGCTCTCAAAAAGGTGAAACTATAAAATTTAAGTGAAAAAGAAAAATAAAATGCCTTAAATGAAGTTAGAATACTTGCCTCAATTCGCGCAAATAATATTGTTGGATATAAAGAGGCCTTTTTAGACGAAATGTCTAATTCTCTATGGTAAACACTTAAACCTCTTTCATCATGATCTATATTTTTAATAAACATTATCTTTTAAATGCTCTGCAGATATTTAAATAATCAATTTTATAAACTCATAAAATGAGCTATTGTCATAGCTTGAAAGTTATTCAAGATTAACTGCAAAGAATTTTTTAGGATGAGTATATGTTTAGAATTTAAGAATTACTTTTTGTATTAATAGTATCATTATGGAATATGCTAATAATGGCGATCTTTTTCAAAAAATAGTTGACCATTAAAAGAAAGGCCAGCTATTCCCTGAGTAGGAGATATGGAACATCTTTATACAAGTATTAAAACGTTATTTAAAAAAAAAGACTTTCAATCAATATATTAATTTTCATTTATTTAAAAGATGGTGAAGGGCATCAAATCTTTACATGATTTGAAAATTTTTCACCGTGATCTGAAGGTAATTTATTAATTAATTAATGCTCATATTTAAGATTTGATCCAAATTATCATAACTCCTTTCAAATCAATTTATCAGAATAATTAAATTATTGGTGATGCATATAATTAATACTGACTTGCTTGTTTCTTACCAAAATCTAATTATAGATAGCAAAAAAATAATAAATTTAATAAAAAGCAACTTCCATCTATCATTTATTTTTTTATTTATTTGCTTATCCTGCTAAACTGATAAATCAATCAGCTATTAAAATATTTAATTTATCTTAAGTTATTTCATATGTTTTATTTTATAAAATTAAGAGTGCCAATGTGTTTTTGAATAAAGATGGCACAGTCAAATTAGGTGACATGAATGTTTCAAAAGTTGCCAAAAAGGGTTTACTCTATACTCAAACAGGAACACCTTACTATGCAAGGTATTTCATTTAAAATTAAAAAGAAATCTTTATTTATATATCTAATAAAGTCCAGAAGTATGGAAAGATTAGCCCTATGATGCAAAATCTGATATTTGGTCACTCGGTTGTGTCTTATACGAGATGACTACACTCAAACCACCCTTTAGAGCAGAAGATATGGAGGGTTTATACAAAAAAGTTATAAGAGGATACTATCCTAGAATTCCTCCTCATTTCTCATAAGACCTTGCTAATGTTATCAGAGCACTGCTTTAAGTAGCTCCTCACTTAAGGCCATCAGCAGGTATTTTAAACCATAATTAATTCATATTTGTATACTCATAGATCATCAAAAATAAAAAAAATATTTTTTGTCATTTTTATTAAACAAAATAACATTTTTCAAAGAGAAAATATTTAAAATAATAATAAATTTTTGAAAAAGTTTAGATAAGCAATTTTTGGCCAGTTAAATTTTAAAAAATAAAGATTTTCAATTAATTAATTACAAGTTTTTAATAGAAATATTTAATAAACTGATTAGACGATTAATTTTATCAATTAAACTAATTATATTTATTTTTAAATGATTTTAGACAAGATACTTTAGTTACCAGCTGTCATCAAAAGAGTAAATGATAGCCACCTCCTTGAAGTTGATGAAGGAGTTCCCTTCTTGTTGACAACAATCAGAGTTCCTAAAAATTTACATTACCTTACGGATAGGCTTCCTAAACCTAACTATGCCCCATTAAAAATGAAAAAAATTGAAAAGTAAAGGTTTTTATAAACCTTAGCTGGTTACAGAGGTGAAAGAAACGCCAGTCCAATGGATGACGATGAATAATCTTAAGCTAGTTAAATCATAACTTAAACTCAAACACAGTAATAAGAAAAAGGTTAGCAGTAAATACTTCATCTTCCCAAAATAAATCCTAAGGTACAAAAGAATCTACCTTCTGCTTAGGCAGCTCCAACGTAGGATACTGGGTCACATAACAATAGCCAGCTTATAAGTAATAACAATAATAATGGTAGCAGTAACTATATAGGTTCAAACCATAAAGATAAGGATAGTGATGCTAATTCGATTAACCAGTCAATAATTAACGATCACAATAGCATCAAAAAGAAGAAAAAGAAATAACCTGAATACGATTAAAATTCTTCTGTAGTTAGTGCTACAAACATTAATAAAGATATAAGTTTACTAATTTCTTCACCATAAAATGCAGGAGCAAACCAATAAAACAAACCATAAAAGAAGGATTACAATGATAAAGTAAATTAATTTATTATTATTTTTATAAAACAAATATAAAAATCTTATTTAATTAATTTAGTAAAAGTATGAAGTCCTTGAAGTTATAAGACAAATAAAATACTATGATTATCCATAGTAAGGAGCCCCAAAAGGATCAAAATAGTACCAATAAAGCTCTTAAGGCTCCATATAAAGTTTGGCACAAGTTCAAGGTTAAAGTGTACATCAACATCAAGCACAATATGATTCCCTTTCCCCAAACAGAAGAAAAAAGAATGATAACTTAAATCTTTTAGACATAGAAGGTGAGTCAAAACCCCTCTTAAAAAAGAATCGTAAAAATCCTTCAATCCACAATTCTCCAAATAATAAATATGATGATATTTCTGTGAGGTAATCTTAATAAAAAAATATAAAAATTAAAATTTATAAATTGATATTTAAAAAAAAAATGATTCTAATTAATTTAATTATAAAAAGCTCAAAAAATCCAGTTTTAGAAGAAAGTAATAAATTACCATCAATTGGCATTACAAAACTTCCAAAGATATAAGGATTAGCCGGTAATCAAGGAATTGATAGTAAATTATTAGCAATATAGTAACCTAAAATTGTAAATGACAAAGAAAACTAGAAGATAAGAGAGATTTCTAGAGCTTATAAAGTGAATATAAATTAACTAGATGATATAAAAGACAGGTACAGATCTATTAAAAGAATGGAGTAATCTAAGAGTAAACAATATGTGTTGAAGAATTCTAGTCTTCCTAGCAGTAATTAATAATAATTAGAAATAGGAGGTAACTAAAAATACTATAATTATTCTCTCGTTGATCCCTCAAGTGGATAACATTCAAAAAACAAGTGAGTTATAAAAGAATTAAATAAATAAATAAAAAACAAACAAACAATCAATCAAAAAGAATGCTATCTATGAATAAATATCCTCTAACATTTTTCGTTAAAACAAGTTAAAAGCAAGCTTTAAATAAATTAATATATAAAATCCATACTTAATTTGAGTTTTTCTTCATACTTTAAAATTATTTATAAATTGTAGTCTTTCTGTCTGAAATTAGTAATATGAAAATAGAATTAACTAACAATAACAACTCATTTGCCAATTTCATTTAGCATTTAGTGTAAGTACAAGTAAATAATTAACAAGTGCTAGCTAGACCATTAATTATAATTTATTATAAATTAATTATTCTTATTTATACAAAATAATTAAAATCTCTTTGTGCTATTCATTCCAAGTTAGAATTACAATGTTCTATTTTTGTTATTAAATTTGTGTGTGGTTTAAGCAAACAAAACATTTGCTAATTTTATTTTGCTTCTTAAATTTGTTTTATATTTGATATTCTAAATTTTATTTATGGAATTTAATTCTGATATTTCATTTAAAAATAAAACACGTAGTAAATAAATATGCCAAAATAGAATCTGAGCTAAAAAAACTCAATAAATATTTGCCAATATTTTGATGATGATGTAATTTATTTTTGATTATTAACTTTTCTTCAGAAATAATTATTTTTTATTTTAGCTACTTAAAATAATTGATAAATATTTTTGTTAGAGATACAAATTATAATAAAGATTTTATTTATTTAAATCTGTGTAAGGTTATTAAAAAATTTTAATATTTATATCGGATTGTATTTTAAGCTAAATTATCTTCTTATCAGCAATTATTGGTGCATCAGATATAGAGTGATTGTGATGAATAAATTAATAAAATAAAGATTTATGATTTATTATTAATATTAATTATTAGAAATTGCCAACTTGACTTATAATTAAGAAATAAACTATATAAATTTAATACTAATAAAAAACAATCAATTCTTTATTTTTATATTCTAAATACACCGTAAATACCATTTAAGATTTCAAAGCAACTCAAAAGATAATAAGGAAAGTTAATAGATATGCTAAATTTTTTGAAAGACTAGTTTAATGACCTAGCATCTAAATATATTGATAAGTAATAGCATTAGTATGTCACATTAGATATGGTCAGAGCAGCTTTAAGCAAATAAGATTAAGCATCACTAAATAAAGTTTTTTTCGATTTAAGTAAATTGGAGATTAATTTTTACTAGAAAGCAATTATGATATTTCCAAAACAGCAAATGAAATTATTTTTTATTAATAGTCGATGAGGAGGAAATTAAAACTCTAGAAAAACTTGAAAAAGACAATATTTAGGCAGATGGAAACCCAAAAAGCGAATAAGAATTTGGTGAGAAATCCCTTAAAATATTTCAGTAAAGTAAATTGAGAATGTCGAAAGAGTAATAGGAAGAGAAATTTAAGGAGGAATAAGAAAAATAATTAAAAGAAGCTTTACGTTCAATAGATAAAGCGTATGTTTTGGAAAAAACCAAGGAAGAGGAAATTATGAAATTAGAGTTTAACAAATTTCCAAAGATTTTACCATTAGAAGAAGTGGAAAAGAGAGAGTAAGTTTTAAATAATTGGAGCAATATAATAGGTGTAAAGCTAAATGAAAACTGTATGAAACACTACGATAATATAGAATAGGGATTCAAATTAATAGATTAAATATATAAAGTTAATTCAAATCAAATTTAGTCCATTTAAAACACAAGAAAAACACTTCAATCTACTAAATAGCATTTGGTTACATCTACAAATCACATTATATCTCTTAAGAAGCGCATTTAGAGGACTAAAGTAAATTATTGATCTTAAAAAGTATTGCTTTTACCATCAACATAAGATACTTTATTAGATTTATTTATATAATTATTTATTTTTAATCTTTTATGTTAATTCATTTAGGAAGTTCTTGATTAACTGAATCTCATGTAGAAATAATTTGGTGAGCTGAATAATAAAATAAAAGATATAGAAAATGAAGATTGTCTGCAGGATGCTCATACTGTCATTCCAAAACTGAATCAAGCAAAGCAACAAATAATGGAGGATAAAAATAATGATAATGATGAAAATAACTTGCTTAAAAAGTATAAATGTTTGTAAAATATAGAGTAGTTTATAGAAGACAAAATAGAGCTATTTAAAAAATGCATTTAATCAAGCGCTGAAAAAATTATCTTCAACTATACACCAAGCAAATATTTTACAATTATGCACAGCTACTTTTATTTATAAAAACACTTTTGTGACGAGATCAAGCCCTACTCTTTACTCTTTACATCTAACATTCATTTATACGTTGATTAAATTGTAAATATTTATGATTTATTTTAGCTTAAATTTCGAACAAAATTTATTTTTATTTAGGTTAGATATGCCTTTGATTAGTTTAAAGAAGATGTAGGCTTTTATGTTTCAGAATACGACGAAAGAAGATTTAACATTTCTTATTTATTGCCTTCAATATAAAAAGATCAATTTTTAACATTTTGTCGCATTCTCTTGCACAAATACTGTGATTTTATGAGCTGTTACTCCAATTGTTTAGCATTCCACTTGCAGCTTAACCCCGATTAAAATCAAGATTTTATAAATAAAGTAGATAACGAAGAGAAATAGGAATTCCTAGAATTTTTAGAATAAGTTAAAAATTTGTATATTAAAAATAAAGAAGTTTATTGGATTGAAATATAAAGAAAAATAGGTTTAATAATACAACCATCCAGCTAAATCTAGTCCTTTTCTCATTAAATGATTAGATAATTTCTAGAGTATATTAATATCTTTTTAGGTATTGGAGAGAGCTTTTCAAATTCTCCTTCACACTAGTAATTTTATTGTTTAATAACTTTTTTAATTTACTTTTATACTAATACTTAAAAACAATTATTTTAAGAGTCATTTATCAAAAAAGGATCAAAATCATTTTTAAATTATTTAATTGTCTATTAGTATTGTTTCAAGGTTTTTTTTTATAAACTAACAATAAAATAAATTTAAACACTTGCAAAATTAAACATAAATTAATGCATAAATTTTAAAAAGATTAGCTCAAATAATGAATTTATCTTTATGATTAAATATAATAAAGTAAAATTTAATAGTTTGATGTAAAATTGTATTATTTTTCATTAGTTTTTGATAAATTTTAGTAAACAAATTAATTTTTATTGTGAAAAAGCCACTTTTTTAGTTTAAATTAAGGGAATAATTTAAAAGGATTTTAAAAAATAATTTTTAAATAAATTAGATTATAAAATTTTATTTCTGATAAATGTGAGGCTTACATTGATCATTATCATCATATTGCTTAAGTTGCTGTTATATCTACATTACAGAGCGAAAATTGGAAGAGACTTCCTATTACACAAGGAGTAAATTACTCATTTATTGATAAAGGTGAAGTGAAAAGCATTCACAGAATATTAAGAGTAATGAAAAATTATTCATTTAAACCTCTTGATTTAAATGATAATGTGAAGGATGTTTTTGAATATAACTTGAATACGTTTAAAACTGATAATCCTTTCTAAGTCGAGATTAAAAAGGAGACTGATGTTTCCAATAAATAAAGATCGGCTTCATATTTCAGAAAGTTTAACAAAAAATATAATATAATGAACCATAGCAGGGAAAATGGTGAAGAAAGTTAGATTAAGAGCAACTCTAATATTATTTAAAATTAAGAAGGTGCATGCAATTTTGATATGAAATAAATCTTTGAATAGAAGCAATATCCTAAATAACAAATTGTAATTTCAAGTAGTTCTCAAAAATTAATGAACTCATTTGAAGAATACTTAGAATTAATTGATACTGTCAGGCCAGCTACTCCTCAAATAATTAAATGCATCAAATAAAACTTAAATTTTTATATTTATTATATTGTAAATTCTTTTCTTGACAATAGCATCCAAGCTTAGCTCATGGAAAAATTAGCACTACAAGGTGTGCATAAGCTGGATGATCCAAATTAATTAGAAAACAATATCAGCAAATTCTCTCAAGTAAATAACTCACTAAAACTATAAAAAAAACATAAAAATTTAGCTAAAGTATACCTTGAAAACAATGTATCTTGTTATCAAACAATAAAGAAATTAATACCTCCATCATAATTATAATCTAAGCAATTCAAAGGAATATCAGAAAGAATAATAGCGATAGAATCATTTGACTATTTGCTATTTATTTACAGAAGCCTTATTCCGATAATTTAAGTAAAAATAATTATACTCCCAAAATATTAACTGTTTCTTATTAAATTAGTATATGTATGACAAAACTTTTGATTAGTTTGAAGTGGATTATTACGAAAGCATATATAATGAATTGAAAAGTTTGATATTTGTTGATTATGCTCCTCAATTTGCTAGATCTGATCAAATTTTCTCAGCTATACCTAATAGCAAATGGGAACTTTCTAGTTAAGAAGTGGGGCAAACAAGCAATTATGTAGAGCGTTTCTGCCAAATTATAGTTGACTATAAAGAGCAACTTAGAAGCACTGGAGGTGGTTCTGTCCCTGAATAAGTTTAAGAAGAAATTTTTTGTTTATTAATTGACTTCTGCTATAAGGAATTAATAGAAGCCTATTCTAAAATAAAGAAAGTAAGTTCTTTTTATTTTAAGTTGAACAATTTCTTAATGTTAGTTTTCTATATATAAATAAAGATAAATGAATTTGGAAGACTACAGATGTAGAGAGACTTTTAGATGATATAAAAGAAAGTTTAATCCTTATCAAAAAATTAAACCAGAGAGCAATTATAGCGAGCTTTTGTAGAAGCTTATTTAAAAATATGTCAATCTCAAGACATAGAAGAAGTCTAAACATTTATAAATACAAATAAGGTAAATTCGTTTTAATTTTTCGAATTTTTATTAAATTAATAAAATTAAATATTTTTAGGAAAGATATTCTTTAGAAGCACTAATAGGATTAATTAGAATTAGTGCTGCAGGCTCAAATATTGTTGTGAAAACTAAATAAAAAGATTAAATTTTAACTATTTTAAACGACTACAAAAAATATTTCCTAGAAAACAACATAGATGTTCCTTTTTGATATTCTTAAAACATTTGAATTAAAATCTTAATTATTTATTTATCTATAAAAATAATACAAATAAATATAATAAATTTAACATTCTTTCTTTGCCTTATTGTATGTATAATAAATCCTCAATTTATATCTCCTAAAAATTAAAATTTCTTTAAAAATTGTAAAAATTTATTCTAATATATTAAGATATGTACTAATATTTTAGAATATATACCATACAAATTCTATCTTATAATCATTTATAGTTCTATTTAAGCCTAAAAATGCTTTTTATTCTTAAAAAAATAAATAAATAATTAAGTTTATTTTTAAAACAAAGATTGAAAATAGTAAAATAATTTTAAATAATGTGATTATTGTATTCCAGCGAATCATTTTATTTCAATTTATATTTTGTTAATACTTTTAAGAGTTTAAATTCTTCAGCTCTTTTTTAATTTGATAATTAAATAATAAATTTTTTTATTTTCATGAAGAATATAAAGCTTAAAAATTAATCTTTGAAAATAAAAATTTTTTCTGAGAAAATATTTTTGAATTAAATAAAATTATTAATTGATTTATCAATTTTAAACAATGAAATATTTTTTTTTAAATAAAATTAAAAATTAATTATATTTTATTTTATCAATTTGGAAATAAAAGTAAGAATAACGATAGTTTTGAGCTTAAATACTACCTTTGATGGTAGAAATAAATAAATAATTATTTTTTAAAAGATGAAATGAATGAAAATAATATTTTTATTATTAATAGATTGGTCGCTCGCTGTCAGTCATTCTATCTATCAATCTATAAATTTTCTACTTGTAAAATTGGGTTAAAATTAAGAAATAAATGAAATACATATAGAGCAAATTAAGATAAGATAAAATAAATGGAACAAATTAAAAGAAAATCATTCAATTAGAAAGAGTTTATTGAATTCACTTTTGATCAATATTTAACAAATAACAAGGCTCTTTCTTTGTTATTTTGCTAGTTTGTTTCTTTATTAATTTATTTTTTGTTTATCTCTCTACTTAATTTAATTAAGATACAATTTCAAACAAGCAAGAAGCAAACGATATTAATACAATTAACTAATAAGATAAAAATTTTTCTATTTATATTATTAGAAATATATTCATTAATTACTAGTTTTTGAACAAGCAAAGATGGTCAAGAAAGTTATGAAAAATACTAGGGGCGAGGCCACCAAGTATATATCCAGAGCTAAAGCTATCAAGAAGTTATAGGTTAGTTTGAAGGACTTCAGAAGATTATGCATCTTGAAGGGTGTTTATCCCAGAGAACCTCCCAAAAAGTTGTAAAAGTAAAACAAGACCTACTACCATTTGAAGGATATCAACTACTTGATGCATGAAAAGATTCTTAACAAGTTCAGAGAATTGAAAACTCACATGAAAAAGGTCATGAAACTCAAGGCTAAGGGTGATAAGACTAGACTTAGATTACTTTAGAAATAAAAGCCCACTTACTCCTTGAATCATCTTGTTAAAGAAAGGTAATCCTACTTTCCTCAATTTAAAATTAATAAATCAGAGTGATTGCAAAATCAGCAAAGTGTTTGTGAGTTTATATCATTTTTATGTCAATGCAAGATGATATAAATGTTCACCAAACAATTAAGATAAAAAATGCTAATTTTTTTGTTAATTTCATTTAAAAATGATAAATTATTAATTAAAAACATAGATATCCTACTTTCATAGATGCCTTAAGAGATTTAGATGATCCTTTGTGCTTAGTTAATTTATTCGCAAGTTTCCCTGCCCATAAGGCTCTCGGTGTTCCTAGAGACAGCATCACCAAGTGCATTAAGCTTATGAGAGAATTCAATCTCTTCGTTATTAAGAGCAAGAGTTTAAGAAAGGTCTTTATTTCAATTAAAGGTATCTACTACCAAGCTGAAATTGAAGGACAAAAGATCACCTGGATCGCTCCTTTCTAACTCCCTGCCGAATTACCTGCTGAAGTTGACTATAAAGTTATGTTAACTTTCTTGGAATTCTATGAAACTTTAATCAAGTTCGTTAACTTCAAGCTCTTTAATTCTATCAACGTCAAGTACCCATTAGAAATAAACAAATCTATTGAAGATTAGAGTTACTTCTCTTATTCTTCCTTTGTTCTCAAGCACAAGGATAGCCAATAAACTATTGAAAATGCTGAAGAAGAAAACGAAAAATACGCTATTGATGACAAGTTTAAAAAAGACTAATAAATTTAAAAAATGACTAATGACAACAGCACCTCTTCTTTATTTAAGAACTGTGTTTTCTACCTCTCTTCAGAAGTTCCCAGACTTTCAATCGAATTTATAGTCCTCGCTTTCTCTGGTAAAGTTCACTGGGCTGGTGACGACTCTGAAGTCTAATGGAATGACCCTTCCATCACTCACTTTGTTACTGATAGAGATCCTAAGACTCTCTAAATTATTAAAAATAGGTAAAAAATAAATAAATTTATTAAACAAATTTTGTGAATAAAAAAGATTCTTTCTTCTACTTAATTACTTACTTACTTATAAATAGATTTAAATTAATTAAAATTTAATAAAAATAGAGAATATATTCAACCCTAATGGATTTATGATAGCATTAATTCTGGAATTCTTTTACCTGTTGGTGAATATGCTCCTGGTAAGAGTTTACCTCCTCATTTATCTCCTTTCGTTGAATACAACGAAACTGAATACAAGCCTGAAAGACAAAAACAATTAGATTTACTTAAGGGTGTTGAGGCCGAATTAAATGAAGAAGATGAAGAAGATGTTGAAATATCTGAAGACGAAGATGAAGAAGAAGAATAAGTTGAAGAGGAAAATGAAGACGAAGATGAAGAAGAAATCGAAGCTGAAGAAAATGTTGAAGAAGATGAAGAAGAAGATATTGATGAGGAAGAAGAAGATGATGATGAAGAAGAAGAAGAAGTTGACGGTGAAGAAGAATTAGAAGAAGATGATGATGACGAAGAAGACGAAGAAGAAGAAATTAACTATGATGAAGAAAGTGACGTTGAAGACATTAAAAAGTAAGATGTTGAAGAATCAGAAAATGAATATGATCATGAAAAAGAATAATAAAAGAAGGCTAAAAAGTAAATAAAAGAAACAAAAGAATAAAAGGAATTAGCTAAGGCTCTTATGACAAGAAAGAATAAAAAAATGTACGAATTGATATAAAAATCTAAGCAAGATAAGTTATAAAAAGTAAAGGAATTACAAAAGAAGGCTGCCAAACTTAAAAATAAGGCCAAGAAAAACTGAAATCTCTGACTTATAAAAAATTTTGGTTAAATTAACAATAAATCCAAGAAAAAAAAATCAATCAATCAATTTATTTACTCAAACAATTATAAAATCAATTTAGTAACTTAAAATACCATCAATCAATCGTTTTTAAAAGAGATGTTCCTTTAATAAGATAAAAACTAAAGGAAAAATCAATCAATAAATAAATGTGTTTCCGTGTTTGCTTTAAATGTATATTTGTATTATTAATTATCTTTTAAAAATGCTTGATTCAATTATTCAAAATGTCCCTTTTGTAAATTTATTAAAAAAAATACAATTCAACATTTTATTTTTTTAAAAGTATTTGTTAGAATTTTTTAAATACTAGAAATAATTCATTAAAATCCTTTATTTATTTATTTATTTATTTTAGTAAATATGAAAAATGATTGAAGGATTTTTAAAAAATTAAATTTAGTTTGCTTATAATATTTTTAAAACCAACTCATTTTTAATTATTAAAGGAATTTATTAAAAGTTTAATTTAGCTATTTCTAACTCATTGATTTATTTACTTAAATAGATTTATTATAATCAATATTAAATATAATTATTTTTAATATTTCTTTTTATTTTGATGAAATTAATTGGTTGTTTAAAACAAAAATAAATATTTAAATATTATTTTAATTGTAAAAAGTCATTTTATAAATATAATTAATTCGATTATTTGCTACATTTTCTTTGCCTTCTTCATTAGGATATAATATAAGCATTCAAGAAATATTTAATAGAGTTAGCGAATTATTTATTTATAAATATATTTGTCTAAAATTTCTAATTTAATGTAAATAATAAATAAATTTATAAAATATTAAACTTTGTAGATTTAAATATTTTATTTATTTAACTAAAATTTCTTAAATTATTTATTAAATTTTTAAGAAATTAATTGTTTAAATAAAAATAATATTCATTCTTCAAAGTATTTTTTATAAATTTAATAATTTTTTTTGTAATTTTTAGAGAGAATTTATTTGTTTGTTAATTACTTTTTAAGTAAGAATTCTTAAAATATTTGATAGAGTTTGTGAATTATTTATTAATAAATATTGTGTTTGTAATTTTCAACTCACTGTAAATGATAATTATTATTAATAAAAATGTTTAACTTATTTAATTTAAATATTTAAGTTATTTAATCAAATTTATATAATTAATTATTAAAGTAAATAAATTACTGTTTAATTATATATTTATGAAATTAATTATTTAAAAATAATTATAATTTTTCAAAATTCAATCTGAAAATCCAAAAATAAATTATATTTATTAGCAATTTATTGAGCCAGTTCAATTCTTTTTTGTTAGCTTTTATTTTGCTAGATAAATAAATGCATATTTGTTTATTAAATAAGGAATTAATATAATTATTCTTGAAGTATTTTATAAAGTTAGTAAATTATTCATCAATTAATAAAATTGTTTGTTATTTTTAATTTAATGCAAATATAACTTTCTAATTAACAAAACATTTATAATTTGAGAAAGAACAATCAATTGATTTAGTTCTATTAACTAATTAATTATCTTGATTTATCAAAAACATAATTTTTGTTACTATTTTTATAAATCCTAGTCTTTAAAAAATAAATTAGTTATTCTTAAATTTTGGAAAGATATTCCTAAAAAGAAATCTATTACAGCGAATTCAAGGGAAAAATAACTTAATTTAAAATAATTACTTTTTATTTAGAAAAAAAGGCTATGAATAATCATAAATTAGGAATAAATGAAGCTGAGAATAAGCTCTTACTTGAAGGTTTTGAATTTTCTCTATAAGAATTAGTATAAAAAATAATGGATTATAAAGATAGATCAAACGTTAATTTATTTACAAAAATGAATTCTGATTATATCATAAGTGTAATGGGTAAAGATTACTTGCAAGAGTTAGAAAAAAAATTTGTTGATTCAGGTCATAAAACTATGGATATATTATAATTTATTTATACTTTCTTAAGTTTGATTCCTCACAATGAAGAGGAAACAATTTTTCTTACTTTAGGATTAATAGAGCTTTTTAAAAGTATTTGCGAGAATTTAAATATGGCTCAAGAAGTAAAATTTTCAGATATAACTACTTCGATATGTGATGTAATTAACTAACTAAATATTTTTAATTTATTCATTTAAGCAAATTTTGAATCGTAGATTTATGTTATCATTTATCAAGCTTTATTTTGTATAAAATATGTAAAATCCTTTGAAATTTATAATTATAATTATAGAGAGTAGCCATTCAGTTCGAAGATGAATATAAAATAAAAACAAGAAAATATCCTCCAGAAAGAAGATTTACAGAGCTCGTTGAGGGAAATCACGATAAAGCAAAAAAAATAGATTTTAGACCTCCTTTAGTTTATGAAAATAATCTACATAATTCACTAAAAAGACTTCATAAAGGCAAGTTTAAGACTGATTCTACTTTCCACAATAAGCAGTCTATAAATCAGTATTATATAATTCACTTTTAAAAAATATATATTCTTCACAAAATTATTAAAATAATTTTAAATATATTCTTAAATTAAAATGATAGTTTCCATTTATTAATTAAATTTCTAATTATTTTATTAATTAATTCATATATATTAAATGATCAAAAAAGTGGTGTTTTTGCAAAGGAGATTAAGAAAGTAATAACACTAGATTCTCTTGATGATAAAATAGCAATTTATGATCTAAATTGTAACTTAGTTAAGCATATAAACTTAAAAAATAAGGAAGATGACTCAAAGTTAGATATAATCATATTTGGTCTTGCTTGGTCAGAGAGATAACAAAGAGTAATGCATTTATTCACTATCATTTAACAGAAAAATATATCCAGATAGTTCAATTAAAGCTATATTTAAATTACTATCTTATAACATAGATAAAGCATATATATGCTCAGATTAATTTTAAGTCTTTTGTTCAATTTTTTTAAAGTAGATAAAAACTAAAGTTTTTGAATTTTATTCTATATTAGAAAATGTATTTATTTAGTTATTTGTATTTTAAATTTAAAGATTGGTGCTGTGTTAAAGAATTTTACTATTAGCTTTTGGGATGCAATTGATGACTTTGAATTCGAAAAGAACTTTTCAGTACATGGATATACCTAAGATTATTAAAATAATATATGGTATTTAGAAAAGCATGATATGTGGATTACAACAGACTCTAAAAATATGCTTTATTGCTGGGATATTGGAGAGGAGAGAACTAATTTTTAGCTTTCTACTTCTTTGATTTAAGGAGCAATTTTCTAGGTTCTTGAATTGCCTTAAATTGGATATTGTGCTGTTGGTTCGATAGATAAATAAGTTACAATATGGGATTTTTATAAATAATTATTGCTTTTTCAAATTGATGTCGGATAGGTAAAATTAATTTTTTGTGTCTTGTATAACAAATATAATTATATCAATTAAAAAGGTAG
The DNA here is from genome assembly GCF_000189635.1 of Tetrahymena thermophila SB210. Taxonomy (NCBI): domain Eukaryota; phylum Ciliophora; class Oligohymenophorea; order Hymenostomatida; family Tetrahymenidae; genus Tetrahymena; species Tetrahymena thermophila. The sequence goes on from NW_002476355.1 coordinate 171,142, forward strand.
GAGTGCATTCGATTGCTTTTTCTAACTCGTTTTAAGTTTTGCTTACTGCTGGCTACGAGAATAATATTTAACTTTATACAATAGATGATGAATATCTTGATTCCACACTTATAGGTATTGATTGATCTTAATAATATAAATATTTATGGCTCAATTTAATTAAATATAGGTAAATTGAGGGGACACAACTCAATGATAAGTTGCATTTAAGTGATTGAAAGTACACCTATGGTGATATCTGCAGATGATTTGGGTGTTGTTAGATTGTGGGATATTAGAAATTAATCTTGCATTCAGTCTTATGAGTGCAGTAATAGTTTTGCTTTATCAAATAATACAACTAAAAAAATGAATATTTAGCTGATTTTAGATATGTATTCAGAGGGCATGGTTGCCTTAATTGGAAGCAGGATAAATATAGTCAATTTCGATGAAAAAGAAGAAATCATAAAATCCTTTAATTAAGTTGAGAATCTTTTTGCTTTTAAAGTTGAAAACAATACAATTAGAGACGAATTGATTGTTTGCACTAGAAAAAACATTTAATTTTATGATATGAATAATGGAATTTGTAAGTTTACAATAAATGGTTTGATGGATAACTCTTAAGATGAAATCACTGTTTTTAAATAAGTGTTTCAAGGATAGAAGTTTTTATTAGGCAATTAAAAAGGATAACTAAGTTTGCATAGCTATTAGCAAAATGGAGAAAGAATAAAATTTTTGAATAATCACACAAACGAAGTAACATAACTTAAAATAGATTATGTAAACAAATTACTTATATCAGGTGGATGGGATTCAACCATAAAAATCCAATAGCTAAGTGAAGAAACTGTTGAGTTGAAAAGAAAAATAGAAAATGTTCACAATGAAAAAGTAATAAATAAATTAATTTTTTTATATAAAATAATTAAATTAAAAATCCATTTTTTAGCATAAAATAAACGAAATACAATTAATCGATTTAAATTTTTATATGGATTTAATGAGAAATGACAAAAATTTCTTTGAAATAAGTTTGAATGATTGAAGAAAATTTAAGAATTTGATAAATTGTTTAATTATTTTTAATTTAGGGAATCAGTTTACTTGAAGTTTCTGTTTATCATAATGTAATATTTTCAGCTACTTAAAATTTGGAATAGATATGTATATACGACTATGAATATGGGAGATTGCTTAACTATATAGAATTTAAAAAGAAAACTGAACCTACTGCTCTGAGTGTTATTTAAGGATACCCTATATTGATTGTTGCTACAAGTGAAAATAAAATATATTTCATACATTTTCAAAAAAAAGAAAATAAAGTTAAATTTGATTTGCTTGGAGTCATAAACATTGAGGTTTCTGAATACATATTTGATCAGATTGACAAGAATTTAAATATAAATGAAAACGATTTGTTCATTACCAAATAGGCTGATGATGAAAATCAATTCTTAAATCCAACTTCATTCCAAATTAAAAATGAGTAATCTTATCACAATACTTCCAAAAGGTTAAATTAATCAATAGCTTAGGTTAATAATAACACTGTATTAACTGATATATTTAATCCAAATGAAACATAACAAAGAGTGAGTCTTTAACTTGATCAAATCAATAGCATAGAGCATCCTTCTAGTGGTGAGGCGTCTACGAGAACATAAAATGCCGATAATAAAAATTATAAAAAAATTGTTAAAAACGAAACATTAGAGAAAGAGTAATAAGTTTCAATAACAAAAATTCTGCCAGATTTTTAATTCAATGAGTAAAACGAATTAGTTGTTGCTAAAATATATTGTGCAAATACTAAGGGACATTTGATAGCATTTGATTTAGAAAGTAAATAAATAAATATTCATTCAGTTTTAAAATATATTCTGAAATTATTTTTTTATCTGTAGAAATGTTTAAGTATTATGATAATTTACAGTATTAGCCTCATTCTAATACCAGAATGAATTACAATCCTCACAGAAATAGCAACGAAGATTTCAAAGCATCTTACAAAAGGTTAAGTAATCCACCTAATAGATTCTCTGAACAGACATAGTTAACAGATTAATTTTAAAAAACCTAGAAAATTTTAAGCAGTGATCAGCATATTTCATATTTTATTAATAGATTTATTTTTAAGAATATTTAAGCCCACAAAGATGTTATAACTTCAATAGCTTTTTTAAATGGTGATAAAAATGCTATAATGACTTCAGGTTAAGATTATTATGTAAAGGTTTGGGAAACTTAAACTTTAAATTAGCTTTGCTCTCTGAATATCAATCATCCTCTTCCAATTTAATGGGATTACAAATGTGATCACAACAAAAAATCTTAGAAAAAAGTTTTGTTTGCGCTAAGAATTATTGATCTACTAAACAAGTATGAAAAATATTAACAATTAAAATTAATGTAAAATTTTTAATTTAAAGAAAATATAGCTCTGATTTATCTCGAAAAGAGCAGAACTAAACGAAAATACTCAATTTTCTAAAGAAGCTCATGGGTATTTAAGGTAGAAAGAGGAGAATGACTAACATGTTTGACTAAAATAATTAAGAAAAAGGTAATTAATTAATTAATTACTATTTTTTTTGTATTCTATTTTGACTGAAATTCTATTTACAAGATGGAGTAACGATAGAATAAGAATATGAATTAGAAAAGTAATAAGATGAAAAGAAAATGCTTTTGTCTGAATACTATAGCCCAAAAGATATAAAATATGAAGAAATTAAGAATTTTTACAAAAGTGAGTTACTTGGACCTTCTTTGAAGCGTTTAGAAATAAATAAAAGAGTAGCGATAGCATAACAAATTTGGAAGAAGCCTAAGCTGACAAAAGAGGAAGAAGAAAGGGAAAAAATAAAAAAAGTACTTGATTTTCACGTTAAAAGCGATGAGAGAGAAACAATAGCTAATTTTTTAGATCCTAACTTCAGATCTTAAGTTATAAAGCAAGGCTTTCATTTTGAAGAAGACTATTCCCGATTTACTTAAAACCTCCAAAATAAAATAGAATTTTACGAATATAATGCTATAAAGAAAGCAAATAAACAGTTGAAAACTTAGAATTCAGGAGTCAGTGTGTAGCTCTAAAGCAGTGCAAAACTTCAAGTCCCTTAAAGCGGTAAAAGATAAAATACTTAGAGTTCTTAATAAAATCAAATGAACCACACTTCGCGACCATCACTTCTAACAGAAAATTCTAATGCTGAACAAAAAATACCATCAGTACTTAATTTAAATACTCAAAAAAGAATGAGTTTTTTATACAAAAATAGCCAGACTCAGGCATAGCTGTAAATGAAGTATGATGCTAACAAAAGAAAGCAATCATTAATGCTTCAAACAGAAAATCAATAAAAAACATAAATTTAAAATAATAATAATAATAATCCAAGTAATAGTATAAATAATATTAATAACTAGCCTAATAAATTTGGGTAAAATGTGGTTGTACAAGCATTGTCACCTATTGTGAAAGAACCCACTAACTTCGACAATATTTTGCATAAATATACAAATTCTCCATAAGTTGTTTAAAAGAAAAATATCTTTATTTTTCCAGTAAATAAAAAAATTATTATTAAAAATTATATTTTTAACTTAAAAAATTGAAAATATTTAGGAAGATTAGGAAACGAAAATAAGAGTTGATGCTTTTCCTTAAACAGTAGCTAAATTTCAGCACGCTTTTAATTCAAGTGGAAGCGAAGATTATGATCAAAATTTATTAGGAGCATAAACTGCATATCCCCACAATAATAAGAGTTCATTTGGGCAGAATTCAGACTTGAAAAATAAAAAAAGTTAAGATTTTTATAAATATGCATAGGAAAAATAACTAATTGGAAATAGTAATTTAAGCACTCAAGGATAATCAATAAATTCTAACGGAAGTGCTTCTTAAATTGTTTCAGCTTCAACTAATAAATTGCATTAAATACTAAATGGAATTAATTCAAAGCTTATGAAGTCTAAAAAAATAGGAAACTAAAATAATTATAGTTACGTTCTCTGTACAACAAATAACGATAGACCTTAAAATACAAAATCGTCATTAGACTATGAAATGATAAAAAAGACTGAGGAAAATCCTTTTTCTTAGTAGTCATCACAAAGAAGTTTAGCTAAAAAAAATAATATAATTAACAATCTTTTTACAAAAGCAAATTTAGGAAATAATGTTTCAACTTCGTTAAATGAGCTAAAGAGTTTTAATTTCCAGGGGTCTTTCCACATCGATAAACCATCAACCCATAAAAAATAATAAAATAACAATACTCTATACCCAAGTTAACCAAATTAAGGAATATCTGAAAATTATAGCAGCTTTTAGTTTAACAAGCTGAATAAAAGCAGATAAAGTTTACCTTCAATAGTCCCAAAAAAGTGATTTTAATTAATATCTGAATTGATAACTACTTATTTATCAATGCATATACAGCATTATAAATTATTTATTTTAATTTAAAAAGCATTTATTTGTATTTTAACAAACTAATTTTATTTATTTTTCAAAATTGCAAAAATTATTTTATTTTTTGTATTAAATAAATAATAATTATTATTATGATCTTAAACTATTCAAAAAAATTGGTTGTCCTAAGTGATAAATTCAAAAAATTTAATAAATTAAAATTAATTTTAAGATGATTTATTAAAACCATTTTGCAGCTGCTGTTTGTTTTTAATCTCTATTTAAAATATAATAAACAAAAATTAGCTCATTTGATCATTTTTGATAATATGAAAACAGGTCGTCAATTATAGATATTAAATATAATTTATTTTTAACAACTTTTAAGATAAAAGAGAAGTATTTATTATTTTTTTATTGAATATTTAAAATAGCAATTCAATAAATAACAAAGCAAATTTATCTATTAATTTAAATTAGTTTTTGAATAAACTGTAATATTACTTATCTAATGAATTTTATGTAAATTTATCTATCAACTTTAAAAACTGTTTATTCAAATTATTTTTTGTATTTAATTTTTTATTAACGATGAAGGTTTTTTGTTATATTTTATCATATAATAAATCTTTATTTATGAATATTGTTGTACTAATTTTTTTTTTTACATTTATTTGCTTTGTTAAGAGTTAATTAAAAAAATAATTAAAACTAATAAGCTAATTAATAGCTTTCATAACTTATAAAATGTAAATTAATGATGAGCTTTTTTACATTTATTTAAAATATATTTCAATCAAAAATTAAATAAAATCAATTTTCATTGTTATTTTCTATTAAATTTTCCTTTTTATTTTACAAAAATGAAACAAAGGAAGTAACTCTCAATTGATGATGAGATTTTGGTTGATTATAAACTTTTTATTAGTTTGATATAATTAATAATTAATTGTTAGGAAATCTTAAAAAAGTTTCAATTATCTTCTTTCTTTAGAAACAATTTCAAGCGGATTAGCACAAAATAACAACAGAAAAAAATATTACAATTTCTATATTTAAAAAAATGGGAGACAGAGATTTTAGAAAGCAATGCTTATAATGTAAGCGTATGATTCCTCAATTGCATGTTTGCATAAGTTAATCTTGTGAGGAGAAGTTTATGACATTGATTTGCGAGTAATGTCATAAAGATATTCATGATCATCAAAAGATCCATGAAAAGAAGGATAACGTGAAGCAAATCAGTCTAGACGAATTTCTTCTATAGATTGAAGGCATGATAGATAGACAAAACTAAATAGAAAAGGAAGGAAAAAGCGAAGACATTTTAAATCTTGTTAGCTAAATAAATGATTCAGTTAATACAATTGATGATATTGTTAGCAGATTATAAGGGGTAAAAAGCAATTTGTTAACCATCAAAGAGTAAGTCTCAAATCCCTCTGCATAGGCCAAAACAATCCATCAGAATTTACAAATTTAAAGTTCTTCAAGTTATCAATAAATTATTCAAAATTTACAATAATTAAAAGGTTTCGCCTAGTTTGAGGATAACACATTAGTGTTGAAGGATTTAAAGCAAACAAATATTGTGCATGAAGTTGCTCAAACTTAAACTAGAGTCAACAATATATTATAAATTTTATAACAATCCTCTTAGTAGACATAATAACAGTAGCAGTTGACAAAGGATGCACTCAAGTCATAGGCAATCGAAAAGGTTAATCAACATATCAAGCAACTCAACCTGAATATCTCCGTAAGATAGATAAATAACTTTGATGCTTTAAAAATAATTATTAAAATTAACAAATAGTTTAATTCATTTGTAAGTTTCTTAGAGATTTCGCATTTAATAAATTGAAAAATTCTTAGCTAATTAATTAACTAACATTAATTCACCAATTTAATAGGAAAAAATCGTAAAACAATTATTTCTAAATAAACTAAAATTTGACATAAAATATTTTTTTTTAATTTAGAGAGTAAATTTATTAATAATTTGGGAAAGAAAATGATTGATTGATTTTGTTATTCTTGATAATAAAAAGATCGTAAGTTTTATTCAAAAGACAAAACTATTTAATTTAATATAAATTATAATAATAAATCAAATCAGCAAGTAAAATCTTATTTAAATAACTTAAAAATAACTTAATAAAATAATTTAAAACAGTACGTAAATATAGGATTTTTATCAGGAATCAATTAAATTAATTGAGAAAAAATATTAAATAGGACGTAATAAGTTTTGACATTTTTAGAACAATCTTAGTTAGTTAATCATTTAGATGAAATCGTTTCAAAAACAAACAATCAAACGAGATCTTCTAAAAATTAACAAGCATTTAAGCAAATCTTGAAGAGAATTAAAATTATTTTTTTACCATCTTAGTACGTAATAATTAAATAACTTATGTTTTAAAAATGAATAATAAATATTAAAATATTTATTTAATAAATAAATAGTACGTAAGATTAATATAAAAAGTTCATGGCAAAAATTTAGTTTAATTTTTTGCAAATTAAAATAAAAAAGCACGTAATTAATTAATTAAATGCATTAGAAATATATTGTAAAAATATTTTTGGCTGGCATTCAATATCAAAATAGAGAGTAAAATAATTACAATATTTAAAATTATTTTTATAATAAATAATCAATTAATTTAAATAGGGAGTAAATTTATTTTGGCTGATGAATATTTATTTATTTAGTGTTTTTAATAATTAATCTGATGAAATAGTATGTAAGATTTCACTTTAATTAATAAGTCTAGTTTTTCAATAGTATTTTTATTAAAACTAGTATGTAAAATTTTGTTTGAAGGAAATTTCAATTACAAGACAATCTGGTTATATCTCTAAAATAGATCGTAATATAATTATTTTTATTAATTAATTAAAATATATGCATGCATCCAAATAATTTTATAATCAATCATATGACTTATTTATTTTTTATAAAAAAGGACGTAATTAAATTATTATTTGAACTGATTCATTCAATGTTTTTATTCTGATTTGTTTGAAATCAACAGGGAGTAAATTATATTAGCAATTAATTTTTAAAAAATAAAACTAAAAATATTTGCTAAACACAAAACAGGAAGTAATTTATTTTATAATTTTTATCAATTAGTTTTATATTAATTTTTTTAAAGTACGTAAAATAAATAGATTTGAGATTGAAAATTTAAAATTGAGAAATTTGTTGTTTGTAAACTAAAGATTGTAAGTTTAATTTTATTTGATGTCCACAAAGCTCAATAAATCTATGCAAATACTATAAAACTAGGCAGTAATTATTAAAAATTTTAGTTTACATAGGTTGTAAAGTTATTCAAATTAATTAAAAAAAAAGTATGTAAATATCTTTTTTGCCAATTAATCATTCAGACATAAATACTCTTACTAAAAAATAGTTCGTAATATTAATTATCTATTCATTCTTAACCTTGAAATATATTATTAATATTTTTATAATTAGAGCGTAATTTCCTTTTTTAGTTATGTGCTTTTCTACTTCAACAAACTAATTCTAACTTTAGGAAAAATATCTTGGAGTAAAATTATTATTATTTCTAGTATCATCAGCTTAATATTTTATTTATCAATCAAGGCTCAAGAACTATATAAATATTGGTTGCATATTAACTAATAAATAGAACATGCCCAATTCTGGTAATATTTAAGAACCTTTTAAAAATAATATTTATAAAATAATAAAACAAACTATAAAATAGACCAAATAATAAACTATAAAACGGAATAACTTGGATTTTTAGAGATACCAGAATATAATATTAATTTTGTAATATTTGTATTTGTATTTTAGTATTTTTTAAAAATAAATTATACTCTCTTTTACATTATTTATTTATTTATTTATTTATTTATTTATTTATTTATTTATTTTTAGTTTTTCTTATTTTATATAACTTTTTTTAAATGTCCTACTTCAAATTCTCATTTTGAATTCAGAAATTTTATATTAAAGCCAGATATATTAATTATAGACATCTCAACCATTTATTTTAAAAAGAGAAAAGGAGAGAGGTTTTTATAAATGAAGATTTAAAGTAATAAATATTTCATATAAATGATTATTTAGATTCAACATAATTAAATGAAAAATTTAAAGTAAGATAATTAATTCAGATTAAATATGCTGGCTTTATGATTAACTAAAACAAAGAGAAATTTAAAAATTGTACTTTAAAGGACAGATATACAAAATACTTGCTTTATTGGTTAATAAAAAAATATATTTTAAGAATAATTTTTATTTCTCAAATTAAAATTGCATATCTTTTATTGATCTCATTTCAATGCCTGTTTGTTATATTTTATGAGTAATCTATAAACTAATTAAAATATTCTATTTAGTTATTTATTTCGAAAACCAAAGATGTAAACCTGCATGTGCACATTCTATAAAATATAACGAAATAAATTTTATTATTTTTGAAATAAAAATTTTTTAACAATTCAAGAAGTAAAAATTGTAAATACTTTCATATTATTTGAAAAATATGCAGAATATTTTAGTTTTGAAATTAGGCATAAAAAAATTCCAAGATACATTTTGAATTTCTTTGGTCTTAACAACTTCAGCAGTTTTTTAATCAAAAGAGAAAATAAATTTCAAGAAATTTTCAATTACTTTGGATTATTGCTCTTAAGTTATTTGATTTTATAAACTCTAAGATTTAAAGGAATAATTGTTTCCATTTTTAATAATTGGAAATTCGATTTTATTCTTAAAAAACATGCTTTTTAAATTGTAGAAATTTGATATTAATTACTAAGGTTTTTTTTTTAAATAACCATAAAATATTAATTTAAATCAAGTATTTATAATAATAAATGTATATCTAATTATTTAGTAAGAGAGTATTTATTTATTAATTGATGAATGTGAGAATATTTTAATTCAAAAATACAAAATAAAATATAAATGAAGCTGATAATAAATTAGCAATATATTACAAAAGAAAACTCATTTAATTATTTAAGTTAAAGTATTTTAAAGAATGAAATATAAAACAATTATTTATTAATCACATGGCATTTTAAGCGTTCATTTCAATATCTGTGTTAGGAACCTTTAAGAGATCATTTGACTTATATTCTTAAAGTTTAAGATCAGTGGCAGTACCAGTAATCTTAACTCTATTATCATCTTATTCAATATTCCATCTGAAGATGGCATGTAAGAGTATGCTATAAGCCCATACGAAGTTAATTATAACTAATGCAACTACTGAATCTCTGTATCTTTAATATATGTTTTTGAAATCAGTGATTTCAGGACAGGCTCTTTTAGCAAGTTCAACTTGAGGTTAAGCAGCATCTAATTAGTCCTTAGCTTATTTTAATAAAGCTTCTCCGTCAATAAGAGCAACAAGCCTTTAAGATTATTATAATGTGGTTTAATCTGCAAACTAAGTATAGTTAGCTGCAAAATCTATATAACCTCTTGCTCCAATATACATGGCTTTATCACCTGATTAAAAGGCTTTTATATATTATTTATTGGCTGGGATTTATAAAGCCTAATTATATTAATCACGTTTGGCTTAATAAAGAGCAGTACTGTTTTGATATTAAGCTTCTGCAGAGCAATATAAGTCTAGTTTGGGGCCAAAAGTTTATTCGTTATAAGTATCTTCTTAGTCAATAGATTAAATACCGCATCCTAAGCTCATTAAAGAGAGGGCGAGAACGATTACGAATAATCCACGAGAAACATTAGGAGCGTATTCCTTTTTGACAAAAATGACTGCAAAGAAAGAAGCTATGATGAAACCGAGGTTGATGCAATCAACAAAGACCTTCATAGTCAAATTTCTGAAGGTACCAAAGAGATAGGTGCTTTTTTATTAAGTACAGTTATCTAAATTGAGGTTGTTGCAAACTTCTAATCTCTTCATTAAGTATCTTCCTTCAGTACCGATATTTGCAGCTGTGAAAGCAAGCAAGAGTACTAAGAAAGCTATTTCTACAGGTCTGTAATTTGCCATTTCTTAATTGTTTGTTTGTTTTTCTATTTTTATTACTTTTAATAAATTTAATTTAAATTATAAGTTCAGATGAAATTCAATTAAAATTTTTAAAGACAAGGATCTAGTAGAATGTTAGTAAATTGATCAATAAGTAATTAAGAATGAGTTGGTTAATTATGTGATAAATTAGTAACAAATGACTAGACTATAATCAATGGGCTTGAATGTTTATAAATAAATTTGATATCAATTTTTTTTGAAATCGTTCTAATTAATCATATGTCAATTAAATCGCTATGAGGCGATTATCTTTAATAGTGGGGATTAATTTTTTTCCATTAAATTAATTATCTGAGTACTATTTATATTTCACATTCTCTGACGATTACCTATGACGAAATAATAATTCTGATACAAATTTTGTAAATTAAATGTAATTATTTTGATTTTATCTCTATTTTTATCCTCATAAAATTTACTATGAAAGAATTTGCTTAAGTTATAAATCTACTAATTTGCTTCTAGACTAGTTTTGTACGTAATTTAATAAGGATTGACCATTTCACACGATTTCATTTAGAAAAAAAGAAAAGAACGAATTACTACTCTTTTTTTTAAATCAAAGATAAAAATTAATTGGAATGAGAAGAAAACATTTTGATTGAAATTAGATTACAGATTAAATATGTTGGATTTAAGAGGAATTTTATAATTATATTTTCTTTAATATAATTTTCATGATAATTACGTTTGATTGAATGAGTGAGTGAATGAGTGACCAATTTTCATTTAGAATTTCTTATAAGCTAAATTCAATTTAATTAAGATTATTGGGATAAATTCAACTAATTTTTTATCAAATTATCTTTCTAATTAAATGTAATAATTCTTGAGTGACTATTAATCAATAGTCTCAATTCTATAAGAAACACCACCAAATTATATTAAAGCTCACTTAGATTGAAAAACTAATAATAGGTCATCCCTTGTTAAGCGATAAATGAAATAATTATTTCCTACAGGTTAAACCTCGGAATTAGTGAGAAAAATTATCAATCAATCAAAAAGTAATAAGCAGAAAGAACATTTGTTTATTTTTAGCTTGTAGATATTGAAATGAAAGGATAAAATTGTCTTTCAAGAATTTACCAAAAAGTAAGCAGTTCATGTAAATACAAAATAAAGCGTTTAATATTTAAAATTCTTTTTGCAGATTGGGAAAAAGGATTTTTTAAGCTTTAAATGCAGCAGAGAAATATGTGGGTTTGTTTTAAAATTAGGATCTGTCGAAAATACTATTCATTCTACGAATTTTAGATTGTAACTACGCAAAGTTGAATTTCGTCACGTAGAAGGGCCATTGATTGCATCAGATTAAATATTATAATCATTATTTTATAATATTATCATTTTATAATGCAATATTGATACTTTTCAACCTTGCTTAATTTTATTTAGCAATTTCAATAGTACTAATTGGTGTAAAAAGCAACTAGTTTCATAGCAAATATTTTTATAGCCATTTTATTACATATAATTTATCAAATATCTTAAACTATTCAAGTAAATTTTGTTAAGTAAAAAAATACACAAATAAATAAATTAATGAATGAATTTCCCCAAAAAACATTGAATTTAATGTTACACAAAAGAATTTAAATTATATTAACTCAAATAATAGGTAAATTAAATTAATTTGTTGATTATTAATATCTCAGTAAGTTAATGTCTATCAATCACACATCTAATCTAGATTTCTTAAGATTAGAGACGTTTATAAATTAATTTGTTTCTTTATTTGCCTACGTTCTACAAAACAAAGTAAACTAAAAAGACTTCTCCTTTATTAATGAAATGGTGATTTAAATTTGAAAGAATATTTATTTCTAGTTATAGTTGATTTTTGTTTGTAATAGCAAATACCATTAATTTTATAGAAAATTTCTTTATTTTTGGCCAAAGAAAAATAATTATTCGCCAAAAAAATTTTGATGAAAAGTTTTAAGAAAATTCATATGAGCATTTTAAATTATTTAATAAATCAAACCAAAATAATTATTTATATAAAATAAATTCGCTTATTTTTAAAACGTTTGAGAAGATTATGATTTCTTAAGTAAAAATAAATTGAACTATGATTTCAATTAATTATGTTGTAACATAATTAGTATATAAATCGAGAAAAATAGTTAGATAGATCGATCGATTATGTCTTAACTTAAAAGCAATTTCAAAATATCCAACTGAAGCTGTTAGTTGAGGCTTAAAAAGGTTTTTCTTTAAGGAAAATAAGTTAAATGTTAAAAACTACGCTAAAGATAAAATTAAAAACAGAATTTTTGTGTAAATAAGTTGAGTTAGCTATATATTACTCATCCCTTTTTTGATAGATCTATCATTTAAATTAAAATTTAACGCATAAGTTAGCTTCATATAGATTTTTTTAAGTTTTTAATGATTTAATAATTTATAACAAATTTAAATTTTATATAGATTTATATTAATTTATTATATTATTCTTATAAATATAAGTTTAAATATTCAAAATATTTCATAATCTTCAACTTTTGTATTTTTTACAAAAGACTTAAAAAAGGTTTTTTCATTTATTATTTTTTTAGCATTTTGTAAAAACGTCCTTCGATTTAGACTTCAAAAATAAATTTTTATAAATTATAAAATTTAAAATTAGAAAAACAAAAAAATATATTTAAGCTAGTGAAAGTAATTAAAATTTTTATCTATTTGTATTTTGAAATATTAATTAACTAGTTGATTTTCTCATAACAAATTATTTAATATCTTTTCCCTCTTTTTATAAATGAACAAAAATTACGCAATTTAAAACAAAAATTTTTTCATATTTACTAGAAATTTATTTACATAGTTTTTATGTGTTTTTGTCACTTTATAATTTATTAACAACAATAATTTCAAATCAATTTAAATATGTGATTTTATAATTAAATAAAACATTTTAAATGTAGAATTATAATAATTTATAGACATTTTACTTGTTAAGAGTGAAGAAAATTGTAAATAAGCTTACTCGGCGTATAAATATTAAGATTACTTAAGATATTTTTTATTTTTTTCATTTTAATTCTTTTATAAATTAATTTACTCTTTTCAATCAAAAAAATTGAGAGATCAAATGAAATAATTGATTGAAAGAAATATAAAAATGAATGATCTAAACTTTAAACAACAGTTTTAATATTATTTGAAAATGTATTTATTTATTAATTGATTGGTTATCGTGAGTAGAATTTAGAAAAAACGCAAATAAGGCTGTAAATTTATAATACAAATTGAATGAAAGTAAATAAGAACATTTATTAGGTCATTTAAGGTGAGATATTTTCTTGATAATAATAATAATAATAGTATAGTTTATAATATAAATGAGAGATTAACTTATTTCAACAGCAATTAGTTTATTTTTTTAATAGCTGTTTCAATTAAGGTAAAGTGAATGTATCAAACTGCATATTATAATTAGGTTAACAAATTGTTTAGTTAGTTTAGTTACACTTTCTCACATGACATTCTAAGCATTCATTTCAATGTTGCTGGAGGGAGCCTTTTTGAAAGCAACGTTTTCAAGTCCGTTTGTGGTAACAACTTATTCGAGCTTAGCAATCTCAACTCTGTTAGATTCAGTGGGGAAGGAGAAGATATTAAACATAAAGATCAAAAAGATGGAAACGAAGTTTATTAAAACCAAAGCCATACAAGAATTTCTGTAATTTTGGTATTTATCGTGTAATTTTTATAAGCTACTAATAGCGGAAAGGGCTACTGGGAATGCTTATTAACCACTTTATATGGCGCTATTGAATTAGCTTATAGCACCTTATACTTAAGCTTGTGCACCCTAGATAGCTGTTAAAGAAGTAAACATAGGATATTAGGTTTTTAATTAAGCAGCTTTTGCTAGTAAGGCTGTTAAGGTGGCAGTTTCAGTAGGAGTAGCTGTTTATGTAGTTACTTTTTGTTATAATACTCCAATTGTTTAAAATAAGGTTACTGCATCATTAAGCTAACTTAAAACACCTTAGTACATAGTTACAGATGAATTGGCAGAAGTAACAGCAGCTTCTCCGGTTAATAATTAGATTTAAACAGCAGTTTGTTATTAGGTAACTTATTAGTCAAGCTTGTCTTCTTCGTCAATAGACTTGATTGTGCAGGCCAAACTCCAAACAGAGAGAGCTAAGAGGATCAAAACTAAACCATGCTATATTGTTTTGGGGACTTTTTAGTAGGCAAGACTGACTATACCGATAGAAATAAGGTTGATAATTAGAGTGAAGCAGTCAACAAAGAATTTATTGGTAATGTTACGATAGCCGTCGAACAAGTAGTCGTGAGTTTTTTGTTAGCAATTACCTAAATTGAGGTCATTACAAGTATTATATCTCTACAACCAAAAAGTAGCAACAATACCAACCATAGCAGAGCAGAAGGTAATGCTGATTATGAAGAGAATTGCAGTTGTTATTTTGTATTAGGGTGAGTTTAGATAAATTCCCATTTTAATATGTTAAGTACCTTTTAAAGCTATTTGTTATTTTTTTGTCTAGTTTGTTATTTTATTATTTAAAATTTTATTAATTATTCTTTTTGTAATTTACAGCCTGTGCTTGGATTTATAGCTAGCTCATAATATTTAGAAGTAACTTAATTTCAATTTATTTTCTTCATGTCAAAATTTAATTTGTGGCCTAGATCGTCACTTTCGCAACTAATTACGCAATCGACTTTTTTATAGATTATTAATCAAAATTGAAGTAGTTTGTATGGAAATCTCTAGGATTTAATTGAAGATTCACAACACGTCACATAAATTTGATAATTCGTCTTGATTTTACAATTTTTTTATGCATATTCTTAATTATACTTAACAGCCAATGCTCCTCCTTCCTGTATGCATCGATCTCACATCTATATTCATTATGCAAACGTCATCAGTCCTTATACATTTTATCTGCTAGTTGATTATTAAACAAGCCATTTAAAACACTTGTTATGTAGATAAATAAATAAATAAATTTGATACATTTGTAAATGTGGCTTGTCTCTAAATTTAATAAAAATATAGATATTAGAATGCATAGTATTGGCATCTCTAAAAAAATAAATTTCAATTTATTTGTAAGGCTAAACAGAATGGTCAGAACAACCACAAATTAATCAAGATTTATGAAACATAGAATTCAAATAATAAATTAGATAACTTGATCAAATTAATTAATTCTCGCTTTCATAGCTTTTTTATAATTTTATGATCTGTCTGGTAAATAAATCATCTGTAAATTAAAAATTCTTTTTATTTGTATGGCTTTTTAGCATCATTGATTAAAAATTTCATTGTAAATTAATAATTTAGTAGGAAATAATAAAGAAATTCATAGTAAACTAAATAAAGTAAGATTTTAATTTTATTTTGTATATTAATTACATTGTCTATTTATTTATTTGTTGGGGAATCAATCCATTTATTATATGCAATTTAAATCATAAAATGAAAAAAGGGTTAAAAATAAATACAATTTAACTCTTTTTGTCTTATTACTAACAAATATAAGTAAACCTTTGATTGATTTTCTAGATAAACAAATTTGATAAAAAATCAGCAAATCTCAACTCCTACTATTGAAAGACCAATTAAGTATAATTAGATAAGAGAGAGATAGCCTTTTATATTTAATTACAAATAATAATTACTGAAACTCTTCTACTATTATTTTATCTTTCTTTGTAATTAATTGTTGGGAAAGATGAGTAAAATACTAATTTGTATTTTTTGTTGGGATTTTTTATTTTAATAAGATAAATTAATAATTTTGAAATTTATTTACAAATCTTTTATTTTAGTTACTAATTTATAATTTAATCGTCCATCCATTCATTCACTCATTAGCCAATAAATTAGAAATTATTCAATTCAAGAGCTAGCCTGTTAAAATATGAACAAATAAATCATAAAAAGAGACAGCTTTATTAAGAATGCCCCCTAATTATAGTCAAAAATCTCCCCACCTACAATTCCAGCTATTCTTAATTCTTTTGATGAAAATAAATTGTTGCTGGGTCTTTCGTAATTTTAGGTTGTTTTATTTTTGTTTGTGCTTTAATACTGCTAATCAAGCATTTTATAAAAAAATCCTCTCAAATTGCTATAAAGCTATGAAGTAGATTTTTGAAGAAATTTTTACTTAAAAAAACATAAAAAAATTGTTGGTATCAGTTAGTTAATTCTAAACAAGAAAGTTTATCTTTGGAGATGAAAATTTTATGTTACTGATTCTTTTTTTAAATTTTTGCTTTGATATGTTCATATTTATTTGTTTGCTGCTTACAACATTGTAGTTGAATATTCAAAATAATTTGTAGAACCAATTATTTTATGGATTAAAATAATACCATGACAGGTTATCAATTTAAGCAAATGGTTTAACAACAAAAAATAACACAAATACTAAAGACTGTTTTTTAGATTATAAATGACATTTAAAGGACGGAATGAAAATTTGTTTTACCGTTTAAGCTTTCATGCAGTTAGAGTAATATAAGATTCTTTAATGAAGGGGTTTTAGAATTATAATAAGTAAAAGCTTATAATATTTAAAAAAGCTTTCTATTAACCATTGATAAAATTAATAAGAATATTTTATTATATTAATAGCTTACGTTTGTCTTGTATTAAATTGGTCGTCATAATTTGAGTTAAATTCAACTAAAATATTGCATAATATTTCTTATTCACTTAATATGTATTAAATTTCATCACTCAAACTCAGACTATCAGTCTGAAATTTCATCTAACATGCGATTCACTTAGCAATTTCATAACAATTAGACCAAACCTCTCAACTTTAAATTTTTAAAGCACTAAAAACTCCTAATTTGTGCTGCATTTCATAAAACTTTAAGTAGGATTTCCTCTACCCTGGTTAGAAAATTTAGTCCTAAAAAAATCAAATTTTACTTATATGTTAGATGAGAATTAGAAAGAAAGTGTATAAAAATGTAGTAATTAAGAATTTTAAGCGAGGTTTTCAAAAATATATGGTTTATTTTTATTTATCATAAAACAAGTCTACCTTTAATGCTTTTAGAATACAATTTAGCAAAAAAAAATAAAAGCTAAAAGTATGCTCAACTTATTGTCTTTTTCATACAGAAATTTAGCTGACCTATCTAACAAATTAACTTATAAAGTAGAAATTTTTTTTATAAAAAAGGCACAAACAACTCACAAATAAAATTATTTCTTGAATAAAATGTAAAATACAAAGTATAAAAAAGAATAAATTGAATGGTAAAATATTTGAATATTGTTTAATTTGTCTATTTTCATGTAAAAAATATCTAGAACCTAAAGCAAGGATTTTTAATGCGTCTTATGAGACTGAATATATGTAAATTACTCTTTTACGAAATTCAAAACAAAAGTAAGGACAGGCACTCAAAATGGTAAAAAGTGAAAACTATTTAAAAGCTTAACTTTTAATCCCATTAAATTCTTAATAAAAAAAAATAAAGATAAAGTATTCAAAAATAGTCAACTTAAAAAAAGAATAAAAGAAATAATAAAAAGGCTAAAAGACATCTTTAGAAAAAAAAGCATAGAAACATTTGATATTTTAGTTAGAATCTTATATTTGATTTCATAGAAAAATTTTTGAAAAGTATCATAACAGCTTATTTACTTATTATTGATTAATTTATTGAAATGCGCTTATTTATTTTCTATTTAAATAGTCTTTCCTAAAATAAGCACTATTTTTAATTATTGAAATACGCTAGATGGGTTTGTTTATTATATTTTACAATTTTTAAAAATTTTGCAGGAAAAATGCAAAGGCCAATCAATTTAACCTATAAGAATTGAGTAAAAAGCATTATTGATATCTAATCTTCTGCCTTTAAATTTCCAAAAACATTTTGGTTTTTTCTTTGAATACATTTATGAGTTTATTTTTTTTTAAATTTTTGCAATATTTTGTGATAGAATTTAATAAAATATAAATGGGATAATAAAAAATATATAAATTTATAATATTTATTCATAAACAACTACTTTTGAAAATGATTTATTTAGTTTCCTATTATTAAATGTGATCCTCCATATAAATTAAATAATTTATTTATTAGTAGGTAATTGATATTAGATAGTATGGGAATTAAATATTAAAATATGTAGATCATAAAATTTAATAGTTATAGTTTAGTTTTAATAATAGCAGTGGATAAATAATCAATTATTGGATACTTTTGTGATAAATTGATGATTTCAATCACAAATACTACATTTTGCAAGCACAACTTCATTGATGTAGTTTGATATATTAGAAAAAACTTAATATTATTATATATTTAATATTATGGTAATAAGTAATTTCTTTTCTGTTAAGAACTGGGTCATTTTCGCTTTTTGCGAGATCAATAATGATATATTATAATTTATAATTGATTTTTACACTTATAGAATAACTCTAGATGATTTTAAATCGCAAACAAAAATAGTATCAAACCTCTCAAAGAAGTGAAAAGGTTAGTTGCAACTTCTATTTATATGGTTATAAACCTAATAATTTAAACCAAATTTACATCATCATTAATTCTCAGCTTTTTTTTTTAATTATAATAAAATTCCTTCTTTAAAAAACACAAAAAAAATTGTAATTTTTAGTTGTTTAAATTTCCATGCTTTTGCAGCTTCTAATGTTTATATTTTGTTTCTCATTAACCAAACTCAAATTTTCAAAAAAGGTATTTTATTAAATTTTTTTATCTTCCCCTTTTTTCATTCATTCAATAATCATGATAAGAGTTTTCTTTTATTGGTGACATTTTTTCAATAAAAATAATTATATCTTTTAAAAATTTAATCAATTTATTATCAGGTCTAATTTTCTAAAATGAGAAATTCTTTAAAACAATTTTTCGTTTGACAAAAACCTATATATATATATTTTAAGAAAGATTAACTTTAGAAACAAGTTTAGAAAATTTGTAAGTTAAGTAAAATTTATTATGTGAGAGTCAAGATAAAAATCGAAAAATATTTATTATTTTACTATTGTAATCTAATTAATAGACTTTTATTTTAGGTTACTTATGATATCAAATACATGTTCTAAAGAGATTTATAGATTATTAAGTACCTCTAATTATTTTCATAAGAGTTTTTGATTATGTTGTATGATAATTACAGGACTTTGTTTGTTTGGTCTTTTATATAAAGATGTGCTAAAAATAAAAAATATTTAAATATAAATTGATTTTATAAAATATAAATTATAATAAATTTAATTAATCTTATTATTTTTTATTTTCAATCAGATAAATTTTCCATTTCATTTTATTAACTCACAAAATATTGATTCTAGTGGCAGCATTT
This sequence comes from Tetrahymena thermophila SB210, assembly GCF_000189635.1. Taxonomy (NCBI): domain Eukaryota; phylum Ciliophora; class Oligohymenophorea; order Hymenostomatida; family Tetrahymenidae; genus Tetrahymena; species Tetrahymena thermophila. The sequence continues at coordinate 190,973 of NW_002476355.1, forward strand.
ATTTTTGATATAATGAATTTTAATCATCTATTTACACTAACTTACATCTACAAAAAAATTAAATTAGATGATTACTTTTTTTGGAATTAATTAAGTGTCTTATTAAAAATTATTTAATTGTTTAGATTACATAAATAAAGGGATTGCCCAATATTTTTAAGAGATATTTTTTTTCTCAAATCATCTTGCTTACTCAACATTTGAAAAAATAAAAATACTTAATCTTGTTAATTAATTAATTAATTTATTCTTGAAGCAATGATTTTATAAATGCAACTTTTTGTATTTTTCAAAAGCACTCACTCACTATTTATTTAATTAAGAATGGTTGTAAACAATAGCAATAGATTTTTTTTTTATAAAAGATATATTAATAAGAAAATATTTCAAAAACATTAATTGCCATTGATTTGGGTGTTTAGTGATATTTTTTTAGCAATCAGAAAAAAAAATTATTAAAAGATATTTCTCAAAATATATCTTTATTTATTTATTTATTTTGATCTTTTCCGATGGACTGTTTTAATTACTAAATTTCATTCTTATGAAAAAATCTCTTAAAAGTAAACGATTCTTTTAATTCAATAATTTTCTTATGCTATAAAATAATTTTGTTGATTTAATCATACTCATTATAATAAAATTAAAAATAATTTCATATAAATACCTTTTAATATGGTGTTTATCAAATTTTTTAATGAAATTTATCTAAAAAAAGAAATTTAACAAAAATGCTAAAATAAATAAAAAATATTCAAATACAAATAATTTTAAGTAAAATAAGAAGTGTAAATAGATAGACTTTGGTTGACATTATTTAGAGTGTTTTTATAAAATTCTTTTAGCTTTTAAGATTGATTTTTTTAAATTTGTATTTTAATTTTTAATAATTTTGAACTAATAAATATTCAAGGAAGGTCTTATTGATATTAATTTGTAAAACAAAACAAACATATTATTTATTAAACATTTTATATATTATTTATTTAATTTCCTCTAAATTTGTGTTAGAATTTGTTATTGAAATTTAACAAATCATTAAAGGCTAATAATTAGTATATAAAAACAAATATGGAATAATATTGCAAAAAATGATATTTATTTTTTTCTTTCATTATAAAATAATTTGAATGTATGAAATCAATTTGATTAGTTTTTAAAATGTAATAAAGTAAGTTTATTTTCTAATATCAAATCTATATGCAAGTTTGTTAAAAGTAGCTTAGTTTTGCTGATTTCTTTTTTAAATTTTTAGTAGAGCGATGTCCAGACTATAGAAATAGCTAAGAAAATTAGTATCATTTGTAATACCATCAAAATTGTAAACATTTGAATGATGTATTTTGTGTACTTATCATTTTAGTTTTCGAAAAAATCTTCAAAAGAAGCTATTAATTATTACAGAAGTATATTGGAATTGTAAATGTCTATCAGATTATTTTTTGTATGCTGTATATTTATTATATATTGAGTGATGTCATGTTAATATGTTTAATTTGAAGTCTAAATGGCTGAAAATTGCTCGTATGTTGAAAACCAGTCTTGGTAAAGATTTGTCAGATCTTGGATTGCTAAAATAAAGCCTCTATCTAAATTACCACTTAACAATGTATGACATTGTGCTCCAGTAAAATTAGTTTAAAGGTATGGACTAGCTATTTTGTTACTATTTATTTAATCTATATAATCACATGCACTATTCAATAGTAAACTGCTGAAATAGACCTATCTTTAGCTAAAATCATATCTTGAGCTTGTTTCGTAGTTTGTTAAGTTCTTTATGCCATCCATTACTCCTTAAGCTTGCTCAGTTACATTTTTACCATACAAATAGAAAAAAACTTTATTAAAAATAGGCTAGCTAAAGACTATTTCCCAAATCTTAAAATGAACAACCTCAAAATTTAGAATAAAAGAGGAACAGCTTAGTATGGCTTACCTCTAAGTTAAGGTTGTGAGTGACTCATCAACAAACAAATTCACATTAACTAAATTAAATATAGGATAAATCATAAAAGGACATACCACAAGTAAAGAAATTAATATGTATTTGAATTTGAAAGGCTTTGATTAGCTAAATGAAGCTATTTATCTTTATCTTTTTGAAGCATTATTTCTTTTTTTGCCATATTATTTTTATTTCATCAATTTTTTAGAAGCTAAACTATTATCTTTCTTTCCTTATTTCACTTTTTAATTATCAAAAACTCCACTCAGTTGCTTCATGCTGATAGACTTCATGGATTATATCATGTTAAAAGATTGGTATTATGTTATGTGATCTATTTGTTTCTTTTGATACTAATCAATTTTTTTCAAATAAAAGCTAAATAAATTTATGTACTGCTCAAGAAGCTAAGGAGGAAAAGACCCTAGTAGCTTTATTGTTTTATATTGTTGAGATTTAAAGTAAATCATGAAGGGAACTGCTATTACTACCAAAAATAGAGCAGAACATAAAGTTTATACTAATTAATCTAATTAGGTTTCTTTAAGTTACTGATAGAGAGAAACTAACTAGTTTGATATCATGACTTAAATTTATAAAATTGCTGAGTTGAAAACCTCAATATTTCCAAAAACAACTGACTGTGGATAGTATTCTGAATGAGCTCCTTATAAATATAACTAATTCAAGCAAGACTAAAACCATAGCATTGTGTATAGTATTGTGTTGTTTCTAAATTCATGAGTGTAGATTGTGTTATCGTAGTAGTCACTGAAAGTGGATATTTCAGTTTCGGAAATGTACTGAAAAAACTCTTCATTCTGAGATTAAAGAATTTCATCAATATTATTACTGAATAATCTAGTGAAGGCTTATTAGTATGTTTGACTGATGTTTTGGATATACGTTAACTATGTTATGGTTTCAGAGCTGTTAAAAGGGTTTGTTAATGTTTTATTAAGACCGAGAATATTTTAAAAGATAATTGCATCAGTTAAAAACACTTATTCCTTTGCAAATTAAAATACACCTTAGTTGATTATGGTTGCAATATTGAACTTTCTAAACAAATTCGTAATTGAATTTAAATTATTAATGTTGATCAAGTAGAAAGTTATGACACTGATGTATAGAAAAATTATGGAAGCTAATCCAGTAAAAACGATTATGTTAGTGATACCTGTATTAGTGTTTGAAGTAATTTTTCTGATCAATATCTTTTTTGAAGAAATTTAAGAGCCTTGGCTACCTGTGAATGCAGATTGCTATTCTTCATTTAGTTAATTGTCTTTTTTCTAGCCACTTATTGAACTATTTGAGCTTTCTTCACTCTATAACTATTTCTAAATGTATTTCTCATTTTCAAATGAGAATTCATCTTCTTCTTCTTTTATATTTTCAAAGTTTTTATTTATCTAACCTCTATTATTTAGATTAATACTTGATGGTGAATCTGACCATTTATCTAGAAAAATTTAATTAATATCACATATGGCATGCTTAATAGAAAAATTTTCTTAATTTTAGCTGTTTTCTTAGTAGTTGTGAATTGATTGCCTGATTAGCACTTATTTTTAAAGCAATTATTAGCTGCTTCTTTGGATATTTTTTCCTTTAAAATTTTATTATTCGAAACTTTTTTCTAATGAAGGAGAAATAGGAGAATTAATTGTTGTTAAATTTAAGAAAGATTGAGGACTAAAAAGCCTATTATTAGATTGGTTGAAGAGTTATTAATAGCTGGAAGCTTCATACTTTGGAGAAATTAATTCATTTTGTTAATCCTTTAAGTTCATTCCATTTGCAGGAGTATAATTTTACTGCTCTTTTAAAAAATGATCTGAAGAAATTTCTCTTTTGATATCTATAATTTCTTCATCGTTATTTTTTACTGCTATTATATTTGTATTAGATTATTGATTATATGCATTAAATTAAGATAGGCAATCTTCATCAATTTTTATACTAATAAGCTAATCATAGTTGTTTAATGCGTTTTCAACTTTAACTTGATTATGGTTTTAATTAATCTCTTGGACAGAAATATTTACTTAAGATTCTTAGTTAAACTCTTAATTTTCTTTTAAAGAGTTTTCTTGCACTTAAAGTTCCATATTGAGACATTTACTTAGTAAGTTAAGCTATTACTTTCTACCTTAAAAAGATTTTACCTCTTAAAATTTCTCTATCTCTAGATATTTAATATGTTTCATATGCTTAGACTATAGACTCTTAAATCTAAATATCACTGAAAAAATAGATTCATTTGAGGCAATGCTCAGTTTTCTGTCATTGAAAGATTTTATTTCAAATCTTGTACCTGATCTTCTTTTCAGCAAAAGACATGAATTATAGTAGTTAACTTCAGATAAAGTTTTATCATTTAAAAGAGCTTAAAGTAAAGGCATAAAGCTAAAAATATTTTAACTCCTAAGCTGATCTATTTTAAACAAATTAAAAGTTTTAGCAAATAAATAAATTTTTATAAAAAAAAAGCACACACATTTTTTTCTAATTTATTAATTAATTACTAATTTAGATAATATTAAGAAAACAAATTTATAGAAAAAATGGTATTGTTAGAAATATTTTTTAGTATTTAAACAAGAAATTAGTATAATATTTTATATATAGATTAGAGGTGCATTGATAGGATATTTTTAAAAATCCTATTTTTCAAAGAATATGCAATTATTTATTTGACTTTAAAAGAAATAAATTTTTATTTTTTTGACAATGAGTGGAAATTATGTATACATTATTAAAAATAGAAATTAAGAATAAAAATATCAATTTACTTAGAGTATATTCTGATTAGAATATTTTTTGATAAATATAGCTACTGATATCAGAAATTTAAAATGCTTCATCAAAAAAGATATATTGTTTGGAGTCTTTAACTTTAGTAATTAATGCAGTCACTCCAAAATCATCTAAGAAATTTTCAATTTTTATTCTTATGCTTATTGGAAAAACGAAGCCATCTCCATTTTATGCAAATGCGAACCTTTGTCCTAATTTTAATTAATATTATGTTCGTTCTCAATAATTTGAATATTAATAATAAATACCTATGTTAATAGATTCCACTATTCCTAGATTGATAAAATCATCCATAGTCATTTCATGCATTTGGAATAAAAGTTTTGGCAAAAGGTTTGATACTTGTTTTCCTAGAACATTAATTTGCTCTATTTCAAATATTTATTAGAAATTTGACGAGGTTCTTTTAACTTCTATATTTTTGCCAATTAAACTGCAGTATACAGAGCAAGAGTTAGGAGAAAATACATCAACTTAAGTAAGAAAAAAGTGTTTGTATGATTTTTTCGATGACATTTGTCTTAGCTTTTTAGCAGAAATACTATAAAAATCTAGGGTTAATTAAAAAACTTGTGAAAGATTATAAAGAGCTTAGTCTTTAGGATGAATATCATAGAGCTCTCTCAAAATAGTCCTTATATTTTCAATACCATTTAAATTAATTTTGGAGATGATCATTAGCTCTTCTAAATTAAAATAATCAGAGCATAAATACTTGAAATATTCTATTTATTTCTAGATCTAAGTTTTTAGGCTATTTTGGAATTCAACCATTAGAAAATCGAATGTGATTGGATCATGCATTCTTATCTATTAGTTTTCTATTGTTGAATTAGCTAAAAATTTATTGTGAAACTTCGAAGACCTATGAATCAAAACTTTAACAAAAAACAGGTTGGTCCAGTCTTAATGTTTAGTGTACTCTTATTGCATTCTAAATAATTCCTAGAACGATTTAGTCATATTTTAAATTTTTTCAGTTAGGAAGCTTAAATATGAGAAAACAATATATTTTTTGTGCTTCAAATCCACATTATTTAAGTAATTATTGTATAAATTTAATATATAATACAGTACAAATTATTTCCTGAATTCCTATCCCAAAATATCTTCTATTGACTAATTTTAAGAATGGCTGCTTTGTTGGGTCTATTTTTATGTTATTAATTTTAATCTTTAATTTTTAATAAACTGAATTAATTTACTGGAGTAAATCTTGAACAAAAACAGAATTATTAGGTATTATTTTTTGAGCATTAATTTATATGATTTATATATATGCTTTCAAAAAAAACTCCCTACTTATGCTCCATGTAGTCCTCATAGAAATAATGCTAATTTTAACAAATAAGTCTAATAAAGGTATCAAATTCATGAGGGGAGAGATGGGATAGATCCTCACTGCAAATACTGATTTGATAAATATTTTATTCTACTCTTTTCTTGATTTGAATTCCTAACTTGAGTGACAAAGGTATAATAGCCAAACCTAGAAATGCAAAAGAATTTAGAGTATCTAACAAGCTGAGCAAAGCAATAACACTTAATAAGAATTAAAAGCATGAAAATTGTATGTGAACTAAAGAAAAGAAATGTGAATAATATTTTTTTCTTTTTAAGTAGGCACAGATTTTATATAAGCTGTAGAAAAGAAAAATTATTAACGTAAATTTTTGAGTCACAATTTATGACAGGCTACAAAAAATTGCTGTTATTATTTCACCTAAAATTTCAACTCTTGTAAAAGCTTTAGACAATTAGTCTCTGTTTTCAAAAGAATAGTCGTAATCATGAATAGCCTATACAAAACCTTTTGGGAGTAATTTCAAATTAATTAATAATTGGAATAAAGAATATTTGATTAATATGTATATATATACCTATTGCCCATGAGAGGAAGAAATTCAAATAGCTTAAAATATAAACGCTTTATGATGCATCCTGATACAGTAAAATAGTACTGATCTCTAAGCTAGGAAGGAAGATTAAATAATTATAGAGCGATAGAATAAACGAAAGTATGAAACCCATTTTCTTAATTTTTGTATAATCATATTAAATTAAAGGAGAGCAAATTAGTAGAACTAAGCAAGAAATAACTATAAATAAGTTGAGACTAAATGTAAAAGTTAAAGAAATGGTTTGTGCAGATTAAACACCAAATAATAATGACAAACACCTGTAATAGGAACTGCATTAAACAATATTAGTAAAATAACTGAACTAATTAGATTGTAAACTGTTCATAGGCGTACCATTATTGACAAATGCAATTGAGATTTCTTATAATTATCGCACTAATAGTAAAATAAAAGAAAGAGCAAAGTTCCTATCAAACGACTTCAAAACAACCGAAAATATCTCAACATAAAACTAACTAAGCATAGAATTTATCTATAAAGCTCGCTTTTTGATGGAATTCATTGATAATTTTATTTGATTATTTGTAAATTTATTTTTTTTACACTTATTTTTATTAATCTTTTGACAAATAACTTACTTGATATTTACATTGTTATTAAAATAATAATAAACCAAGAATAAATGCAATTTGTTGTTTTATTTATAAAAGCAATTTTGTATTTTTAAATATAAAAGCATGTATGTATTTCATAATTAATAAATTTTACATCAATTGTTCATAAATTGGCTTTATTGTGCTTTAAATTATTCTTATTTTTGTAAGTGAATATAAACAAAAGAAGCAATTTTAAATCAAAAACTTAAAATGAATTATAAACTAAAATATCTGTTTTTAGAAGGCATTTCTCCAAATTATAAACTAAATTGCAATATCACAAAATGATCAAATTACTTTACAGTTACCTGAAAATGAACATAAATTTATATATTTAATTCAATTGATTATCATATATCAAATAGTTATTTTTCTTATAAATTACATTTTAGAATGAGATAGCATGAATATAAAATCTAACACTTTCTGATAATATTTACTAGTTAATTAAATCAAAGGTATCATTCGAAAATTTCAAAGCATATGCTGGAAACAGGAAATTATTTAAAAGCTGTTAAATAATAAATAAATATCTGTAATTATGGTTAAAAATGTTTCTTCTATTTTGCAAAATTCTTAATATATTTTGATGAATTATTAAAAATTCAAGCGCATCTTATATAATTTTAATGAATTTAAAAAGCTTTTTACATGAAAATAAAAACTTTTAAGGAAAACAAATTTCTAAGAATCATAAAATGATAAAATACTTAAATTTATTCTAATGAAATAACTTTACATATTTTAAAGAATATTTATTATTTTACAAAACAAGTTTTATTAATTAATTAATTTAATGTTTTTCAATTTTAAAAGAAATTTTCTCAGCTATGACAAAAGCAAGATAATAAAAAGCAATAATTTTTACTGGTATAATTTAGGATAAACCTTATTTTTTTATATTATACTTGTAAATAATATTAAATATCAAGAATAATATTCAGGTTTAATTTGAAAATAAATTTTCATTTTCTTTTTAAATATTGCTAAATAAGCTTATTTTCTAGAATCATGTCTATGTGCAAATTAGTTAAAAGTAATCTGGTTTTGTTGATTTCTTTTTTAAATTTTTTATACAAAGATGTCCACACAATAGAAATAGCTAAGAAAATCAGAATTAGTTAAAAGACCATCAAAATTGTAAACATTTTAAGAATGTATTTTGTATATTTTTCATTTTAGATTTCAAAAAATTTTTCAAATGAAGTAGAAATTTGTTAGAGAAGAAGATTGGATTAGTAAATATCTAAGATATTGTTTTCTTATCGTTGAATGTTTGCGATGCTCTGAGTTATATTTTAAAACAAAGGTTGTTTAGGGGTCTGGAGTGCTGCGTATTCTTAGTATAACGAAAACCAGTCTTAGTAGATATTTGTCAAGTGTTAAAATGCTAAAACAAAACCTCTATCAAAACTACCGCTTAGTAATCTACGACAATTATCACCTGTAAAATTTGTTTAAAAATAAGGATTTTCTATTGTGTTGTTCCTCATTTTATCTATATAAGTGCATGAACTATCTAATAATAAGCTGTTGAAAAACTATTATCTATCATCAGAACCATACCTAGATGAGGTTTCATAGTTGGTTAAATTCTTTATACCTTAGAGAATTTATGAAGATTGTTTAGTGATATTTAAGCCATAATTATAAAAAAATATATTCTTAAATAAAAGATTGTTATAAGCTATTTCCCAAATTTTATAGTGAACAACTTCGAAATTCAGAATAAATTAAGAAGAACTTAAAATAATATTTCTCTAGGCTAGAGTATCGAGAGCCTCCTCTACGAACAAGTTAGCTGTGATTAAATTAAATATAGGGTAAATCATAAAAGGACACACAATTAATAATGAAATAAAAATATATTTGAATCTGAATGGCTTTGCTTTGCTAAATGAGGCTATTTGTCTTTACCTTTAGGTTTATAGCCTTTTTTTATTTATTCTCTTGATTATTTTCTTAGTTGCCTAGTTATCACCATTATCCTATCTTGATTTCTATAAGTCGAAAACACCACTGATCTGTTTTACACTGATTGATCTCATAGACTATAAAGCATTGTAAGATTGATATTACTGGATTTGTTCAATTTCTTTCCTTTAGTAAAGTTCGATTCTATTTAAATAATAATTAAACAAACCAATATACTGTTAAAGTAGAGCAGGTGGAAAGGAGCCTAAGAGTTTTATTGTTTAATATTATTATTATTTGAAATAGATCATGAAAGGAACAGCTATAATTATTAATAAAAAAGCAGAAACCAGAGTTTAAATCAGCTGCTCCACTTAATTATCTTTAAGCTGCTAGTATGATTCAAAAAGTTAAGTCTATATCATATCCTGTATTTTCAATATAGCATCGCTAAATGCTTAAATATTTCCATAAATAACCGATTAAGGGTATAATTCTTGATAGTATCCTTTTAAATACAATTGGTTCAAGCTTGATTGATAGAGCATCATTGTGTATAAAATGGAATGATTTCTGTAAACATGAGTGTATATCTTCTAATCAACGTAGTCACTGTAGGTTGATATTTAAGTTTATGAGATATAATTAAAGAAATTCTCATTGTATGAATGGAGAATAGAATTAATGTTTTAACTAAATTCTTGAACCGCCTTCCTTTGTTATATTTCACTCTATACAAATATTTCGTATACTATTGATGTTACCTTAGATGGATCTTTAGGATCAACTATTGGTTTATCAATACCTAATACTTTTGCAAATATTAGTGAATCAAGAGCGAATTATTGCTCTCTTGTGAACCAAAAGGTGCCTTCATTTATGATATTAGCAGTATTATATTTGCTAAACAAATCTGAAATTAAATTCATATTGTTTGTGTTTACAACATAAAAAGATAAAACGCTGGAATATAAAGCTATGATTGACAGTAATCCTGTGAAGACAATCGCTTTTGTAATACCCGTATCAGTATTTTTAGTTATTTTTTTAATCATTATCTTTTTTGTGGATATTTAAGTATTTTAGCTGCCAGTAAATGCAGACTATTACTAATCATCTACAATTTAATTTTCTCTTGATTCTCCTCCTTTAATTGTACTATTATCAGAGCTGTTTTCGTTTTAGAATTAATTTTAAATGTGTTTTTAATTTTTAATAGAGCAATTATCCTAAGCCCTACTGTTATTATTATTATTATTTTCAATATCCTTATTGTCATTATTTTAATTATATAAAACTATGCTTGAAGGAGAATCAAACCACTTATCCACAATTAGTTAATTAAAATCGCATATGGCATATTTAAGAGAAGCATTTTCTATATTATTACCACCAAAGTGAGGGATCATGGATTACGTAAACATAATTTGCTTTTGAAATAGTTACTAAGTACTTCTTTAAGTGTTTTTTACTTTTTAGTTCTCTTGAGGATAATTTGTAGTATTGATTAAATTACTGCTAGATAGTGGAGATAAAAGTTTGTTTGTAGCATTCATTAATTATTAGTAACTTGTGATATCATATTTTGGATAAATTAAATGATTATACTAATCTTAAGGAGTATTCTTGCTTATTGTAGTAGAATTATTGTGTAAATAATTATCAGAAGAAATTTTCCTTTTGCTATAAGTGATTTCATCTTCATTGTATTTGTTTGCACATATGTTAGTATTGGACTATTGTTCATAGATATTAAATTAAGATATGATTTCTACATCGACTTTCGAATCAATTTTCTAATTACTGATTTATACTTGCTCTACCACTTATTAATCTTCTTCTTTATTCAATAATATTTACTTTTAATCGTTATCATCTTAGACTAAAGATGCTATTTAGAATTCATAATTTTGTTCTTAAGGTTCTCCTTGAGTTTCTTCATAAAATTAGAATTCTATATTTAGGCATTTACTCAGCAAATTTAGTTGATATTTTTTCCCTTGAAATGATTTTTCTTCTTAAAATTTAACTATTTCCAAATATTTTATATGCTTCATATGCTTAGACTAAAGGTTTTTCACCTTAAAAATGAGCGAATAAATTTCTTGATTTTAATAAACGCTTTATTTTCTATTATCTTTTGACACTTTATTCTCACAATTTACTTCATACTTTTTTCTCAGTAAAAGGCATGTATTGTAATAATTTTCATCTAATAGAGTGTTATCGTTTAAAAGAGCTTAAAGTAAAGGGATAAAGTTAAAAATATTCTGATTCTTGAGTTAGTCTAGTTAAATAAAAAAAATATTTTTATTAGTTCAAATTTTTGGAGAGATAAACAAATTTATCAATAAAATTAATTTATATTGAAAAAAATTTTAAGAAAAAAACATTCTATTTTTTTAGGAAAATAACTAATTTCTGAAAGAAAAAATAAATTAAAATGAATGATTTAATTAATTACTTAGAGTGTATTCTGAAGAGAAAATTTTTTCGTAGATTAAGCTACTTATTTCTGAAATTTAAAATAGTTCATTAAAGAAAATGTATTGCTTAGAGTCATTTATTCTTGTGATTAATGATGTTACACCAAAATCTTCTTTAAAATTTTCTATTTTTACATTGATTGATACTGGGAAGACGAAGCCATTTCCGTTTAATGCAAATGCGTGTTTTAGACCTAAATTAAATTAAATAAAAAATAAGTGCCAAATTATTTATTGTATGATATTTACCTGTAGAGAGTACTTAGGCAATACTTTCCATGTTAATAAAGTCATCCATAGTTAACTCATGTAATTAATATAACATTTTTGGTAGTAAATTAGAAACATGCTTTCCTAGTACACTAATTTGATCGATTTCAAAGATAGAAGAAAAATTAGAAGAAGTTCTATTTATCTCGATATTTTTATTTACAAGACTGCAATATACAGAGCATGAATCAGGTGAAAATACATCTATTTAAGAAATTAATTAGCTTTTATTTTATTTTTGAGCAGATTTTTATTTTAGAATTTTTGGGGAAACACAGTAAAAATCAAGTGTCAATTAAAAGACAGATGATAGGCTATTTAAAGCTTAATCATTTGGGTGAATATCATAGAGTTCTTTTTGAATTACTTTGATATTTTAAATTCCATTTAAATTATTTTTAGAAACAATCATAAGTTCTTCCAAATTAAAGTAATCGGAGCAAAGATACTTGAAATATTCTATTTATTTCTATATTTATGTTTTAAGACTAGTTTAGAATTCAACCATAAGGAAATCAAAAGTAATAGGGTCATGCATTTTTATTGTTTGACTATGAATATCCTAATTATATGTATACTGTTTGTATAATTTTTATGATCTTTCCATTAAAATTTATATGCAAAATAAATTTGCGTAATCTTTATGCTTGCTGTATTCCTGTTATATCCTCAAAAGCTCTTAGAAAGATTTAGTTACATTCTTTATTCTCTCTACCAAAAAGCTAATATATGATAAAACTATGTATTTTTTCTTAAAAGCTTCTACTTTATTAAGGTAGTTGCTGTATAAATTGAGTATGTAATGAAGGGTGAATTCTTTTCTGAATTCTTATCCAATAACATTTTTAATATATCTTTCAAGAGGCTCTCCATTTTATTGGTCCTATTTTAATATTAAAGAATTAATTAATTATTCTTAATCTAAATTTATTTATTTTCTTTGATTATAAATCTAAATAATCAATTAGTTATTATTTTTTTACTGGAAGAAATCTTGAGCAAAAGCAGATTTATGAGGATTTCTTTTGATTGCATTAATTAATATGATTTACATATAAATTTTCAAAAAAAACTCCTTATTAATTCTATATGTAATCCTCATAAAAAAAGCTTGAATGATAACAAATAAGTCTAATAAAAGAGTCGAATTAATGTGGCGAAAGGTCAGAATGATCTTCTCTGCATATGTTCCTTTGATAGTTTTTGTATTCAACAAATTTCTTTATATATTAACCAATTTTAGCAGATATTGGCGCAAATACTAACCCTAGAAAAGCAAATGAATTCACAGAGTTTACAATACTAAATAAAGCAACAATACTCAATAGCAGTTAAAAGCAAGAGAATTGTATATACATTAATGAAAATAGGGATTAATAGTATTTTTTTCTTTTAAAGTAAGTGCAAATTTTAAATACTGAAAATAAAAAGCAAAATATTAAAGAATATTTCTGCAATGTGATTTGGGAAATGCTGCAGTAAATACCAGCGATTATTTCATTAAAAACATCTGTCCTTGCAAAATCTTAAGATAAATAGTCAGAAACTTCGAATGAATAATCATAGTCGTGAGTTGACTAAAGTAAACCTTTTGTAATAAAATAAAACTTATTAAAATAAATATTAATTGATATTAAAATGTTTTTTTTAAAGTTTTGATTAAAATTTACCTATTCCCCAAGTAAATAAATAGTTAAAGTAGCATATAATACGAATGCTAGAATTTGGATCAGAGGATAGGATTATAGTTGTGCATTCTAAGCTAGGAAGAAAAAGTATATAATTGTAAACAGAAAAGAGAAAAGATAGAATTTAACCCATTCTTTGTACTTTAGTTTTATCATACTAAATGAATGGAGAATAAGCAAGTAAAAATATCAAAGAAGCGATAATGAATAAATTTATCGCAAATGCGAAAGACAAAATAAAATATTGAGCATATCTTTCATTAACTAATAACTCTATAAATCTATAAGCAGAACTCCATTATATAAGATTTTTAAAATAGTTTAACTAATCTGACTATAGCTCAGCTAGTTGAGTTCCATGATTTTAAAAGGCGATTGCTATTTCCTATAGTTATCTAATAACAATAAGAACAATAGAAAGAGGAAAATTTCTCTAAAAGGATTTAAAAGCTATCCAAAAGATTTCTATATAAAACTAAAAAAAAATTGATTTTAACTAAACTGTAGTACTCATTTATAAATTCATTGTCATTCCTAATAAACTTTTTTTTAGACTTTAAACTAATGCTTTCTTTTTTCTTAATAATTTTTTGTTTAAAAAATATTTGGTTTTTTAATTTATTTTTTATTTGATAGTATGTATTATAGTGTACTAGGCTGTAGTTATTAACACTTGAGCTAGAATCTGTAAATTACTTGACATAAATTATAATTAAGTGTATACAATTATACTTCCTAAGTACATTTTATTTTTAATTAATTTACAATTTAATCTATATTATGAATAATAAATAGTGCTAGCTGTTTATCCTAAAAATATCACACAAAAGTTTAATCCTAAAAAAAAATCCAATAAAAAAAGTAAAATTATTCTTTTTTTTAAGCTAAGATAATTGCTTGCTTTGTTGCGTATTTAATTGAGTTGTTTCTTTAAATAAATTTTTTGCCTTAAAATAGTTTTCGAAATTAATAGGATAAATTTTAATGCTAATATATTATTTATTTTCTTCAAAATAGTAAATTATTAATTAATTGACTAATAATTACTGAACGATTAAAAAATTTTAAGGGAATTAAGCAAGGAAGTCAATCTTATAAAACCAATCATAAAAAATATAAAAAATTATTCGAAAGAAAGTATTATTTTTAAAATTTATATGGCATAATAGCAACTTATGTAACAAAAATATTTATTTTAGGAAAGAAGCAAATAAAATTATCATTTAGAATAAAAACAAGTTAAAAATCTTAAGATTTTTACATAGCTCGATTAATCTTGGTAAAAAAATATTTTCTTTGACTTATCGCAGAATTAATTTCTTATTATTGTTAAAGGTAGCTTTAAAAAATAAAAGTACTTAATCAAATTTGACTTAAGAATTAGATCAAAGTTAGTTTTTGGTTGAAATATTTCAATAAACATTTAAAAAAGTATCTTCAATTTAAAAAAAATAAATACTATTTCTTAAAAATATAAAATGAACAACAAAAATTAAATAAAAAATAAAAAGATTATTTATTTTTTACAGATTAAATTGTTATTTATTTTTATTTGTATTATATAAAAATGTTTGTTTGTTTGATCCTTCTTGGATTGATCTTTTTTTGTAATTAGGTTTTGAAACTAGATTAATTTTATTAATAAGTTAGGTTGAGGAATATTATTAAATTTTCTATTTCTTTTTTTCTTTTAATTAGTTTGCTTACTAAATGATGTCACTAATTCTTAAAATATTGTAAAGTAATCTAGTTTTTAATGATCATGTCAATATTTAAATTAGTTAGAAGTAGCTTTGTCTCACTGATTTGCTTTTTAAATTTTCTATATAGAGATATCCATACTACTGTAATAGCTATAAAAATTAATAGCATTTAAATAATCATTAATATTGTAAACATATTAATAATATATTTAATATACTACTCATTTTAATGCATAAAGAATTTTTCAAAGGAGAAAATTAATTATTGCAGAAGATTATTAGATTTGTATATATCCAATAGATTGTTCTGCGTAAGCTATATTTTTACTATACTTTTCACTATCTGTGGTTGTAAATTATTTTAATTAGTTTGATTTGCTGAGAATTATTAGTACATTTTAAACCAATCTCTGTATAAAAAGATTAAATTTTGCATAGCTAATATAAATCCTCTTTTAAAATTACCACTCATCAATACCTCACATTACTCCTTAGTTGTATGACTCTTAAAAAACTGGTTCTCAACTGTTTTATTATTTATTTACTCAATATTATTGCAAATATTTCCTAATAAAAAACTATCAAAATGTATTTATCTTTAGCTCTAATCATATCTTGAACTTGTTTCGTAGTTTGTAAGGTTTTTTAGATTGTTCAGCACCTTTTCAGTTTACTTAATAATATTCTAACCATATAAATAAAAAAAATTATCAGTAAATATTGGTTGATTTCCAATCATCTCCCAAATCTTATAATGAACAACTTCAAATTTTAAAATAAACTAAGAAGAGGTAAGTAAAATTTCTCTTTAACTTAGTGTTGCTTAGAATTCATCTACAAATAAATTAACACTAATCAGATTAAAGAGAGGCTATACAATAAAAGGACTAACTGCGAGTAAAGAAAGTAAAATATATTTGGTTTTAAAAGGTTTTGGTTTGCTAAAAGAAGCTATTTATCTTTATCTTTTAGTAATTTATTTTATTTTTTTATCAAGAATAAGATTTTTCATATTATTTTGAGAATTCTATTTGATATTGATTTCATTTTATGTCTTTTACTCAGAATCAAAGGGTTTTATTAGCTGTTTTGTACTTAGAGATTTCATCGATTAAATTATATTAAAGGAAGAGTTGTATTAAACATTTTTTTAAATTTCCTTTTTTTGAAATTTTTATAAATGGTTCAAATAAATAGTAAATAAATTGATGTATTATTGTAGAAGCGATGGAGGGAAAGTTCCTAAAAGTTTTAGTATCTGATATTACTGAGACTTAAAGTAAATCATGAAAGGTACAGCTATGACGATCAAACATAAAGCAGAAATCAATGTCTAAATAAATTAAATAAGTTATATTTCTTTAAGCTGTTTATAAGATTTAACTAACTCATCAGATATTAATACTTAAATTTTTAGAATGGCTGCATTGAAAACTTCATTGTTGCCAAAAACCATTGATTGAGGATAGAATTCTTGACGCTTTCCTTGTAAGTACAACTAATTTAAGCAAGATTAAAATAAGAGCATTGAGTACAAAATACTATGATTTCTTTTATTTATAGTATAAATTTTACGATCCTAAAATTCACTCATCACAGATATTTAAGTTTCAGAAATATAATCAAAGAATTCTTCATTGTTTGCTTTTAAAATTTTGTTAATATTTTTACTATACTAATTTATTGTTCTTCTTGAATGATTTCTGCTTATGTTAAATCTGTAAGCGAGTTCAGTAGTGTTTTATGAAATATTATAAGGGTTTGGTATTATGCGATTTAGTTTTAAAACATCTCTATAAATGAATGCGTTAATTTAAAATTCCTCTTCTTTCGAATATTAAAAAACTGATTCACTGATTACAGTTGCTGAACTGAATTTGCTGAACAAATCAGAAATTTTATTCAGATTACTTACATTAATAAAGTAAAATGTTAAAACACAAACTGATAAAAGAATTATTGACATCAAGCCTGTGAAAATTATCATTTTTATTATTCCAGAATTTGTAGTTTTAGTAATTTTTCTAATAATCCTCTTTCTGATAGATATTTATGAGCTTTAATTACCATCAATGGAATATTTATCAACGTCGTAGAGGATTTTAATGCTGTTTTCGTTATTATTTTATAATTTATCAAAACATTCATTTTAGATATTTTGGCTATAAAATTACTTTTTAATTTATTATTCATAATCAACTGAAGATTCTTCTTCTTTAATGTGATCAAATTCTTTATTTTTATTATTTCTATCATTAAAGGCTATACTTTAAGGTGAATCTGATAATTTATCTGCAAGAATTTAATGGATATTGCATATAGCATACTTAACACTGAAATTTTCACAATTTTTATCATTTTCTAAGTAAGCTGAAATAGATTATCTGTTAAGAGATTTTTAAAGTAAGTCATTTTTTAAAGAATTTTTGTATTTTTAGTTTGAAGGATCACAGTTTTTATCTAGTATTTAGCAAGCCAACTGATTCGCACTACTAACATTAACACTAGATTATTAATTTAAATATCTATTTGATAATTAGTTTTCAATATTATTTATATCTTGCTTTGATAATATTATTTCGCTATGCTATTCTTGTTAAGTTTACTTTGAACCTGAGTTGCTATGGTAAAAATGATCCCAAGAATTCTTCCTTCGACTCGAAATAAAATCTTCCAAACCGCCAATATTCATGTAATATTATTATTCTTAAGTATATTGTTAAGTTTAGTTTAGTTATCCGTAATTTGAATTTGATGTAAACTCACCAAGTTGTTCTTCATTTTTTTTATTTTCATTTACTTTTTCAGATTGTTATTTTAAAAGTAAATTTTCTTTAACTCGTGGCTTTTTATAAAAATATTCTGATGATTTTTCATCATAGCTCTCTTTTATTTCATCATCTTAAATTTAGAGTTCCACATTTAGACATTTTCTAAGCAAATTAAGCTAAGCTTATTTTCCAAATAATGACTTTTCTTCTGAAAAAGTTTAGACTTCCAAGTATTTAAAATGCTTCATGTGTTTAGATTAAAGACTCCTTATCTTAAATATAGCAGAAAATACTCTTTCATTTATATTAACATAATTATTAAATCTTGATTAAGCTATATCTTGCTTATATTCCTTTCTTCTTTTTACTATAAAGCAAGAGTTGTAATAGTTTTCTTCAGATAAAGTTTAATCATTCAAAATTGCTTTAAGCAAGGGGAGAAATTTCAAAATTTGCTAGTTCTTTAATTAATCTATTTATTAAATAAAGAAAATATTTTTAAAAATATTTCAAAGAAAGAAGTATTTTAATTGAAAATAATTTAACAAAGTTGGAATTTTTATCTTAAAATATGAATCAAATAATAAGCGCAAATTAATTAAATAAATAAATTACTCAGTGAATACTCCTAAGAAAATATTTTTTCATAGATAAAACTGCTAATATCTGTGATCTAATATGACTCATTAAAAAATATGTATTATTTTTAGTCATTCACTCTTTTAATTAGTGCTGTGACACCGAAATCATCTTAGAGATTTTCTGTTTTTATTCTTATGTAGATAGGAAAAATGAAACCATTTCCATTTTGAGCAAAAGCAAATCTCTCGCCTTGTTTTTAATAAAAAATTTTTTTACTTTTTAAATTTAAATATTGATTACCTGTGTTGATAATAGAGTCATTGTTCCCAAAATTGATAAACTCATCAATCGTTATTTCATGCGCATTAAACATCACTTTAGGTAACAAGTTAGAGACTTATTTTCCGACAACACTAGATTGTTCAATTTCAAATATTTGTTAAAAATTCTTTGAAGTTCTTTTTATATCGATGGATTAACTAATAAGACTGCAATATACCGAGCAACATTAAGAAGAAAATACATCTGTGATATTGCTAAATTGTATTTTATTTTATTACTGCTTTTAGTTTAGTTTTTTCTTTGTAGAATTATAAAAATCTAAACTAAACTAAAATATATGCGAAAGGCTGTTAAGGAGAGGATCTTTAGAATGAATATCAAAGAGTTATTTTTAAATACTGCCAATATGCTAAATGGATCTTAAATTATTTTTAGAAACACTCATTAATTCTTCTAAAACGAAATAATCAGAGCATAGATACTTAAAATATTGAATTTATTATTAAATTTAAGATTTTAAACAAATTTAGAATTCAGATATTAAATTATCAAATTTAATTGGGTTGTGCATTTCAATTCTTTAGTTTTCATTTTTTGAATCTGTAGCATACTAATTATTTAAGTTATTTGCTGTGTTGATAAGATTTTTTGTAAATATTAAATTAGTCCAGTCTTAATGTTTGACTTATTCTTATTGTATTTTTAATAGCTCTTAAAATGCTTTTGTATTATTTTTAGCTATTTCTATTAAAAAGCTTAAGTATGAAAAGACAATATACTTTTTATGAAAATAATCTACCTTATTTAAATAACTTTAATATAAATAAATGATGTAATTTAGCACAAATTATTTTCTAGATTCTTGTCCTAAAATTCCTTCTATATTTCTGTCAAGAAAATGGCTATTAAATAAATCCTATTTTTAAATATTTAGATTATAAATTTCGATAATAAATTGCATAAAAATTATTTAAATAAATTTACTGGCGCAAATCTCTAACAAAAGCAGAATTTCTAAGGGTTATTTTTTGAGCATGAATTTGTATGGTTAATAAATAAGCTTTCAAAAAAAACCCCTTATTTATACTCCATGTAATCTTCATAGAAATAATTTAAATTTTGACAAATTTATCTGATGAATGTATCTAATTACTGAGGTGAGAGAAGAGAAAGATCTTCACAACAAATACTTATCTTATAAATAGTATCTTCCACTGATTTTTTTATTTATATTCCTAACTTGAATGATATAGGAATTATGGTTAATCCAAACAAAGCAAATGAATTTAAAGAGTTCAATTAACTAAAAAATGCAGCCAAGCAAATCAAAAATTAAAAGCATGTAAATTATATATGCATTAATGAGAAAAATTTGGAATAATATTTTTTCCTTTTTAAATAAGCTCCTATTTTAAGCAAGGAAAGGAACAAAAAGATCATCAAAGAATATTTTTGTTTTATGATTTATGAAATACAACAAAACAGACCAGTAATGAGCTCACTAAAAATATCAACTCTTGTGAAAGCTTTAGACAATTAATCAACATCTTCAAAAGAATAGTCATAGTCATGCGTTGCTTATAGCATAGCTGTATATAAATTTAATTAAATTAATAAATTTGTTGGTGGGCGAATGAGTATAAATTAATGCTTACCTATTCCCAAAGTTAAAAAGAAATTTATATAGCATAAGATGTGAGTGGATAGAGAAATTTCCGATTTGAGCATTATGGTGGTAACTTCTATACTAGGAAGATAGAAAAAATAATTATAGGTAGAGAAAATAAATGACGGAATTAAGGTAATTCTTTTAATTTAGGAATGATCGTATTTTATAAAAGGAGAGTAAATCAGTAGACCCAAGCTATAAATAAGCAAAAATAAATTAATACTCAATAAAAATGTAAAAGCAATATCTTGAGCAGTGTTTATATCTAGTAATAGAGTTAAAAATCTGTAGATTGAGCTGCATGATAGAAGCTATTAAAAATATTGTAGCTAATATGATTAAAACTTTGTCATTTGAGAGCCATCATTTACAAAAGCTATGCTTAGTTGCTATAATTTTTTAGCTATCATTAGAACTAAAGAAAGACTGAAATTTCTATGAAAAGACCTGAAAGCAACCCAAAATATTTCTACATAATATAAACTAAGCAGGGAATTAAATAATTTGCTTTTTTTAAAATTATTCATTTTAATTTTCGTTTCTGTTTTTTATTTTTGGATATAAATTATTTTTTTTAAAGTATTTAATAAATTAGTTATAAATTTCTATTCACCAACTCGTTATGTATCTATTATATATGTAAGCTAAAACAAAATACATATAGAATTTAGTAACAATTTTATTGATTTTGCTAATATGAGCATCGATCGATAGACAAATTTATCTTGTTATTAATTTGTTTACCTGAAAATATATTATCGCTCCAGTCTACTATTTGACATTCGTTTAATTGCCTATAAAAGATCGTTTATGATTTCTAGCGAGATATATTTAATAGCTTCTGATTAGAATTTGCATACAAATAACTTCCTTATAATTTCTGACTATTTTTACTAAAGATTAATCAAAATGAAATCTGTATACTGGCTGTCCTATTTTAATTTATAGAGTTATATAGAAAGAAAAGTAATAACTAAGAATAATGTAAATTTAATGCAATTAATTTTATTGGTTTACATTAAAATAAAGAAACAATTACAAAAAATAAATTTCATCTTATAACAAACTATTAGAAAATAATATTAGATAAATTGATGTATTGATATATACTAGAAAATTGATTAAAAGCTTGTTAAAATTTAATATAAATTTTTATTAAATTATCAACCAATTAATATATTGATAAAATAATAAAAAGAAAATCTAAAAAATTTTTATAGCTAATCTAAATATGAAAAAATTTAAAAATAAAACGCTTAACTTTTAGATAAAAATGATTTATTCAATTAAAACAATTAATATTTAAATAATTTAACACTAAACTCTAATATTATAATAAATATATTATAAATTGGTTTGCATAATAAACATATCAGACTTATTTACTATATTTTAAAATTGACTCATTAATTTAAAAAGTGATAAAAACATAAGAAATTTTGGTATTACTAAAAATAAAAATAAATAAAGATAAAAAGATAATGAGTAAATTTTATTTTTAAATAAAAATTCTTAATTTAAATAATTTAAACTGAAATTTTAAAATAAGGCAAATAAAATATTTTTTTTATTCATACATAATATCTGCTTCTGTTATAAAAACACCTTTTTCTTGGTAATCATTTCAATTTATATCAATCCAAGCAATCTAAAAGATATTTTTATTATAGGATATAGAATAAAAGTTAAAAAAGATAATTATTGAATATTAGAAAATATAAAAAAAGCTACTAAATAAATAGTTAAATAAAGAGAATATAAATTATTATTTTTTGAAAAACATTAATTATTTGCTTTAGAAGAAGATATTATGTTACTTTATATAGTAGTTAAAAAGTAATATTTTTCATCTTAAAAAAGTGTAAATGGTGCATCAATACAAGCAGACAGACATAGCAAAATAATTTATTTATTTATTTGACTTTTTTTTCTTTGCTTTAATAAATTCATAGCGATTATTAATATGACAGGAAACATTACGGATCATAAGTGACATACTAAAAATAAATTATAAAATATGTATTAGCTTAACTAAGTATGAAATATTTAGATAGTAATACAATTCTACTTATTTTAAATACTACATATTAAAAGAACAGTGATGATCATTTAAAAATGTTCATAGACGAATTATTTTTTAATTAAAAAATTAGATATAACCAGTATATGTAAAACTAACAAACAATACTCATCACAATAAAATTCATTAATTCTAGCTTTAAATTTAGAAAATTAAGTATGTAAATAAATATATTCAATCAAATTTGTGTTAAATAAATGACAAAAATATAAATTGTATAATATAACATTAAATAACTGTTAAAAGTAATTTATTTATATTTTGAATATTTTAAGATAGTTTTAGTTTGAATTTCAAATATAACTTACTTACTTACTTAATAGCAACTTAATTAAGTATTTGATATTTGCTGATTAATAAATAATAATTTTCATTAAAGAAAATAAATGTAAAATTCATACTTTATATGAAAAAATTAATAAAAATATTACACCTTCTATTACTTAAAATAATACTTTTTTAGTTCAAATAAAATAGCATTATTAATTTTAGAATTTAATTCACATAAATAACAATTTTGAATAAAATATTTTTTTGTAATTTTTAAATTTAGTTAACGCTTCTTCAAAAGCACTTAGAGGATTAAAATTCTTGTGGTAGAGCTACCGCAAGAATAGAATCTTGGAAATGATAAATTAATTTAATTGTTATTTGTAATATTAATATAATTAAAATGAAATATCAGACTTTATGATTGTATGCTTTTAAAAAATTTTAAATTATTTTTACTAAAATATATATGAAAGTAAGTATTGTTTTCATAATTTAAAAAAAAATAAAATATTTTATAAATTTTTAAAAAATTTGTAAAAAAATCTAATTAGAGAATAATTGTAGATATTATTAATTTTCCCTCCCCTTAATACTGTACTATTAAATAGAAAAATATAAAAAATAAAATATTTTTATAATATTTAAGTGCAATAATTACTAGAATATTTTCAACATATGACTAACTGTACTATTCTCTAGTTCTTTTAAGTGCATATTTTAAATTGGAATATTTATATTAAATGATGAATGCTATACCAACTTTTTTATGATATCTCATCATAAAAACATATTTATAAGTTAATATTATTTATTTATTCTTTTCATCCAGTTTAATTAAATTAAACTTTCATTAATTGCTGCTATTCAATATTTTTAAATAAAAAAAAATGATATAATAGAATAAGAAATACTAGTCATTCGAAACAGTAATTATTAATTTTTTAAGAATATTATTTAAATTTATTTTTTTTAATAAAAAAAAGTTTATAAACTCTTCGCTCTATTCCCAATAAGATGTTGAAATTAATATGAGGTTTGTTTAATTAATAAAGATTATTATTATTATTATTATTTTCAATATAATTAATTTTTCAATTTATTTAAAAATGCTATTTTTCTAATAGAAATTCTCAACTTTTTTCATTCATTTTTATTTAAGATATATTTTTTTAGTTATTTTAAATTCATTTTTAATTTTGATTAATATTATTCATTATTCATTTTATTATTTAATATTTTTTTTAAAATTTTTTACTTTAACACTTACTTTTACTTTAAAAAATCATTTATTTTGTTTTGGATTGAATTTTTTTAATTTAATTATTTATGTTTTCAACTTTTACTTTATTTATTTATTTACTAACTAACTAACTATCTAACAAATTATTTATTTACTTTTTCTTCCATATTTAAAAAGTTATACTTATGTTGGTAAAATTGATGCTTCAGGCTTAGGTTCTGCTTTAGCAAATCGCACTAATCTCTCAAATTTGGCAATTGATGTTAGGTAAAAACAGTTTATTTGTTTTGGATTATGATATTTTTAGTAATAAATATGAATTTAAAACAACAAAACTCATTAATTTATTATATTGAATTTTCGATTTATTTTTTATTGTGCTTGCGTTTTTTTTCATACTACTTTTCTTAATTTTACTTATTTTTTTATTTTCGAATTTGCTTTTATTATAAATTAATTAATTTCTTATTATTTCATATTTTTTCTATATTTTTTCCTTCTAACTAACTAATGAATTAAACATTTTTTATTCCATATTTAAAAAGTTACGATTAAATTGGTGATTAAGGTGCATCTGATTTAGGTTCTGCTTTTAAAAATTGCGCTAATGTCTCAAATTTGACCCTTAATCTTACGTAAAAATAGTTTTGTTTTGGATTGTGATATTTACAGTTATGAAATTAAATTAATTTAAAACAATATTTCTCTTTTAATTTATTTATTAGTTTTTATTTGATTTATTTTTCTTTTTCTTTTTCTTTATTATTCTAGTTGTGCTTCTTTTTTTTTATTTTTCTTAATTTAACTCATTTATTTTTTTATTTTCAGCTTTTGTTTTTTTTTTAATTAATTAATTTCTTGTTATTTCATATTTTTTCTAGTTTACTCTTTCTAACTAACTAATTAACTAAATATTTTTTCTTCGTTATTTAAAAAGTGACAATTAAATTGGTAATGAAGGTATATCAAACTTATGTTCTGGTTTAGCAAATTGCACTAATCTATCAAATTTGACACTTTATCTTCGGTAAAAACAGTTTACTTTTTTTGGATTATGATATTTTTAGTAAAAGAAATAGATGGATTTAAAACAATATTACTCTTATAATTTGTTTACTAGCTTTTTATTTGGCTTATTTTTTATTTTCTTTTTTATTATAATAATTGTGTTTTGATTTGTTTTTTCTATCTTTGTTAATTTAACTCATTTTTTTCATTTCAATTTTTGCTTTTATTAGTAATTAATTTATTTCTTATTATTTTATATTTTTTCCTTTTAGCTGATAGACTTATTAATTATATATTTTTCTTCAATATTTAAAAAGTTAGAATTAAATTGGTGAATTTGGTGGATTATGCTTAGGTTCTGCTTTAGCTAACTGCACTAATCTCTCAAATTTGAAACTTTATCTAAGGTAATAACAGTTTATTTGTTTTGGATTGTGATATTTTTAGTTATAAAAATGAATTAAAAACAATAGAATTCTTTTAATTTTTTTTTCGATTTTTATTTAATTTATTTTTACTTTTATTATCATTGTTTTTTTTTTCTTCTATTTTTCCATTTTTTTTCAAATTTTGCTTTTAATATAAATTAATTCATTTTTTATTTAATATTTTATTTTATTTCTTCTTTTTTCCTTCTAAATAATTAATTAATTATTCATTTTTTCTTTAATATCTAAAAAGTAAGAATTAAATTGGTGATAGAGGTGTGTCAGGCTTAGGATCTAAATTAGCAAATTGCACTAATCTCTCAGATTTAACACTTGAACTTATGTAAAAATAGTTTATTTGTTTTGAATTGTGATATTTTTAGTGAAAAAAAAATAAATAAATTTAAAACAATATAACTATTTTAATTTGTTTATTAGCTTTTTATTTTATTTTTAATTTTTGTTTTATTTTTTTCCTTTGTATCTTTCTTAATTAAACTAATTTTTATATTTAAATTTTACTTTTGATATTAATTAATTCATCTCTTATTATTTCATATTTTTTCTACTTTATTCCTTCTAACTAACTAATTTATTAAATACTTTTTCTTCAATATTTTAAAAAGTGGCAGTAAAATTGGTGATGAGGGTGTATAAGGCTTAGGTTCTGCTTTTTCAAATTGCACAAATCTCTCTAATTTGAAACTTCTACTTAGGTAAAAATAGCTAATTATTATTGGATAATAATATTTGTAGTTATTAGCTTTAAATAATTTATTTTTCTTTTTCTTGTTTATAAGAATTGTGTTTTTTTTGCTTATTTTTTTATTTTCAAATTTTAATTTTATTATTAATATATTTATTTCTTATTATTTTATATTTTTTCTTCCATTTTACTTCAAACCTACTTACTTACTTACTAACTAAAAAACTAATTAATTAAATGTATTTTATTAAATATTTAAAAAGTGGCAATTAAATTTATGCATTTGGTGCATAAGGCTTAGGTTCTGGTTTGGCAAATTGCACTAATCTCTTAAATTTGACACTTGATCTTAGGTAAAAACAATTTATTTGCTTTGATTGTAAAATTTTTAGTTATAAAACGAATTTAAAACAATATAATTTTTTTATTTGTTTATTAGCTTTTTATTTAAATTATTTTGTTTATTGATGATTTTTTCTTCCTTTTTTCCTTCTAACTTATTAATTAATTACATATTTTTTCTTTAATATTTAAAAAGTGTCAATTAAATTGGTACATTGGGTGCATCAGAGTTAGGTTCTGCTTTAGCAAATTGCACTAATCTCTCAAATTTGACACTTAATCTTATGTAATAACAGTTTATTTGTTTGTTTTGGATTGTGATATTTTTAGTTATAAAAATGAATTTAAAACTAAAAAACTTTATTAAATTTGTTTATTAGCTTTTTATTTTATTTTATTTGTTTATTAAGATTTTATTTTATTATTTTTCTCTTCTATCTTTCTTAATTTAGCTGCTTTTTTATATTCAACTTTTACTTTTATTTATTAATTAAATATTATTTTATATTTTTTCTTTACTTTTTCCTTCTAACTAACTAATTAATTATAAATTTTTATTTCAATCTTTAAAAAGGTACAATTAAATTGGTGCGATCGGTGCATTAAGCTTAAGTTCTGGTTTAGCAAACTGCACTAAACTCTTATATTTGAAACTTGGTCTTAAGTAGTTTATTTTTTTTGGGTTGTTATATTTTAATATATACAAATAAATGAATTTAAAACAAAATAATTGTTTTAATTTGCTTATTATTTGATTTATTTATTTTTATTCTGCTAATTTTTTTTTATTTATTAATTTTAAATATAATTTTTAATTTAAAATTTTTGTTGTATTTAATTGTTTTTGTAATTTATTCTACTTATAATAAAAGTTTTAACGAAATCAATGAATCATAATAATAATGGAAAGTTAAAAACAATTGTCTCAAACTAAAAAATTTAGTTGTTCTTCAAATACAATTCTGATGATAAGCAAGTAGTGAAAAAATGATGAATAAATATTAAATATTTGAATAATAGAATATAATATGTTAAAAATATAATATATATGTATAGCACCCTAGGGTACTGCCTTTTTCAAGGCTACATACAAATAGAATACATATGCAGATTTTTTAAAAAGATAATTTAGATAAATACAATACATTTTTTATTTGATACCCTCTTTTACGCATTCAATTAAAATTATAATTTTTACTTCTAGATTACATATTAGATAAAAAAATTGATCTTCTTTTGAATAAATATAACTAAATATTAATTTTACTATTATTAAAATAAAATTTTAAGAATTAAATAAAGTTGTATTTAAGTAAATATAATTTTATATTTTTGATTCATTTTTATTTATAATTAGATTATTTTTTGTCTTTAAATTTAATCTTTTTTTCAAAAATGTTATAATATCAAATTTAATATTATATTCATATTTGAAGAAAGAATATTTTAATAATTTTAATCAAATTGTATATTTTATTATTATTATAATTTGCTCAATAAATATAAATAGAAAGTTGAATTAATTTAGAAAGTTTAATCTTAAAATTTTATGTAATTTATTTTTTAATTCAAACAAAGAGTAAGTAAAATTATAAATTTTTAATGAAAGATATTCTTCAATATTATCTTTTATATTGCTTACATTTGCTGTTAATAATAATTTGAATTAAGTCTCTCAATCCATCCCTAATTTACTATATAAAATTAAAAGATGAAAGTAAATATTAATATGGATATTATTTTTAAATGAAAATAAATAAATAAATTTCTTTTTCTATTGTATTTTTTCTTTGCTTTAACAAATATGCAAATATTAAGTTTGTTTTTCAAAATATATTTATATTATTTATCTTTTTATTTTAGATAATATAATTTCTTCAATTTCATATTGATTTGCCTTCATTTTTTTTCAAGGCAAAATTTCTATCAGGTTCGAAACCTGTTTCAAAACCTTTTTTTTATTTATTTTAATTTTTTAAATATTATATTAAATAATATTTATTATTCTACTAATTCTATATTTCTAACTCTAGAAATAATTTTCTGAAAATAGCTATAAGTATTAATTTAAACATTTTATAGGTATTATTCTTATTAAATATAAATTTAACTTTACAAGTAAAATAAAAATATTGATTTATTAATTAATTAATTTTAAGATTTATTTCATTTTTATTTAAAATATTTTAATGCTAGCTCATTTTTAAGAATCATGTCAATATGAAAGTTAGTTAAAAGTAGCTTTATTTAGCTGATTTCTTTTTTAAATTTTTTGTAAAGGGATACCCATACTACTGAAATAGCAAAAAAGATTAATATCATCTGAGCAATTATTAATATTGTAAATACCTCAATTATATACTCAGAGTATTTCTCGTTTTAGTTTAAAAAGAAGTTCTCAAATGAGAAAATTAATTACTGTATAAGAATGTTCGAATTTTAAATATCAATAAGATTATTTTTAGTAAATTGTAATTTTATTATGCTTTGTGTTACATTTTGCTACAAGGAATTTGTTTCAGTCTGTATTGCTGCATATTATTCGTACATAAAAAACCAATCTTTGTATAAATTTGTTAAATATTCAAATGATAATATGAATCCTCTTTAAAAACTACCACTTAATAATTTTTAGCATTATTAACTGGTTAAGCGGCTTTTCAAATAAAAATTTTTTGTTTATTCTATATTGATCTAATCAATATAATTGCATACGTTATCCAATAGCAAATTATCGAAGTATATTTATCTTTGAGAATAGTCGTATCTTGAGCTAGTTTCATAATTTGTTAGGCTTTTTATGCCATCCATGACATTTTCAGTTTACTAAGTAACATTTTTTCCAAATAAATAAAAAAAGTTGAAATTAAAATACGGTTGAACAAAAGCTATTTCCCAGATCTTATAATGAACTACTTAAGAGATAAGAATAAATTATGAAGCACTTAAAAGAATTTATCTTTAAGTTAACGCAGTTAGCGATTCATCTACAAATAAATTAATACTTATTAAATTAAAAGCTGGATGAACCATGAAAGGCAATATTATTAATATAGAAATTAAAACGTATTTGAATTTAAAAGCCTTTTCTTTGCTGAAAGATGCTATTTGCCTTGATCGTTTAGAAACTTGCTTAGTTTTAAATGATGAATCAAACTATTTAATATTGCTTAAGAAATTCTATTTATTATTATTATTACTCTCTTACTATTATATTTAAGAGTCAAATACTTGCAAAAGGTGATTTGTACTTATTGACTTCATTGTTTATTTTAAATCGAATTATTAACTTTTTATTTTATTTTGATTTTCCTTTTTTTCAAATTATTCTAAATAGCTGGAATAAATGGTAAGTATATTTATGTAATACTGCAAAAGGGAAGGAGGAAACGATCCCAAAAGCTTAATTATTTAGTATTATTGAGACTTAAAATAAATCAAGAATGGAACTGCAATAATTACTAAGCAAATTCCAGAAACTAATATCTAAATTAATTACTCTAATTAGGTTTATTTAAGATTTTCATATTAGTTAATTAGTTAATCATTAATCATCACTTGAATTTGTGATACTGCACTGTTAAAGACCTAAATGTTTCCAAAAACAACTGATTCAGGGTAGTATTCGCCCTTGATTCCTTGCAAGTATAACTAATTCAAACATGACTGAAATAAAAGCATAGTGTATAAAATCGTATTATTCGCAACTTAGTGAGTATAAATTGTATGATCATAAAAATCACTCATTGTTTATATCTTAGTTTCTGAAATATATTTAAAGAATTCTTCATCTCTAGACTAAAGAATGTTATTAATATTTTTGCTAAATTACTTAACTGCATTTATTGATTGATTTTTACTAATATTTTATCTGAAAGCTAGCTCAGTAATATTTTTGGAAGGATCTGAAGGATCCACCATTAAGCGATTTAAATTTAAAACATTTTAAAAATTAAAAGCAATTATTGAAAAAGACTGTTCTTTGGTAAATTAAAAAACTGATTCGTTTATTATTGTAGCAGAATTAAATTTTTTAAACAAATTTGAAATAGAATCCAAATTATTTTTATTCAAAAAATAAAAGGCTAGAACACTTGCTTAGAGAAAAATAATTGAGGTTAAACCTGTGAAAATAATAATTCTTATAATTTAAGTATTCTAGTTTTAAGTAATTTTATTTGTGATTCTTTTTCTCAAAGACAATTATGTGCTTTTGTTCCCATTAAATGAATTTTTATAATATTAATCTTCTTCATTGATCGGAATAATTTTTTTTTACTTTTTAACATAATTATTTGAGTTATTTTTGAGGATTTATTTTTTAATATACTGGCTTTTGTTTATTGAAAACTCTTCATCTCTAATGTTTGCCTATACTTAATTTCTTATTTATTTATTTTTTTAAGAAATACTTTAATTTGAATCTGAAGATTTTTCTGCCTAACTCTAATTAAAGCTGCTAATAATAAAAGGTTTATAATTAATATTTTAACAATTTATTGTATTATTCACATTGATATTAGATTATTGGTAGATATTTAATGATTTTTAATGCAATTAATTAGTGTAAATACTTTTTTATTTCAGACTAGAAAAATCTTAACTTTTATCTAATGTTGAAGAGGAAAAACAATTAATATTTGATTAATTCTAACGAGAATTAGGAATTAAAAATCTATTAGATTAATTAAATAAATATTAAAAGCTGTTTATTTCATGCTTTGAAGATAAAATTTCACTTTGTAATTCTTACTAACTCTATTTTAAAGCTGAGTTATTTTAAAGATACTTATATTAAGAGTTTATTCTTTCTGTATTTATATTTTCTTCTCTCCCTATCTCATTAGTATTTATATTCGAAAACTTACTACAAACATTTAATTAAGTGTAATTTTCCAAATTATTATTTTACTCTAACTTAGAATTATTAATAAATTCTTCATTTTTTCCAAAGATCTTCTAATTATCTAAAGATAATATTTAGAATATATCATCTTTAATAGGCGAGTAGTCTTAAATTTCTGAATTATTTTCATTATTTTTTTAACCAATTTCATCTTCTTAAAATATAAAATCTATATTCAGATGCCTGCTTAATAAATTAAGCTAGGTTTTTTTATCTAAAATAGATTTTTATTCTGTAAATTCTTCAATCTCTAGGTATTTAATATGCTTCATATGCTTTGATTAAAGACTCCTTATCTTAAATACTAAAGAGAATATTCTATCTTCATTTTAAATGGTTTTTTATATAAAGGTTTAAAGTTTTGCCAATTTTTAATTCTTTTTATAAGTCTTTTTGAGCAGTAGGCATGTTTAATACAAATTTTCTTCATCTTCTGTTTACAGGAGAGCTTTATTTTCTTAAATCTACCCAAGCAACGGAATAAAATAACAAACTAGCTTATCCTTCAATTCGTCTTTTTTAATAAAATAATATTTTTTAATAAAAATGAATGATAAATAATTAAATATTTTTAAATTAATTTTTATAAATTTAATTTTCTTAAAAGCAGATAGTGAAAATGAAATAAATTACTTAATGAATAATCTTCTGAAAATATTTTTTCATAAATGAAGCTACTGATGTCAGTGATTTAAAACGATTCATTAAAAATGATATAATGTTTAGAATCTTATATTTTTTTAATTAAAGTCGTTACACCGAAATCATTTGAGAATTTTTCAGTTTTTATTCTTATATTTATTGGAAATATGAAGCCTTTACCGTTTAAAGCAAATGTAAATCTCTCACCTATTTAAAGATAAAAGTATTTTTTTATTTAATTTAGTTATAATTTAATTACCTTAGTTTAAAACACAGTCAATGTTTCCAAAGTTTATAAATTCATTAACTGACAATTTGTGAGCGTCATGCAATACCTTTGGTAGTAAGTAAGAGGTATCTTTTCCAATAATGCTAATTTATTCCATTTCGAATATTTACTCAAAATTTTTTGAAACTCTTTTAACGTCAATTGATTAACCAATAAGACTGCAGTAAACTGAGCAACACTATGGAGAAAATACTTATTCTTAAAAAGCATATTATTTTTAATTCTAATCTTGCTATTTTTTCAACTTTTTCCTAGAAAAATTATAAAAATCTAAAGTAATTTAAAATATTTGTGAAAGGTTGTTAAGAGCATAATTATTTATATGAATATCATATAGTTATTTTTAAAGAGCTCTAACATTTTGAATTCCATTTAAATTATTCTATGAGATATTTATAAGCTCGTCTAAATTAAAGTAATCCGAACAAAGATATTTAAAGTATTCTATTTATTTATAAGTCTATGTTTTTAAGCTGAATTAGAATTCATTCATAAGCGCATCAAAAGTAATTGGGTCATACATTTTAATTTTTTAATTTTCACTTATTTAATGAACAAAATTCTAGCTATCATATGAAGAAACTCTATCAATAAGAATCTTTGTATAAATTAAACAGCTCCAATCTTTATGTTTGGTGAATTCTTATTCTATTTTTAACAGCTCTTAATATGATTTATTTGCATTTCTTGCTTGCTCTATTAAAAAACTTAAGTATGAAAACACAATATACTTTTTATGAAAATAGTCGACCTAATTTAAATAATTCTAATATAAATTAATTATGTAATTCAACACAAACTATTTTCTGAATTATTATCCTAAAATATCTTCTATGTTTCTGTTTGAAGGATAACTGCTAAACTAGTCCTAAATATATTGAAGAGAAATTTAATTGTTTTTTTTTTTTTTTGAAGAAGAGAATATTAAAATTTATCAATTGAAATTACTGGTGTGAATTTAGAGCAAAAGCAGAATTATTAAGATTTGACCTTTTGACATTAATTAATGTGATTAATGTATAAGCTTTCAAAAAAAACTCCTTGTTTATGCTCCATATAGTCTTCATAGAAATAATTTTAATTTTAACTAATCAGCCTAATAAATATATCTAATTAATGAGGTGAAAAGTTAGAGAGATCTTCACAGCAAATACCCATTCTATAAATATTTCTTTCGACCTTCTTTTTTAATTATATCCCTAATTTGGCAGATATAGGTATTATGATCAACACAAAGAAAGCAAATGAATTAGAAGGGTTTAAAAAGCTAATTAATGCAACGATACTAATTAGCAGTTGGAAGCAACAGAATTAAGCATAAACTAAAGAAAAAAATAGTGAATAATATTTTTTTCTATAAAAATAAGCACAAATTTTGAATAAAGAATAAAACAAAAAAATTATCAAAGAATATTCTTATTTCGATATCTAAGATAGAAAACAGCAAACACCAGCTATGAGATCAATTAAAATATCAACTCTGGTAAAAGCTTTAGATAATTAATCAGTATCATCAAAGGTATAATCGTAATCATGAGCTGCCTAAATTAAAGCTTTAAGAGAAAAAATTAATAAATTTGTTGACTGGTTGTAAATTAATTTTACCTGTTCCCCAAGTAAAGATGAAATTCAAATAGCATAATATATGAGTTGAAAGAAGAGAAGAAGTGCTAATCATTATTGTAGTGGCTTCTAAACTAGGTAAGAAAAGCAAATAATTATATACCGAGAAAATAAATGATGGAATTAAGCTTATCCTTTTTAATTTAGCATGTTTATTTTTTATAATCCGAGAGTAAATGAATAAACCCAAGCATGAGAAAATCAAAAATAAATTGATGAATAATGTAAAAGTGAAAGATATAGTTTGAGCTGTGTTTATGTCAAATAATAACTAGAAAAGTCTATAGAAGGAGCTGTATTAAAAAAGCTATTTACAATAATTAAGCTGTTCTGTTTAGAGCTCTGTAATTTTAACTCCATTGTTTACAAAAGCCATATTTAACTCTTGGAAGAATCTTAAAACAATAAGAGCTAAAGAAATAGAAAAATTTCTTTGAAAAGACCTAAAGGCAACCCAAAATATTTCAACATAATATGAAGTAAAAATAGATTGAATTTAAGCCTTATCCTTAATAGTATTCATTTTAGTTTTAATCTTTAACTATTTATTTTATTTAAATACTTTATATATTAAACTAATTAATATTTATGTTAAAAAACAGACAGACCACTTTCTTCACAAAGTTATTTTTAAGTGTAAAGCTAAAAAAAAGTAATATTTACACAAAATCAAAAAATAAATAAGAAAATAAATATGTAAATTGAATGGTGATTTGTTTGCCTGAAAATATTTATTTCTTCTCTGTTAAATGTTTTGATCAATTTATTTAAAATATAAAATAATTACTGGTTTATGATATTACTAATAAATTTTGATTAAAAAAATTAAAAAAAGTACCAATTATTTCTGATTTATTTTACTTTTAGATTTGTAAAATAATCATAGATATGCAGATAGATTTATTTTGATCTATCTTTCATAATTCAATTAACAATCAAAGGCTTAAAAAGCATATCTGCCAATGAATTATAATCAACATCTGTAAAAGTAAATAAATAAATATAAATAGAGTAAAGAAAAAAAAATATATATATAATGTAGTTCTCATTTTTTAACACTACCCCATAAATTTTTGAAAATTTTTTAGGCATTAATTTAAAAAATTTTTCTTAATTTTTAGGGTTAATATAATTTGTGGTGAATTAATGAGACCTTACAGTATATTTCTACTTATTGGATATTACATGTAAAAACAATATAATTTGTAAATTAAATTAAAGATGTCATAAATAAAAATAGTGTTCTTGCTCTTGTAAATGATAAATATTCTATATTTAAAATAAATTTAAATTTTTAAGAGTAAAAATTTTGTTTCAAAGATAAAATATGATTTTTATTGTTTGTTTAAATTAAAAAGAGTGAAATTAAGTAAAAAAAATTTGATCAATCTAAAATTTTAAATATTGGTTGATATTTGATTAATTTTATGAATAAATTTAATAATTTACTAAACTATTACGACATTAGATCATATTACTATTTATTCAACTAGACAAATACTTCAAAATCAGTATAAATTTACAAAAATTGTAACAAATAAATTCATTCCAAGGATCAATCAAAGTTATTTGTTTTTTAGTAGATTTTAAGAAAATATATTTAATTAAATTTTTATACATAAAATGAATTTGCTATCTTTAGCATTCATTGAAAAATATAAATAATTTTATTTATTTGATAAATAACGAAAGGTATCTTGAATGAAATACATGACAGACAATCAATTATTTTAGTAAAAGTATTATTTAGTCTAATAAAAGATTTTGTGATTTGTTTTTACTATTACAGATTATTGATTGATTAAAAATGTTAAAATTTTCAAAATTCATTAGGTTTGTTTAAATCAAATTAATCAAAATAAAATTTAGATCTAGTTTGAAAAATATAATTTAACAGATCAGATAAAATCAACATAGCAATTAACTGACAATACATACATAATTAAATTAAACTTTTCATTTTACAGTAGAGCCTTTCTCTTTACTTATTATCTATGTAAGAAGGTAAATTTTAAAGCAATAAATAAATACAATAATTTCATACAATAAATGGTAAATATTTTAACATACATTTATTTATATTAAATAATTATTTCTTTCCTAATATACTTTACCAATTCTAGAGATAATTAATATTTTACCAATTTTTTAATTTTTATTAAAGTAAATTTTTTTCATAATTTTTAGCTTGCTCATAAAAAAAGTGAAAATAATTAGCACTTATTTTCAATTCATCAATTTTTAATAGTACTATTTAATATCATGGATTCTTAAAATACTATTAAGTTACCTAGTTTTGAATTATCATGTCTATGTGAAAGTTAGTTAAAAGTAGCTTAGTTTCACTGATTTCTTTTTTAAATTTTTTGTAGAGAGACATCCATACAACAGAAATAGCGAAAAAGATTAATGCAATCTAAACAATCATCAGTATTGTAATCATTTCTATTATATAATTGGTGTATTTCTCATTTTAGTTTAAAAAAAAATTCTCAAATGAAAAAATTAATTATTAGATTAGAAAATTAGAATTATAAATATCTATGAGATTATTCTTTGTGTACTACTAGCCTATAATGCTTTAGGTTATATTTGATCTCAAATCATTACTTTCGGTTTAAATAACTGAGTATCCTTCATATACAGAAAACCATTATTTGAATAAATTAGCTAGGTATTAAAAAGATAAAATAAATCCTCTTTAAAAATTTCCATTCAATAATGTCTAACATTGCTATCCATGGGTGTGAACCTTAAAATATTTATTACATAATGTTTGGTTATTAATTTAATCCAAATAGCTGCATACATCATCCAATAATAATCTATTGAAATAGTTTTCCCTTTAGCTAGAATCATATCTTTCATTTGTTTCATAATTTGTTAGGCTTTTTATTTGACTTAAGATTTTTTCATTTTACTTTGTCAGATATTTTCCAAAAACGAAAAAAAAATTTTATTTCAAAATAGGCCCATAAAATGCCATTTCCCATATCTTATAATGAACAACCTCGAAACTTAAAATATGCTAGGATGAGCTTAGTAGAATTTCTCTTTATTTTAATGAAATACTCGATTCTTCTACAAATTAATTTATGCTAATTAGATTAAAAGTAGGATAAACCATAAAGGGACTGATAGCTAATAATGAAAGTAAAACATATTTGGTTCTAAAAGGTTTAGGCTAACTAAAAGAAGCTATTTATCTTTGCCTTTAAGGAAATTTTATTTAGTTATTCGAAGCATCATTTTTATTTGAATTTTTAGTAATTGTTTGATTTTAACTATTTTCTTTTTTTCTTTTTTATTTTTAGCTCTTTTAAGAATCAGCCACAGCTGTAATAAGCTGTTAAGAACTTATTGATTTCAATGACTACATTAAATTAAAATTGTCTTGATTTTTATTTTCAGTTTGTGTTTTTTGAAATTCATCTAAATGATTCAAATAGATGTTAAATAAATTGATATAGTTCTAGAGTAGCTTAGGAGGAAATGTTCCTAAAAGCTTGAGAATTTAGTATTATTAAGATTTGAAGTAAAACATGAAAGGAACAGCTATTATTATTAAGCAAGTTGCAGAAACCAAAGTCTAAATTAACTAATATAATTAAGTTTATTTGAATTTGATGTAGAGTTTTATTAATTGATCATTTATCATTGTTTAAATTTTTTAAATAGAGACATTAAATAGTTAGAAATTCGTAAAAATAACTGATTCAGGGGTATATTCTTGATTATTACCTTACAAGTAAAGCTAGTTCAAGCATGATTATATTAGCAGCATGGAGTATAAAATTGTATTGTTAGAAACTTATCTAGTAAATATTGTCTAATCATAAAAATCACTGGTTGTTTATATTTCAGTTTATGAGATATACTAAAAGAATTCCTCATCTTTAGATTAAAAGATTTTATTGATGTTTTAGCTGTATTGCATAACTGCCCTTTTTGAGTGGTAATTACTAATACTTTGTAAGTAAGAAAGTTCAGTTATGTTATTTGAAGTATCAAGGGGATTAATTATAACACGATCTAAATTCAAAATATTCTAAAATACAAAAGCATTATTGGAAAAACCTTATTCTTTGAAGAATTGAGAAACAGACTCTTTGATTAAAGTAGCATAGTTAAATTTGTTAAATAAATTAGTAATTTAACTTAAGCTACTTAAATTGATAAAATAGAAAGTTAAAGTGATAGCTTATAAAAAAATGATTGATGTGAAACCTGTTAAAATAATTAACCTAATAATCCTATTGTTTGTGTTTTAAGTTATTTTTTTGAAGATTTTTTTCTTTATTGACAATTAAGAGCCTTAAAAACTATTTGACGCTTGATATTATTCTTCTTATTAATTGAATTAATTATCATTTTTATTTTCGTTCTTTTCATTTTTAAAAGGTTTTTTTAGTCTTTAATCATAATCAAGAGAAAGTTCTTCTTCTTCCTAAATATTTTCAAATTTGTTTTTTTAGTAGTTTTTATGATTTAATGCTATGCTTAATGGGGAATCTGATGACTTATCAATATTCACTTAATTAATTTGAAACCTTATATGCTTTGCATTAATACTCTCATTATTATTCTAATTATGAATTTTATTTGCTTATCTTATCTATGGCTATTATGAAATAAAAGAAGTCTTTAAGATACTTTTCTGTTTTATATTTGAATTATCTTAACTTTTATCAAATGTTGAGGAACCAATCTAGTTAAGGCTATTAAGATTTATATGAGATTGAGTATTTATAAGTTTATTAGATTAGCAAAACAAATGCTGAAAGCTGTGTAATTCCTACCTTGAAGTTAAAAACTCGCTATTTTACTCAAATTAACTCTATTTTGAAGCTGAATTAACTTGTTAGAAATTACTATCATTTAAAGCTTTGCTTTTTAGGTTCGTAAAATCTTCTCTTGGTATTTCGATGTTAGTATTTGTTGTCTAATCCTAAATATTTGTCTATGATTAGCTTTCTAAATTATTTCTTGAATCTATTTTAATATATGTAGGTTATCCTTAATTTCTTTAACAATCTTTTATGTAAGTTGGAAATATAGATAATTAATTTTCTTGAATGGTTGATCCTATTTATTAAAGTGAAATATTTTCCTAGCTTTCTTTAAATATATTATCATCAAAAAGTTAAAAATCAATATTTAATTATAAACTTAGCTAATTGAGCAAATTTTTCTTGCTCAAATAGGTTTTATCTTCTGAGAACTCTTCTATTTCTAAATATTTAATGTGTCTCATACGGTTAGATTAAAAATTTTTTATTCTAAAAGCAATAGAAAATAGCTTTTCCTATTAATACATTTATTATTTTAAACATTATCTAAATAATGTAATATCCTTTAATGTCTCTTTTCTTCTTTTTAATAAAAGACTTGACTCATAATAGTTTTCTTCAGATTAATTTTTATCATTCATAATTACAAGAATTAAGGGAATAAAGTTAAAAAGTAGCTGATCCTTTAACTATCCTGTTTAAAAAAATAAATTTTAAAAGTTATAAAAATGAAAGCTAAAAAAAAATTTTATTAAAAGCAAAATTTCAAATTTCAATATTGTTAAAAATTATTCTAAAGTAAGAAAAAATAGAATTGTTGAAAAGAAAGAGAAATGAGATGATATAAACAAAATGAATTTACTTAATGAATACTCTTGTGAAAATACTCTTTCATAAATAAAGCTGCTGATTTCAGTAATTTAAAAGGACTCATTAAAAAATATATATTACTTTAGGTCACTTCCTTTTTTGATTAGAGCTGTAACTCCAAAATCATCTAAAAATTTTTCTGTTTTTATTCTTATACTGATTGGAAATATGAAACCTTTTCCATTCAAAGCAAATGCAAATCTCTAATCTAATTTAAATAAAATATTAATTAATTAATTAATAATATATTTTTAATTTACCTGTACTGATCAATGAATCCTTATTTCCTAAATTGATATATTCACTAATTGTCAATTCGTGTACTTCATGTAAAATTTTTGGAAGTAACTCAGAGATTTATTTTCCTAAAACACTGGCTTAATCTATTTAAAATATTTGTTAGAAATTCGTTGAAGTTCTTTTAATTTCAACGAATTGGCTAATTAGACTAAAGTAAATTGAGCAGTACTAAGGAGAAAAAACATCTTCTAAATCAAAATTTAAAGTTTGTCTTAGTTTTTTCTTTGATTTCACATTTAAATTAGAAGTATTGTAGAAATCCAAACAAATCTAAAATATTTGTGAAAGGTTGATTAAAACAGAGTCTTTAGAATTAAGAGCGTAAAGTTAATTTTAAATGACTCTTAAATCCTAAATTCGATTTAAATTTTATTAAGAATTTTTCAACAGCCCTTCTAATTTAAAATAATCTTAACATAAATATTAGAAATATAGTATTTACTTCTATAGCTATATTTTTAAGCTATTTTAGAATTTATTTATTAAGATATCGAATGTTATTGGCTCATACATCTATATTTTTTCGTTTTTATTTTTTGAGTTTGTAAAATAATTATTTTCATCTAATAAAGTTGCATTATTTATTAGGTTT
Organism: Tetrahymena thermophila SB210; assembly: GCF_000189635.1. Classification (NCBI taxonomy): domain Eukaryota; phylum Ciliophora; class Oligohymenophorea; order Hymenostomatida; family Tetrahymenidae; genus Tetrahymena; species Tetrahymena thermophila. Next base: position 231,716 of record NW_002476355.1, read on the forward strand.
TATATATATATTAAGCTTGTCCAATTTTTATATTATGTGCATTCTTTCTGCGCTCTAAAAAGTTCTTAGAATGAATAAGTTACATTCCTTGTCTGTTCTATTAAAAAGCTTAAGTATGAGAAGAGAATATTCTTTTTCTGAAAAAAATCAGCTTTATTCAAATAATTCTTGTATAAATTAATAATTTAATTTATCATAAATTATTTTCTGAAGTCTTAGCCCAAAATATCTTTTACATTTGGAGAGTGGCTATCCTTTTTATAAGTTAAATTGCTTTAATATAATTGAATTATGATATTAAAATTTGATACTTGAGTAAATTATGAACAAAAACAGAGATTTTGTGCATCATTTTTTGAACATTTGCTTATGTGATTTATATAAAGGCTTTCAAAAAATACTCCTTGCTTACGTTCCATATAATCCTCATAGAAATAATTTGTATTTTAGTAAATAAGTCTAATGAAACTATCTAACTAGTGAGTTGAAAAAACAGTGAGCTCGTCATTGTAAATTCCCATTCTGTAAATATTTTCTTCAACTTTTTTTTAAATTTATATGCCTAATTTTAGTGCTATAGGAATAGTGATAATTTGAAACATAGCAAACGAATTCTAATTGTTTAATAGACTAATCAAGGCAATCAGACATGAAAGAAACTAAAAGCATGAAAATTATATATACATTAATGAAAAAAATTGGGAGTAGTACTTTTTTCTTTTAAAGTAAGCACAAATTTTAAATAGGAAAATGAAGACAAAGACAATCAAAGAACATTTCTATGTTATAATTTGCGAGAGACAGCAATAAAAACCAATAATCAATCCATAAAGTAGATCAATTCTTGTAAAAGCTTTAGATAATTAATCAGAATCACCAAACGAATAGTCATAATCATGTGTTACTTATATAAAAGCTATTTAAAATATTTAATTTTTATTATTTATTTGTAATAGAATAAAATAAATATTTTACCTATTCCCCAAGTAAAAAGGTAATTTAAATAGAACAATATGTGAATAGAGGAAAAAATATGAGTTTTGAGCATTATAGTAGTAACTTCTAAACTTGGAAGGAAGAGAATATAATTATAAATAGAAAAGATGAATGAAGGTATTAAATTCAGCTTAAAAATATTTCTATGATTTTATTTAAAATAAGGATATAAAAATAAAAAACACAAGCAAGAGATAATCATAAGCAGATTTATGCCAAATACAATAGCAAATGTAATCATTTTAGCAATTTCTATATCTAGAAATTGAGCAAATAGTCTGTACACTGAACTCCATTGTATAAGCTTTTTAAAGTAATTTAATTGATCAGATTATAGCTCAGACATTTAAGCACCGTCATTTACAAAAACTACTGCTAATTCCTGAAGCTACCTTATAGTCATAAGGATTATAGAAATAGAGAAATTTCTACTAAAAGATCGATAGGCAACCCAAAAAATCTCAATATAGAATGAAATTATAATGGATTTAGAATGATTTTTATCATCTATTTACTTCATTTTAATTGTTGATTTAATTTTGTTGATTGATTAATTAATTGATTTAAATATTTTATTTTTTCTAAAATAATAAAAATATTAAAAAATAAATATCTACTCTGTAATTTATTTCATGCAACAAAAATAGTATTCACCCTAGTATTTGTATTTGGAAAATAGTTTGTTTGTTAGTTAGTTAGTTATATTAAAATGAACAAAATAATTTCGTTTTATTTACCTTAAAATATGTTAATTTTCTTTTTTATTTCTTCCCAGATTAGTGAATGACAAATTTAAGTTAATTGTTTTACAGATTTTTATTTACCTAGCAAAATAGAGTAAACTCTAGTTAGACTTCAATTAAAAACAACGAAACTAATAATTTCTGATTTAATTTACTTGAGTATATAGAAAATAAATTAATCTATAAATTATTAAACAAATAACCACAGAAAATTGTCACAAAAATTAAATAGAATAGTAATAGTCAGCGAAATTCACTCAAATTAAAACAGAAAATAAATTAAACCCTAAATAAAAAAATAAATTTTTTTTGTTTGTTTTTGCACATATAGTTAGTTAATTAAAATGATCTTAGGAATAATTAATTTAACAAGTTATATTCAATATAGTGTTTATTTAGTATTTTACTTTAGACATAAAGATTTTAGATAGGATTATACATATTTATTAACTAAGCAATTCATAAAAGAGTACTTACTTAATTATAATTATATTGTCATTTTAATATTTTATTTATTTATTTATTTATTTAATTATCTATCTATTTAGTAATCTTAAATATTTATTTAACAAATATATTTTATCGAATTAAATAGAAAAAAATTAATTAGATTTATGTTTAGAATACAAATACATTTCATATTATATGTATATATGTATGTATCTATTTTGCTTTATCAATTATATTTATCTATATTGCTTTATTAATTATACTTGTCTACTACTTTACTAATTCTATCTAGTTCTCTATTGTTTGAGAGTAAATAAACTAAAATAAATAATAAAAAGGCATAAAAACAAACTAACTAAGTGTAAATTTAAATTTAAATTGGCATTTAATACAATTCAAATAAAGAAACATATAGAATATAGTCAGTTATATTTATTTTACATAAAGCTAATAAATTATTAGTGAAAGTCTTCGAATATTTTATGATTGATTGATTTCATTAATTTTTAAGATATAAAAAAGTAAGATGGTTTTTTAGAATCAAATCAATATGAAAATTAGTTAACAATAACTTGGTTTCGTTGATTGATTTTTTAAATTTTTTATAGAGTGAAGTCCAAACTATAGAAATAACCAGAAAAATTAAGACTATTTGTAGAGATATTAATGCTGTGTACATTTTAATTATATATTGTATGTATTTTTCATTTTAATTTAAAAAAAAGTTTTCAAAAGAGAAGATTAGTTATTAAAATAAGACATTAGAATTGTAAATGTCTAAAAGGTTATTCTTCGTTTGCTGTATTTTTATAACATTTTCTGTTATATTTTATTGTAAGGTGTTTTAGTAATTTGTTTTATTTTGAATAATTGCATATTATTCGTACATTTAAAACCAGTCTCTGTATAAGTTTGTTAAATACTGAAAAGCTAAAATGAATCCTCTTTCGAAATTTTTACTCAATAATTTTTGGCACTCCTCGCTGGTAGTTTATTTCTTAAAATATGGATTTTGTTATGCGCTATTATTAATAATATCAATATGATTGCACAAATTATCTTCCAATAAATTGCTAAAGTACATCTTTCTTTATTCTTTTTCATATCTTGAGCTCGTTTCATAATGTGTTATGTTTTTGATTCCACCTAAAACTTGTTCACTTTACTAAGTTATATTTTTTCCATATTAATAAAAAAAATTCCAATCAAAAATAGGTTAATAAAAAATAGTTTCCCATATCTTGTAATGAACAACTTCAAAGTTAAGTATATATTATGAAGAGCTGAAAAGAATTTGTCTTTAAGTTAAAGTAGATGTAGATTCATCTACAAATTAATTTACACTAACTAAATTATAAATTGGTTAAATCATGAATGGAATTGCAACTAAAAGAGAAGCCATAATATATTTTAACTTAAAAGGTCTAGATTATTTGAAAGAAGCTATTTATCTTTATCTTTTAGAAACTATTTAATTACCAAAATTTATATTTTCCGCCTTATTTGAAGATTTTTATTAACCGTTTTTGTTATTAAATTGAATTAAATTTTATTTGTCATACACTTGTTCAGGAAAAAGTTATTTTGCACTTTAAGGCTTTACTTATTACATAATATTTGAGGATCTGCTTTTGGGTTAAATTTCTTTTTTTTAAAGCTGCTCTAAGTGATTCAAGCTAATATAAAACAAGCTAATTTAGGATTGTAAAAGTGAAGGTGGAAACGATCCTAAAAGTTTTAGTATTTGATATTATTGAGAATTAAAGTAAAACAGGAAAGGCAATGCTATGGCTATTAAACATACGCAAGAAACTAGTATCTATATTAGCTAATATTATTATATATCCTTAAGCCACTAGTAAGAGTTTATTAATTAATCATATATCATAACTTGGATTTTTAAGATAGAGCTATTGAAAGTCTCTAAGTTGGCATAAACAACTGATTCAGGGTAATAATCAGGGTTTGTTCCTTACAAATATAACTAATTTAAATTTGATGAGAATAAAAGCATTGTGTATAATATTGTATTATTTTTAGTTTCTCTTGTAAAAATAACTTGATCATAAAAGTCACTTATAGTTGCAATTTCAGTTTCAGAAATATATTAAAAGAATTCTTCATCTTAAGACTTAAGAATTTGATTAATGTTTTTACTAAATTGTCCAGCTGCATTTCTTTAGCGCTTTTGGCTTACTGCTTGTCTGTAAGATATTTCTTTAATGATTTAGGAGCTGTTTTAAGGGTTAATTATGTATCGATCCAGATCTAAAATTTGTCTATAATGTAGAGTGTCGTAATAAAATCCTTATTCCTTGAGAAATTAGTAAACTGATTCGTTAATTAAATTAGCATAGTTAAATTTTTTAAATAAATTAGAAATTGAAATGAGATTATTAATGTTAATAAAATAAAATCCTAAAGCACAAGTTTATAGTAAAGCAATAGACATCAGTCCTGTGAATATAATAATTCTAATAATCTTAGTGTGTGTGTTTTAAGTTATTTTTTTTATGATACTCTTTCTTATCGATTTTGATGAGCTTTGGCTTTCATTTAGCGAGTGTTAATATTCTTCTTCTTTTAATTTATTTAGCTTCATTTCTGAGATATTTTATTTACTAGGTTGCATTTTAATTTATTTTTCAAAATTATAAGAATTATATTCTTCTTCTTCCTCCTCCTCCTCTGCTGCTGCTGCTGCTGCCTGGATGCTTTTATGGTTTTAAATTATGCTTTCAGGTGATCCTGATGATTTATCATTTTAAAAATAATTGCACACTGAAAACATTATGGGAGTACATTCTTAATTAGGTCTGTCAAACTGAATAGTTGTATTCAATTATCTACTTAAAAATTCTTTATGAAATTGAGAAGATTTTTAATTAATTTTTTGCTTCTCACTTTCATTTGTAGCATTTTTAAAAACACTAGTTAAATTAGAAAATGTATGAGGATTTAAAGGTCTGCTCGATTACAAATTCTAGAAGCTATTGATTTCAATCCTAGAAGATAAATTTTCAATTTGTTGTTCACACTGGTTCTTTTTAGAAGCAGAATTACTTTAATAATAATTGTTCTAAGAATTATTTCTTTTAAAGTTGTTTGTTTCTTCTTCTGCATAACCAAAATTTGTATTTGATTGTTAATCTTAAATATTTAATTGAATTTAACTTTCTAAATCAATCTTTGAATCAACCTTAAATGAAGTAGAATATTCTTAATTTTTATCTTTACATTTTTCGTTACTATTTAGTAATTTTAAGAATAAATTATCTTGTCTATTTGACATTTGTTCAGATTTTTAATCATTTTCTTAAGTTTCTCTAATCAAAAAATCATCCAATTAAAAGTCTAAGTCTAAGCATTTACTAAGCAAATTCAGAGATTGTCTTTTCTCATAAATTGATTTTTCCTCTGCAAAGTTTTCTATTTCTAAATATTTTATATGCTTCATATTTTAAGACTTGAGGTTTCTTATTCTAAACACAAGAGAAAACATTCTCTCGTTTACGTAAAAAGTCTATTTAAGATTACTTTTAAAAGAATTTATTTCTAGAGATGTTTCTTTTCTTCTTTTTAACAAAAGACAAGAGTTATAATAGTTTTCTTAAGACAAACTTTTATCACTAAAAATTCCATCAAGTAAAGGGATAAAATTCAAGATTAGTTGATTCTTTAATTAATCTATTTATTATTTATTTATTTATTTATAAAAATATCTTATTTAGTAAATATAACAAAATTTATAAAAAATATTTTTGTATTTATTTTAAAAATTAAATGTATTTTAATTAATTAATGTATGAATAGGGAAGAGTTATATTAGTCAATCTTGTTATATGATAAAAATATTTTTGGGAAAATAAAAATAATTTTTTAAATATTTATCTTTTTTTTAATTTATCCAATTAGCTTTAAAAAAAATATAATTTTTATATGAATAAATTGATAAAAATAATTACTTAATGAATACTCCTAAGAAAATATTTTCTGATAAATAGTGTGACTGATATCAGTTATTTAAAACAATTCATTAAAAAATATATATTGCTTTTAATCATTAACTTTTTTGATGAAAGCAGTCACTCCGAAATCATCATATATGCTTTCCACTTTTATTCTTATATTTATTGGAAATATGAAACCATTTCCATTAATAGCAAATACAAATCTCTCACCTTATTTTTTGAATGTTTATAAAAAATTAAATTTAGATTTATATTTTTTTAAAATTTGATTACCTTAGCTTATAGTTGAATCAGTATTTCCTAAATTAATAAATTCATCCATAGTTAGCTCGTGCGCATCAAATAAATCTTTTGGTAACAAATTAGAAACTTATTTCCCTATAATCGCAACTTACTATGTTTCAAATATTTATGAGAAATTTAAGGAAGTTCTTTTAATATCTATGGTTTTGTTTATAAGACTGCAATAAATTGAACAAGATTAAGGAGAAAATAAATCTTTTAATGGAATAATTGAGCTTGTGTTTTATAATTTGCTATTTTAAAGCTTTTTAGGATTAGTAGAGTAAAAATCTAAAGTAGATTAAAATATTTGTGAAAGACTATTAAGGGCTAAATTATTTGGGTGAATATCATAGAGTAGCTTTTAGAGTGTTCTTACATTTTAAATTTATTTCAAATTTAATTTAGAAACATTCATAAGCTCTTCTAAATTAAAATAATTTGAGCAAAGATATTTGAAATATTCTATTTATTTTAAAATCTAAGATTTTAATCTATTTTTGAATTCTGTCATTAGGAAATCAAATGTAATAGGGTCATGCATTTTAATTGTTTAGTTCTCATTAGTTTTATTTCCTTCAAAGTTTTAGCTTAGAGAAGAAGCTCTGTTAATTAGATTCTTAATGTAAATCAAATTAGTCCAATTTTTATTTTTGGAATATTCTTGTTGTATTTTAAAAAGTTCTTTGAGCGATTTTGTTTTATTTTTAGATTTTTCAATTAAAAAACTTAAATAAGAAAATTCAATTTATTTTTTGTGAAATTTATCCACTTAATTTAAATAATTACTATAGAGATTAGAAATGTAATTTAAAATAAATTACTATCTAAATTCTTATCCTAATATTCTTTCTATATTTATCTCTTGAGTGCTATCACTTTTATAGTTCTTTTTTTTTAATTTTTAATGAATGAATTAATTATAAATTTATTTTTGGATAAGTTAAGTATTTATTATAATAATAAATATACAACTAAATAAATAATTAATATTAATTTAATTTACATTAGTAAATTTGGAACAAAAGCAGAATTTTTATGAATTGCTTTTTGAGCATTGACTGATATGAGTTATGTATAGACTTTCAAAAAACACTCCTTATTTATGCTCCATGTAGTCTTCATAAAAGTAATTTAAATTTTAGCATATTTGTCTAATAAATATTTCAAATTAGTGGGTAGAAAGGTGAGAGAGGTTCTCTAAGCAAAAACCCATTCCGTAAATATATTCTTCTACTTTTTTCTTGATTTCTTTACCTAGTTTGGCTGAAATAGGAATAATAATCAATACTAGCAAAGCATAAGTAGACTTCAATGAGTTTGGAAGACTAATCAGGACAGATATACTCAAAATAAACTAAAAGCAAGAGAATTGTATGTACAATAATGAAAAAAAATGTGAATAATATTTTTTTCTTTTTAAAAAAGAGCATATTTTGAAAAATGCGAAAAATATCAAAATAACCAAAGAATGTTTTTGTGAGATTATTTATGAGAGACAGCAATATATTCCAGCTAAAAACTCACTAAAAATACTAACTCTTGTTAGGGGATTAGATAATTAATCAGTTTTTTCGAAGGAATAGTCATAATCATGTGTAACCTGGAGAAAAGCTATTATTAAAATTCAATGAATAAATAAAAATATTTGAGGCTGTATCAAATTTAAATTTTACCTATTCCCCAAGTGATTAAGAAGTTTAAATAGCATAAAACATTAGTAAACGTATCTCTGCTAGAATAAAGCATTACGGTGGTAACTTCTAAACTAGGTAGAAATAGCAAATAATTGTAGATCGAAAAAACGAGTGAGGGTAATAAGTTTATTCTTCTAATTTTAGTATGATCATATTTAATAAATGGAGAATAAAATAAAAAGCCTAAGAAAGAGATAAGCATAAATAAATTAATGCTGAATGCAAATATGAAATATAAAGTATTAGCATGATCATTAATTAACAATTTAAAACTCTAATATAGAGAGCTCCATTATATAAGTTATTTAAAGAAATTTAACTAATCAGATTGTAGGTTTTCTACCTAAAGGCCATTATTAACAAATGCTATATTTAGCTCTTAGAGTTATCTCATTACAATAAGAATGAAAGAAATAGGAAAATTTCTTTTATAAGATCTGAAAGCTACCCAAAATATCTCTACATAATATTAAATAAACACATTAAACTGTTGGCTGTTGCTTTTTATTTAGTTCATTTTATTTTAGATTTTTCTTTTGTGCAATGTATTTTATAAATTTAATTCTTTTTGCTTAAATTTTATATTTTATAAATATATATTTAGTAGATATTTTCTTATTTTAAATAACAATAAAAAGAAATACATTTATTTATTTATGTATCTTTTATTATTTAAGCAGATAAAAAAATTATTTAGCAACAGGTACAATTTTTAATACAAAAACTCAGGCAAAATTAATTTATGTTACCTGAAAATTTTCCTTTTTTCTATTTATTTTGATTAAGCTAGAAACTTAAAAATCTGTTTAATCATAACAATAAAGCTTAATTAGCGAAAAAAAAGATATTGATTAATATTACTAGTAATTGAAATCACAAACAGTAAAATGAAAAATTGTTAAATATTTCAATCTAAAAATAAACAACAGATATAAAATATTCCAGTTTTACTTAATTGCAATCTTTTGTAGAAGTAAATTTCAATTATTTGGGATCTTTTTATAACCTGTCAAATAATTCCGAGTAAAATCCTACAGTTTGTTTATTGTGTTTATTATTTTTAGAAAAAAATTTAAAAAAAAGTACTTTACTTTGATATTACAGATTAAATTAGCTGTATGGAATAAAATTTACTTATTACTTTTAATTTAAATTTATTAAAATAATGCAAAGCGAATTTAGCTGGGCGTAAGAAGATATACAATAGCTGTAATTTTTAGCTGAAAAACCATTCTTTTTATGAAAGCTAAATTAATTGTATAAATTTAAAAAATTCATTGAAAATGTAAAATAATTTATAAATACAATAAAGTAAGAATACATTTATTTGATATAAGTAGCTACTGTCGGTTGTAAATATAATTTAAAGAACATTTATTAAAAATTAAATTATTAACTTTACTAGAATTATTCCTTACATTAAGCAGGTGTAATTCATAAGATAAAGACAAATACCTATTGTAATTACTATGTAGCGATATTAATTAGCTTTATAATAATAATACTCTCCAAAATTAAAAATACTATTTTTTGTATTCAATTAAAGTATTCAATTCTGTAATCATTTACAATTATTCTAAAAAGGAGTTTACATTTTTACAGTAAATTAAAAAAATTTATAGATCTGAATGTAAAAAGAAGTTAAATTACAAAAGACTGAAAGAAATTTGTTCTATTTATTAATCAAATTTATAAATTTAATAAATAAAGGATTTGTTCATTGATATCTATTTTTTATCACAAACGAAATAAAGGATTCTAGCCTTTCGAATTAATTTTTATTTTAGTTACTTTAATATAAAGATAAAAATGTTCAAAGAACAATTGTAAATTTTACTCTTTTAAAAATATTTATAAAATTTGAAAAAGCTATTAAAAACTACAATAGATTCAATCAAATTTTATTTGATTAGCTCTAACTGAGTAGATCGCTTTAGCTATTTAATAAATCTATCTATAAAAACAGAAAAAGTATTCTAACTGCTAAGATATATTTAGTTAAATATACAATTTAAATAATACTCCAAATAAAGTTTATTGGGTATGAATAATTATTATTGCAAACTATTTTCACTTAATAAATTGAATAAAAATTAATAGTTCTAGGAAGGGGGCTTTTAATTAATTATTAGTAACATTCTATTTTCAAGAATGTTAATTAGATTATTTTTATGAAAAATTGAATACTTAAGGTCTGTCGTTAGCAAAAGTGTAAAATATATAAAGTGTAACAAGATGAACTATAAGAATTATATGAATCAAATTATTTGGAAAAAACGCTAAAAGCTTCCAAAAAACAAAAATAATTGTATTAATATAATTTATAGTTAAATAATTTATTATAATAAATATTTAAAGCACTCTAATTTATTTTTATCAATTTTCTTTTTTTATAAATTATGAAAAAAAATTATTCATTTAATAAATGTAAAATGAATGAAATAAATATTTTACTTAATTGAAATTTATCTATTTTTATCATAATAAAGATATTCTAGAAAAAGACATATAAGATGAGCATGATAATTATGATATTTAACTATTTTAAATAAGATTTCAAGCTTTTATGAAAATTAAAATAGGAACTAGAAATAATAATCAAAAATGTTACTTTCAAAAAATTATAATTCTAAAAAAATAGATATCTATAGAGATAATATTTAGTAGACAATTACTCCACTTCAAAAGTATAATTTTATTAGAACTAAATTAACAAAGAATTTCTTTCTCAAATGAAAGAAAATAATCTCTTTGTAAATGGATAAATAAAATGAATTTATGTTGTTTGTTTGTTTTAGAGTTATGATATTTCTGAAGAAGAAAGATATGATGAAATGATGATATTTACATACTCTAATATAAGGCTTCTAGTTTTTTGGAAAATTGAAATAGGTACAATAAATATATATACACTTCATAAAAAGCTACTTTCGAAAAATTTAAATTGTATGTAACAGATATTTTTCAAAATAATGACATAATATAAAGTGAATCACTTTACTCCAAAAGTATTATTTTTTAAGAATTACATCAAGAAAGCATTTTCTAAAATTAGGTTCATGTTGAAGAGACAAAGTAGCTTTTTGGTAGAATCGAATTAGTTGTAGAATCTGAAGAAAACATGAGTCCATCCTGAAAAAAAGATCATAATTACTACTATTATGTAGAAGATAAAAAGATATAAGGAGATTAAATTAATATAGTCGTTGTAACTTTGTTAACTGTTTGAAGAGTAAGTGTCTAAGGCAGTAAATGAATCGAGCATAAAAACTATGGATCTATATAAATCTCTTATATTTTAGTTAGCGTACTCAGATTGAAGGACTGTTTAAACATTTTATAAATTTTACTAATATAATTTAAATTAATTATCAAAATCTCCTATAATTTATTTAGATGCTATGATATATCCTCTTTGCATAACTCCTTAATATAAAGATTCACATTAGCTTACAGTAAAGTTCGTATTGAATGAACTTGGATAATCTTTAAGTGTAGAGCATATGTTATCTTTAAGAATGCCTAAGTAAATGTTGTTGTAATTACTTTGGTCTCTCCTTGGTTGATTTGTTTACAAAAGCGATTATAAATTAGAAATCACTTAATCATTTGTTAAGGTTACATTTGACAAAGATTGATAAGAAAGTAAGGTATTAGGATCCGATTGACTCAAGTCATATATAAGACTATCAAGCCAAATATTAAAATGGGCAGCTTCATTTTATACTATTTGCACTATAGTATTCAAAACTGTGATTCTTTCTTTTAGAGTTACTTTGCCTTCGTCCATGTATTTGTTTGAGAATAGAATATTCAAAACAGGCGGAATCATCATAATTACAATAATAATCAAAGCTATAGTAACAAGCTTTAAGTCAAAACGAGGGAGACTATTGAAAGAAGCTATCTGTCTTGTTCTTTTCTAGGCTTAGCGTTTTATGTGGGTTTTAGTTGCAATTGGCATTTCCGCGTTGTTACCTTAAACAACTGTCTTTTTTGTAAATTATGACTAAGCTTTCGTCTACTTTAAGTTGTTGTTTATCTATCCATGAGAAGATTGTTATTGAGTTTCGTTTGTTGGGAGATGCTAGTTTTTTTATTGGATTCCTCCGCTGCTAATTTTAGAGGGGTTTTTGGATGGATCTACTTAAGCTGGCGGTGAGCCATTTATCTATTGTTTAGCATTTTCTTTTTAAGCCTGCTATTAGTATTTTGTTGGTTTGATCTATTACTTTACCTACATATTAGTGTTATTACGAGGATTTTGTGATGGGCTTTAAAAGGAAGGACTTTGAACTTGACTTTGTATGTCTCTATTCTTTTATGTCTTAGACCTGTTTTTGTCTCTTGTAAAAGTACTGTTAGGATGATTTGCTATAGTTTGATCTTTCCTTGAGATTTCTAAGTTCTTTTGATAATATTTCTAACTTTGAAGTTTAGTGTAATAAGAAATCAGATCTAATTTGTTAACTGTTTCTTCAATGACATCAATCAGTTTTTGAAGCTTTTCAGGATGGAAGCATCCGAAAAGCTTCAGGATTTCTTCGCATCTCATGATGTTGTAGACACTTAAAGGTAGAACTGTGAAGATAAGAGTACAAGTGATAATTAGGATAATAATCAGCATCATTATTTACATCAAGCTAATATTATCAAATTAATCTTAAGCTTGCTACTAAATCAAATTCTACATATTTTGCATATTAATTTTAAATTCATGCATGTTCTACCAAAGAAAAAGCATGTTTGAACTATCAAAGTCAATTTCTTTAAATTGTTAAATAATATACATAAATTGAGAAATTGCTGTGATTTATGTTTCATTTTTTTTAACAACTGGATACTCTCTAGTACCTTCTACGTGGAAAAGTTCAATTTTAAATGGCTAATTGAGTAAATAGTCGTAATAAGGCTGATCTGTATTTTTATCATTCACAAAACTGTAAAATATATCCTTAAATTGATTAATATAATATTACAGTCTCTGTGTTGAATAAGCCCTATCCTCTTAAAAGTAAGGCTAGCTTGCTGTTATTCCAAGGTAAGAGAAAACTTTAACCACACTAATTACATCTAAGAAAAGAAAAGAAGCTTGTGTAACTTTATTGAAGTTTTGAATATAAAGTGAATAGCTTTTATTGTTTTAAACATACAGCATAACAGAAACAGCAACAAAAATGAAGAAAGCAGTGATTCCCATGTAAACCATTGCCTTTAGACCAGACGAAATGTGATTAGATTTGATTTTTCTGATGATTATTTTCCTCCTTGTTTATTCAGACGTTTTATTGCTGGAGTGAACACTTGACTAATCGTTGTTATTCTCAACATTTTATGTGATAGAATGATGAATATTTCTCTTTTTGCCTTCTGATTCTATATTATCTTTATCTGAATTATTTCCATCTTCATCGATGCTCAAGTTATTTTCATGCGTATCTAGAATTATTTCATCTAGTTAGTTTACTTTTTGAATATCTTGCAATTGTAAGTTTTATTGCTCTTTTTTAAAAACTTCTTTGTCTAAGCTTAATTTCATTTCTTGATTGTAAGTCAGCAAAGACCTAGAAGTATTTTGCTTTGAGATGACTGCGTTTATTTGTTTCGCTTTTATCTATTGCTGGTTTTGATTCATCTTTAATATTTATTTGTATGATGTTATCATTTCATTTTAATTTATAGGATCTCTTTCAAAGTCTGATTGAATTTAAATATTTGAATTACTAGGTACTTATTGAATTTTGAAGTGATTTTCAATTTTAACCATTTTAAAGTCATTATCGTTTGATCCAATCCTCAAATAGCGTGATTCAAGATCATCTTACTCGATTTCCTTAATTAATTCATGCTATTCTTAATTAATGTTATGCTCTATTTTTATAACCTCAACTTTTTTGAGAGCTTTAGGATTTTGTACAAATTTCTCACTTTTGCTTCTTGACTGAGATCTCTTTACAACTATCTAACCAGGCTCTACGTTTTTAGGTTCACTGTTATCACTGCTATTTGTTACAAGATCAGGTTGTTTAAATGATAACATTTGATTATTGATATTAATATTATTATTGTTGTTGTTGTTATTGTTTGCTCTTGGTGTCGAGCTATTTGACTTAGTTTTTTAAATGTTGATTTGATAATTTTCGCTGTGAAATTAATTATGAAAATTATAATGAGGACTTGATGGGAAAAACATTTATTCTATTTGCTTGTGATTATTTTCATTTTTCTTGCTCAGCAAGCCTGCTTGAGACATTGGAGATTGCAAGCTAAGTAAACTAGGATTATGGTTGCCATTCTAGACTCTATTGGGAGGAGGAGCTCCAAATTCACCAAGAAGAGGATTGTTTTCTAATCTTTATCTGTCTGTGGTAGGTGGAAGAGACATTTAATCTAATCCAGCAGCCTAGTAAAGAAATGAACGTGGTGAAAGAGCTCCTGAGGCTATCTTTGAATCATGTATATTAGTGTTGCTCTCTTCCATAATTCTATTGCTAATTAAATATTTTTGAAAAAAATAAATTGTTGTATCATGAAATAATCTTACTCTCTATCATATTCGTTATTAGGATGAGGGCTAAACACGTTGGGAGAAGCGTTAGAAAAATAAACAAAATTTTTATTGTATTTTGTTTAATTCTTAGGTTTGTGTTACTGAGATATCCTGCTACTGTCTTCACCAAAATCTTTAATGTTAGAAGAAGATTAAATCTTGTTTGGTATGCTGTTCTTCATGTGCCTGTAAAAGCTACTGTCAATTTCAGAGTTTAAGACTTAAGATTAGTCCATGTTAGCAATATCATAAATGTTGTTCAAATTAATTTACTAGTTCTCATTACTTCCTTGCTTAGTTGTGTTAGCATCAGTTAATTCCTTAAAAAGTGCATTAACGTTGTTATTTAAAATTTCATTAAGACACATCTTTAAGTGCGAAATATGAGCTTTCCTCTTAGCTAAATTATCTTCTCTTTTAAAGCTATCTATTTCAACAAACTTGAAGTTCAGACCAATAGAAGTAGTGATGATGCACACCTTAAAACTAATGCTATAAATAATATCATCTAAACAAATCTAATCTACGACTTCCTACATCTTATGATGAGATTTAAGATCTTAAACCTTATTTTCCTTCATAAACATAAGTTTCTTCGAAACAACCAAAATGCTATAAAATACTTTATCGTATTCGCTTACTTCTTGAATACCCCAAATCAAAGGGATCAAATGTTTAATATCAAATCTTCTTAGGTCATCTTTAAAATTAATTAAATTATAAAAATGTCATTTCAAAAAATAATAAAATTTTTACTTATCGATGAAAGATCTTTAAAAATAAGATTGTATAATTTTTTTGTTATATCCATAATTTATCCTTCATCACTAATAAAAAGATACTCTTTATCTTAATTTACACTAGTCAGCAAAGAGCAAACTCCAAAGTCATCATTAATATTTTCGAGCTTTAATCTGATCATTAATGGTATGATAAATCCCTCACCATTTAACCCAAAAACCATTCTTTACTCTATTTATTTTTTTAAATTGAAATAAAAATTCTTTCATCAAAAGTTTTTAAATTAATTTTTATGTTTGTGTTTTTATTTTCTAACAAAAAAAGCTTTAAACTATTTTTTTATAGGTTTTACATTAAAAATAGACTGAATCAATTTAAAATAAATATAATAATTTAGAACCAAAAGAAAAATCAGAAATATATTTCTATTAATAACTTACTTACAGTAAGTAATAAAAGTTAATTTAATTTAATTTTTGATTGCTATTTTAGATTTTTTTACATTTAATTGTAAGCAAAATATTTAATGTATTTTTAAATAAAAATTTAATTTAATTGATAAATCATGATTGAATTTTCTTAAAAAATGATTTTTATGAAAATGTAATTTTATTGCTGAATTAAAAAATGAATTAATTACCTTTGTTGATGATATTCATGTGACCCTTATTCTTAAAATTGCTAATAATGTCATCATGAGTATTATAGAGACCTCTAGGTATTAGGGAGTTCAAAGTTTTTCCTATAATCAATTTATTTTCGATTCCATATATTTTTTAAAAAGAGTTTGAAACTTTTTTAATCAAGCCATCTTTTTTAATCAAAGAGGCATAGACTATGCATGCATTCTTAGAAAAAACTTAAATATTTCTGTCTTAGGTGAGAAGCATTTTTTTAGTTAGATTTTTTGATTTTTTTATGTATTAACTAACTTTAGAGTTCTCAAATTCCAATAAATTACTATAATGCATTGAATATTACTACAATTCTAAATTATCTGGATTTAAATCATAGAGATATTCAAGTTGTAATTTAAGATCGTTTAAATTTTAATATAAAATTCTAGCATATTAATTTACAATTGATAGATCAATGAAATTAGAGCATAAATAATCATAAAATACTCCTGTATTGACAAGCTATTCCTTAAGTAATTATTTCATATACTACATATTCTCATCAAATAAAATAGGTGCCATAACAAATATACGTTAATTTTAGTAAGTAGGATTTGAAAAGAATTATTAGAACTCCTTCTTAATTCTGTACATCAAAATCTATTAAACAAACAAATCTCTTAAGTTAGCATTCTCTGAAATTAGTTTTTACTAACTAATGTAAATTACATTAAAAGATTTAGTGGGAATTTTCATAATTTCGAACAGAAAACTAATGTAGCCAAAAGTAACTGAATTTACATAAGAACTCTTTTAATTAGCTCTCAGATATTACTCATATAAATTTACTATGTAAAACATAACATACTTTTTACGAAAATCCTATCCAATATACTCTTCGAATTCAAGTTTATTATCTTACTATAATAAATCAAAATAAATTAAATTTATAAATTAATTTTATCATAAATAAATTTGAAATTGTGGTAATTATATTTATCCACAAATCAATAGCTAATAAAGTTAAAGAATTATTATTTAGTGAAATCAATAAAAATTATCAACAGCTTAAAAATATTTTTTTGATAATAATTAATTAATAGAATATTTATTCAATAGCAAAATAGTTTAAACACTAAAATTATATTTTAATTTTTTATAAAATAAATAATTAAATAATAAATTAATTACTCTTTGAAAATCATGGCAAAAACATCTGTAATCATCAGTTTGGCAGTTTATTTGGTGATTTACATAGAGATTTTCAAATATAAAACCTTATCCATCTCTGATGTAATCTTCATAGAAAAAATTTAAGTTTTTATTCAAAAGACGAATGTATATGTCAAGTTAATAAGGGGCTAAATCAGTAAGATCTTGTCTTCCCATGCAATTCTTAAAAGTATTTTTTTGTAAAAAATTGTAAATGACTCTTCCAAGATGAAATGAGAGAGGAATTGATAGGAGCATTAGCAACGTGAAATTTAAGCTATTTGGGGAAATCAAAAATAATAAAAACATAAGAGACGTGGAACAATAATAAGTTATAATCATGGAATAGAAGCAACACATCCTCTCATTAAAATAGGTCTAATCCAAAAAGTAAATTATAATTTTTTATATAGAATATATACAAGAGAAAGCAGTAAGCACTTTTTCATTAGAGTACTGTAGGAAAAAAGGGAGCATACCTTACTAAATAAATAGCCAAACATCAAAATAAGAAAACCTTTTTGAGAGCTTATCCCTCTCTAAGAAAGAGTAATCATAGTCATGAAATACTATAAAAAATCCTATTTATTATTGTCATTTAAAACAATATAAATATTAAAAAATGATTTAAATAAATAAAACAAAATTTCTAAAAATTTATTAAGAAATTTATTTTTTCTCTCAAGTCTAAAAGAAATTTACAGTTTTCACTCAAAAAAAATAGAGTAATTAGTTTGATATTAATTAGTTTTTATTTGTAAATAAATAAATATCTTTGAAAGTATTCTTCAAATTCTTTGTTTTTCAAAGATTCTTTGTTTGTAGATCACTTTTCAAATAAAATCTTTATACTCTTAATTAAACATTTATGTTAACAATTTGTAGATAATTTTAAAGTCTTTCTTTTCTATTTCAAGGTAAATCTTGAGTTTTATTTCTATAAATCTATCTATCTTATTTCAATCAATCAATCTTTTTGTTTGCTTGCTTGTTTGATCGATTAATTATTTTGTATATACTATCAATATTGGAACTCAAAAGTTACCTTATAAATACTTTGTAAAATTCATTATAAAGTACAATTTTGATAGAAAGACTATAATTCTTTTTAGACAAGATAAAATTTCCTAATGATTTGTTTCATTTCAACTAATTTTTACCTATAATCCACGAAAATATTATATTGATGTATCCTATAATTGCATAAAGTTAAGTATAAAGGCTGATCATTATAAACGAAGATTTGAGAGAGGGCAGAAATAAAATATATATGTAAACCTGTAGGAGAAAGCTAATAAATGTATTAAGAGCTCTAATCCTTTTAATATCATATCTGGTGTACGCAAATACCATGAATAAGCCAAAAAATATAAACAATATAAAGCAATTTATAATAAATGTAAAGTAGAAGATTCCTTTTTCTGCAGAGCCTTTGCTAACAGCCTGATTGGCTAAATTAATCAATAAGGTATAATTTATATATTAGATAAAATAGCTTGTATAGTCATCACTAGATTAGCCTATTTGCTATCTATATGAAAGTAGGATCGCTATTTCTTGCGCGTGCATAATTATTAAAAGGAAAAAAGCCATAAAATAATTCCTAGCATAAAGCTTTGTTACAGCAGGTACAAACTTTAAATAAAATTGCTTATCTATTTTAAGTGAATCTAAATATTCTGCAATAATCCCAGTCTTTTTTCGCTCCTCTTAAGTTTGTGAATATCTAATCTCCATTTTACTTATTTATTTATTCTTGCTAAATCAATAAAAAACTAGGCTTTATTTAAATTATACTTGCTTTTTACTATTTAATGAATAATTAACTAACTATCTATCTTTAAAATTTACTTGATCTAAAAATTACTATTAAAAAAAAGTGATTTGATTTATTTGTCATATATTAATTTATTTATTTATTTACTTTTTTTCAAAATCAAAAAAGGACGATTGAAATTTTAGAATCTGTATTCTTACTTATCTCATCAAAAAAAAGAAAAAAAATGACAATTTAGTGCTATTTCCGTCTCTACCTTTTTACCAATTAAAAATCTCAAATAAATAAGCATTTTAATGACATAATAAAAGTTCTTATGCAATTAAGGTAAATATTGACCATTAAACTATTCGGATTATTATCAAAATAAGACCTAATTCAAAGTCAAATCAGAATGATTAAAATATTAGTATCCTATGCCAACTTACATAAATACCTTAAACTTTTTTCGTTTTCTTTTACACTTTTTTTAGTTCTAAAAGCACATATTTTTTTTTGGACTTACTAGTATTAAATTAGTGAGTGGAACTTAATATTAAAATATAAAAAATAAGTTAAGAAACAACTCACTCAATTTAATGAACATTACTTTTATTCAAGTAAAGAAAATAAGATTATCATTTTTATGTCTTTTAATTTAAATTAAGTATTTTACTTAATGTTTATTACTCTAATTTGCTTGCAGGACTATTACTTGAAATTAAAAGTTTTTAAGCTTGGATTGATATGTAATTATCTAAAAGGCTCTATGTGCCATTTTCAGTCAAGTTTTGTTACTTTACAGGTAAATAAGGCTAATGATTTTTTTATATAATAAAAAAACCATGAAGTTTATTGATTAAATTTACATAAAAATTTGTACGGTGCAGTAAATAGTTTTCAAAATATTTGAAAGCCTATTTAATTAAAAAATAGCTAGTAATTAATGCAATTTGTTTGTTAGTTCTAAACAAATAGCTTAATTATAGCCAAATTTTATAAAATCCAAAATGCTATAAAATGAAATATAAATTTCAAATCATATAGCATAGATACTTGTTTAAATTAAATTTATATTAAAAATTTTATTTCTATATTCTATTCTATAACAAATTACCTATAAATTATCTATGGAGAATTCTAATTATTATTAATAACATGTTATTATTTTATTTTATCATATTTTTTAATACGCCTATTAAAGTAAATAAATAGATCAAATGTTAAATATTTTTATTCATTTTATTTTTAAAATTTTTTTATCATCTAAAATATTTTTAAATTATTAATTGATATTTTGTAGGTTTTTATATTTTATTTTGAATTTAAAGCTAATTTTTGCTAACTGTTTTACTGTCAAAAAATTAGAATAAGAACGGATAAATAATTTAAATATTAAAAAATCTTTTTCAATGTTTTGAAAATAAAAAGTAGGTGCTTTTTATTAATTGTGGTTTTGGTTTCTTCTTTTCAATTGATAATCTTATTAGTATTTTCAAAATTATTAAACTTTCTACATTCAATTTGCTCAAATTTATTAAATTTTTTAAATTGTAAATATTTTAAAATTGTTAATTAATACATCATTTCGGATAAATAATTCTTTTAGAATTTTTTGAAAATAGAAAGGTTGGTGCTTTTTATTAATTTTGGTTTTGATTGCTTCTGTTCAATTAATAATCTTATTAATATTTTCAAAATTATTTAACTTCCAACATTAGATTTGCTCAAATTTATTAAATTATAAATATTTTAAAATTATTAATAGATGATTTCAGATAAATAAGTTAAATATTAAAAAAAATTTTTGAATGTTTTGAAAATAGAAAGGTAGGTGCTATTTATTAACTATGGTTTTGATTACTTTTGTTTAATTAATAATCTTGTTAATATTTTCAAAATAATTTAACTTCCTACATTTATTTGATTTGCTAAAATTTATTAAATTGGAAATATTTTAAAATTAATAATTAATTAATACATAATTTTGGATAAATAGGTTAATTAATTTTTCAAAAAATCTTTTTGAATGTTTTGTAAATAGAAAGGTGGTGCTTTTTATTAATTATAATTTTAATTGCTTCTGTTCGTTCAATTAATAATATTGTTAATATTTTCAAAATTACTTAAGTTCCTACATTTGATTTGCTCAAATTTATTAAATGGAAATATTTTAAAATTATTAATACATAATTTATGCTTACGCAAGCAAACAAGCTTTATAATTTTTAAATTTTTTATAGTTGATTAATTAATTATATAGAATATAATATACAAATATATTTAAAAATTATAAACATATTTTTTTAATTTTTGAACAATAATTAGGCGTATTTTTTTAATTAATACTAAGCAAGCAAATTGTCAAATAAAATCTTAGGAAAGTTCGCATACAAGCAGCAAACATACATAGGAGCTTATATAAATTTTATATTTGATTCGATTAAGAAAAAATGAGATCTAGCGTTAGTAATAGTAGTAGCGTTTAGCCTCCTCATTAGCATCTCGAAAGGATGTACGAACTGCTTATTGGTCAAACTTTAGATGTTGAAACATAATTAATAGGAACTCTACTTTCAAAAAGCGGGAATTTAGAAAAGCAAATTGAAGATATTTAGGTTATTATGAACTAATTGAGGCTCAAAATTCTTTAAAATTCTTTGAGTGTGATAGAAAATATAGTTTCATCTAAAGATGCAAGCTAAAGCTACTTGGATTTTAAGCGAATTGTTGATGAAAACTCAGAAAAGTACCGCTAAATATAAATATTCAATCAAATGAAAAGTATCTTAAACCAAAAGATAGTAGCAAAAATAGAAATCTTAAATAATTAAGCATAAAATAATGAAGAATTAAGGACTTAGGTTTTGGCGGATTTGGAAAGTTTAAACAACAATTTAGAAAAGGTAGACAAAGCTCTGTAAAGGTTTTAAAGCATTTAAGAAATTCACCCTTTCGCTACTGGCTTTTCAGTATTAAAAGATTTGCAATAAAGCCAGCAATATGAAAACTTTCTTTAGTATGATACCTAGCGTAGCTATACATACGGAGAGAATAGCATAGCAAAAGATAAATTATAAATTCATGAGCAAAAGTTCTCTAATAAGAATAATCATAATGAAAATTAAGATGCTGATGATGAAATTGAAGAATCTAACATCTATGCAGACGAAGCAGTAAGTATGAATGAAATTACTCAATCAAATTTGTATGCAACTTAAGATTTAAATTTAAATTAAATGTAAAATCAAAATAACAACATTAGTCATAATAACTAAAGCTATCAAAGCTACTAAAAACCTCGTGTAGATGATTTACATCATTCAAATCTTAAATTAATTACTCCTGTTGTCTAAAAACTCAATTCTATTGGATACAAAACGTAAATTTTTATATAGATTTTAAAGCAAAAATTTAAAAATTCATCAAAATCAAATTACTTTTTTTCATTCATTCATTTAGAGATTCTTTAAATTTTTTTAAATTAGAATTAAGTTTTTTAAATTGAATGAAACTTACTTATTTTTTTGTTTAAAATTTAGCGAACCTGATTCAGCCATGACACCTCTGCATTCAGCAGATATGATAAAAACAAGTATGTATAAAACACCTTCAGATAATAATAATAATAACAATAACAAAAAGCTTTTTAAAAACAATTTGAATGCAATTTATCAGAGTAACTTTGATAGTCATGATATCAACTAGATTATAAATAGCGATACTGGTGAGAATGAAGAATAAAATAGCTACATTCCTCCTAGTCTCTAGATTCAAGGTAGCGAAACAGTTAGTGCTGGTGATTTAATTAGTCCTCAAGTAACCAATAATAATGAAAGGACTATTGGTTGTACAAGTTTCAACAAGAGCATTGAGTCTTCATCTCAGAATTACTCTACATAGTTTGATGCTGCCAGTGAAACAAAAAATGAGAATAATATTTTAACATTTGGAAATAACAACAATCTTTTGAATAATTTGAAAACTGACTAGAACTCAGTTTTTAATAGTAAAACTCAAAACTACTAAAAAAATAACAAAAATCAATAGTAGTAAAATAAAGAAGATGAAGCATAATAAAATAAACTAATTGACATGTTTGACGCTTGCTTAAATAGCCTCTAGTAACCTGATTTAATTACTATGAAAAGATATAAGGACTAACTTGAAGCCCAAAAAAAGATTGTTGAAGAAGAAGAAAAGTAAAGTGATAGCATTGATGAATTTGTGCTTCATGAAAAAGAAATAAGCTAAAATATTTATTTGAAAAATCAAAATGAATAAAAACAATAAATTTAAGAAGAACAAGAATCGATTAAATTTAATGGAGTTAATATCAGCAATGTTCATGAAATTGAAGAATGCAAAGGAGATAATTCTTTTTTTTCTCAAAAAGATTTTAGTATGACACATACAAATTACAATACAGAAAAAGATAAGAAAAAGGAAAATGCTGCTTAAAATTAAGAGCCAAAATTTATTTCTACATTTGGTTTAAACCAAAGCACAGAGGACCCCTAAGCAGCTTACTTAGAGTAAAAATTTGGCAAAGAGCACTTTGATATAGATTAATTTTCATACGAAAAAGAGCTTGAAGATAAAATAAATTCTCTTAAAAAACAATTGTTTTCAAATGAAACGCTAGGATCTTTTGCAAAAATTACAGGTAATTTCAACAATAATGAAAATCTTCTTCAGATAAAATCAAACGTAGATACAATTAAGCCAGTTATTACTAGAAAAGATGAATTAGAAGCATTAGGAATCAAGGAAGGTCCAGAAGCTGAATAATTCTAAATAGTAGAAGAATCACCTGAATTTTAGCTATAAGATGATAATAATAATGATTCCAATAATAATTCTATTAACAAGAAGGTGAGTTAATAAGAAAACAGCTAAAACAGTAAGAAGCTATTTGAAGAATCTAACAGATTCTATTAAACTTTAGATGAAGATACTTTGAAAGAAATATAATAATAAAGATATTAAAAGTCTGAAGAGCTCTAATTAAATAATTAAATTGGAGAAGAAGAGGAAGAAGAAAATTAAGAATAGGAAAATGAGCTCTAAAAGTTATAAGATTCTACTTAAAAAGATGATGAAGAAAATACTTCAATACCAAGGTCTACTTTGGCTGAAAATTAATTTATTTAGCCAGCAAATAAAGAAATTCCAAATTATGCTGATCAATATGAAAATTTGGTAAATCAATTTTTAAGCAAGCCAAATAATTTTTCATAAGAACTTTAAATTAAAAATGATAAAAAATAATCAGTATTTGATTAGATTAATTCTTAACAGCAACAAAATAAGCAATAAAAACTGCAAAAGCCGAACTTCGAAAACACATTTGGTATTGATCTAAAAGAGCTTTCACTGAATAATTCTAAAAAATCAAGTTAAGTATAGTCTGATCAATAAGAACTATCAAAAAAACAATCTGTCAATGAATCAATCTAAGAAGAAGAAGAAGCTAAGAAAAATGATACTCAATCTTAGTAAATCTTACAAAATGATTTTATTAGGTAAAAAGAATACACTAAATGTAGAATCTTTGAGGTTAATGATTTCTTAAAAAACTCAAATTATAATTCTAATGAGTCTAATAAAGATAATTTGCAAGATTCTCTTAAATAAAAATAGGAGCCAGTCTAATAAAACAAACTAACTAGCAAACTAGTTAATTAGCTTTAAGCTAAAAACAAAGTAAATGAAAGATATAGTGAGAAAACATAAGAAATCAATAGCAATCAAGAGTAAGAATAAGGTGAAGAAGATAACGACTTTGAGAGGGACGAAACACCTTCATTCTTAGATGAATTTAAGAACAACATGGCAAATAAAAAACCAAAAAATAAAATGTACCAAAATTTCATGCAAGATATAGAAAATACAAATTTATAAACAAAAAACTAAAAAATATTCTAAAATAAGGCAATTAATTCTTATGAAAGCAATGAAAGTTAAATAAAGCAATAAGAATTTTTAAAGACTGCTCATTTTGAGTCATCAGAGAAATTTTTAAATGAGAGACTTGAGAGAGAGTAACTCAGTAAAAAAAATATTAAAAATTAAGTCCCTTAATAATTACCTGTTGAAGAAGAAAGTGAATACTAAGACAATGATGAAGAATTAGAATAAGAAGAAGTTGGAGAAGAAAGCAAATAATAAAATGAAGAATAAAATCATGTACTAGAAGAGCCTATTGAATCGCTAATGGAAGATTACCCTATGCTATTTTAAAATGCCTAACTTTAATAGCTGGTAAGCCAGTAAAAATAGAAATAAGATCTAGCTAAAACGACTAAATTGAGTTAGAGACCTAAACAAATGTAATTAAACACTCCATAATAAAATCTTAAAAAAAGCAATAACACAATAGAAAATAAGTCAAACAATACAATTAATAATGTAAATAAGATAAATGCAGGCTAAACCATATAATCATAATAGAATACTGGTGCTAAAAAAATTCCTCCTAAAAAACCTGTTGTAAATAGTAATACATAGAATAATACAGCTAGCAAACCAAATTTAAATCATAAATCTAATAACAGCTTAACACAGCTTAACTCTGGAATCACATAAACAGCAGCCACTGAGAAAGAAAATTATAAATCTCTTTAAAATTCAGAAATAAAATAAAATCCATCAGAAATATCAGAGTAAAGTGAACAAGTAAACTTATAAAGAACTCTTAAAAACACAAAACCTAAAATTGGAATAGCAGCTGCTGAAAAGCCAAAAATTCGTTCCTCGTCAATTAAAAATGATGATGAAGAATCATAAAATAAAAAACCAACAAAAACTAATTTGCCTCCTCCTTCAAACAAATAATAACAAATTTAAAGCTAAGAGTAACCATAACTTAAAGACGATAAGGAAGATCAGTAAAAGCTTAATCCAGGTTTAAACAAAGTGAAATCAAGCTAAAACTTTAGTGGGAAAAAAATAGTAAACTCTTGTGCAGTTGTAAACAAGAAATTATAATGATTTAAAAAATAATAATAAATTAAGTGATTAAATAAATTATTTCTTTCTTTCTTTAACTTTCTTCATTATATTTGATAAGATTTAGTATTTGTTATTTCTTACTTTTATAGTGAATTAAAGAATTATTTATTAAATTAATACTGTATTTATGCTCTCTTTTAAATATATTTCTGTAATCAAGTAAAGAGAGTAATTTTTATTTTATAAAAACATATTTATATTATGAAAAATTAGATAGATTAAAATTACCAAAATAAATTTGTTAAAATAAAATTTATTAATATGATTTATGATTCATTCTGAATTAATCAATCAAAATATTTATTTCGTTAATTTCTATACTCAAAAAACTATTCAAAAAAGTCTTTGGGGAAATTTATTATTTTTTATGATCTTTTATTTCTTTAAAAAAAAACAAATAAATTATTAAAAATCCTTAAATAAATTTAGATTGATAGGTAATTAATTTAATTTTTCAGTGATATATTTTATATCTCACAAACACTAATTATTATTTCTACAATCTTTTAAACTAATTTTAATTGTATGAATTTTATTATTTTGTAGAAAAATTCTGAGTATTTTCAGGTAAGAGTTATATAAATAAATAGTTGATAATCAATCAATCTTTCACCTATACTATTTATTTTAAAAGACATATTTTAATGTTTAAAAAAACTTTCAAGCCCAACTAATGCTTATTGCTTTACGTTAAAATTTATCAGAGTAAGAAAAATACTATGAGAAAAATTTTAAGTAAAAGAAGATATTCATTTATTGATTATTCTTTCTTTTTTATTAAAAAATAAGTTATTTGAATCTTTCGTGCTTATTTATTTTAAATCAGGTACTTTTTCTTTTTCTATTACTTTTGTAAAAAAAAATATTTGACACTTTTATGTATCTTTCCGTTTATTAATTATAACATTAGTATTTATAAATATTAAATTGAAGAATTAATATCAAAAACTCTTAAAATTGATTAATTAGCTTATAAGTTAGTCTAAAAGGAAATAAATGCACTTTAGTCCAAAGCCTATCAATAAAAAATAATTTAACATTGTCTAGCCCCAACAATAAAAATAAGTTGGTAGATAAAATGGGGTTCAAATCTTACAAAATAATTACATGACATAAAGCGCTAGTAACAAGCAACTTATTTAAGCAAATAATTACTCTTCAAATGGATCTTATTTGCAACTATCTAAAAAAAATACTAAGCAGAATTTAACTAATTCAGCAAAAATGCCAAATAATTAACTAAATAATTAAAATTAGCTATAAAATATTCATTAACTTGTTAGGTCTCATCACAGATAAGAGCTCAACAATAACAATGTTAAGAGTTAATAAGAAACCAACAATAAATTGAAGAATAATATTAATGTCAATAATTTTACAGAAGTAAAAATAAGGCAGCACTCTAATCCTTAATTTTAAAAAAATGCTAATTATTTAACAGTAACACCTGTCATGAATTCTCAGTTGATAAATAGAGTGAGATCGCTGAGCCCAACTCCAGTTACTACTAATTAATTCGTCTAAGTTATACCAAATTAGTAACTTTAACAGGGAAATCAACAAATAAGAAATTTAAATGCTTAATATTCTCCTTATAGGGTAATTGAAAATCAGTAATTATAAATAGTTCAATCCTAATAATAGTTGAAATAAGCATATACTCCAATAAGACTTTTGAGTCCTTAATAAGACAATATTGTTGTTAATTAATCTGCTCAAGTAATGCCAAGTAATAAGTTTTATGAAGAATATCCTTTACAAAGCTCACTAATGAAGGAAATAGATATCATATCGCCAAAAAATACATTTAATATAGTACCTAATTAGAGCAATCAATAATTAAAATCTGATCGCCTAATTTAATCTTGCGAAACTCCAAATATCTTAGAATCAGGCATTAACTCACAATAACAAAGCATAATTGAAAAATACTTTAAGAAAACTGATGATGGCTTTGTTTTCCCTAGCCAGTTCAATTAATTAAGCGAGAATAATTCATAATTACAGAAAAAATATGTCTTAGGAGCTGTAAGTGGCAGTAATTCTCAAATAAACTTTTAAAATTTATCGTCAGTACCAATAAGCGATAGGCAAACAGCTAATACTTTTAATTAATATGATGAAATTTTTGCTCAAGAATCCCAGTATTTCACTAAAAAAATAGATGAAATTTTTTCTACTGCAGAAATATAAAAATAGAATGTAAGAAATTATTTCTTTTCTTGAATTTAATTTTAAGAACGATACTCAATGAGAATCAATTTTGAAGCATTTTTGAGAAATAGCAAGAAATTTGAAGAAAATACTTTCATCTCCGATTCGAACTAATGGATTTAAAAAAAATCAGGCAAATTTTATTTCTTTTTCATAAAGTTCGAAGTTTGTTTCTGCAGTTTTCAGAATTTAATTAAATTTATTTGATAACAAAATTAATAAAAAGTTGATCGCATGTGAAATTAATTGCATACTCCCAAAATTGAGTTTACAGTAATTACTGTAGTCTTAAAATTAATTCAGATAATTTTCTTTAAACATTAACAAATTAACTCAGAAATTTTATAAATATTATTAATTTCAAAACAAATAATAAAGAAAATCAAATAAGCAAGCAAACAAACCAATTTTACTACACTATTGTTCAAAAATTTGAATAAATAAATGGCTTCATAAGTTTTAACTATCTTTGTAAAACTTTTACTTAAATTTTAAAATTAATATTTTTTAAATCTTAATTAGGACCTCAAAGAAAGCGAATTCACTCATAGTCAAAATAAGTAAAATTAATTAAGTATAAACCAGGAATAAATACAAGAAGCCGTAACATCCTCTCTGTAAGATAAAGTAAAGATAGAGACTTTAGAAAAACAAATATAAGAAAAAGGTAAAAGTATCTTTTAAGATTTTTAATTATCTAATAACTAATTTAACTAAAATAGACAATTAACTTATGATGAAAAATCAATAAATTACTTAGCTAGAAGAAGAAATACAAAAGCAGTAGTTCAAATTTTAGGATCTTTCTAATCAGATACTTAATTTATTAAAGGAGAACAACGAATTTAAAGAATAAATTACATAAGGCAATTAAATTCCTTCTCACATTATAACTGAGATTCAAAATCTTAAAAATAACATAAAAATATATGAATAACAAGGTAATTACTTCTTTCTTTCTTTATTATTTTTTTATTTTTTTGTTTGATAATAATTGGTAAATATTAAGTTATTTTTCTTTTTAAAAATAAATAGTCTAAGTTGTGGTTCAAAGTGAATAGGCTCTAAAATAGTAATTAGAGAATGAAATTTAAACTAAAAACAATTTGAATAGTATGATTGAAGAATTGGAATATTAATTGGCTTAAAAAGATTAAACTAATTAATATTCGCCATAATCTTCTCCTTGTAATTCTGAAGCCAGTAAAGAAGAAATTATAATTGGTCTTTCCTATGAAAAAAACAGTCTTTAAGATCAGATCAAAAAACTTAAAAGAGAGTTAAAAGAAATGAAAGAAAATTCACTGAGAACTACTCTAGAGTATGAAAAGGAAATCCTTAAATTGAAAGAAGAGAAGGAAAAGGCTGAAAACTAATTGAAGCACATTGATAACAATCATAAAAAGAAACACTCATTCGTTTAAGCTGAAAACAGCTACGTACTTGGGTAGCTGGTTGTTATGAAAAACGATATTGAAGAAAAGTAAGCTGAAATAGAATAACTCAAGGCTCAAATATAATAATTAGAATAAAAATCTACATCTAAAAATAATGCATCAGTTTTTGATAATGAGATTTAGTAAATTTAAAACAACTATCAAGCTTTATTAGAAAATGAATAACTTAAATACAGAGACACTTGCCAGACATACGAGTTAGAAATATCTCACTACAAATAACAAATTCAGTCGTTAATAGAAAACGGGAACGGCGCTGTTGATGAAAGAAGTAAGCAATATAAAATTTTGATTGTTTTTTCTTTTTTTGTTAAAATGATGAATAGTTTTTTGGTAAAAGAGAAGTGATGTTAAAAAAAGAAATTAACCGAAAAGATACAATTTTTCTTAAAATAAAATAATAAATTTGTTTATTAATAACTTTCCACTTTCTCAGTTAAAGTTAAAAGAAATTGTTTATTTAGCTTTTCTTTTACAAATTAATTAATGTTTATTTTTAATAATAAAAGTCGTCCAGTTGAAAAGTGAGATAATGCAGCTCTAGCAATCCAACTAACATTAATTGATTTAAATTGTCATATTGAACTCGAAAAACGAACAAATTTAAAAAGAATTAGAGGAAATTAAACAAACAAAATGATTATATGCCTTGGCAACTATGAAAAACAAAATCACTTAACTTATTACTTTTCCTTCCTTATTCATTTAGATTTCTTACTGGTTGATTTTTATAATCTTAATTAAGTAATCTACAAAGATTTTTAAGTAACTTTGGTCATCAGATTAATTGAATATAAATAATAAAAGTACAATAAAAATAGAAACTCTAAATAAAAATCTACTACTACCCTCCTTATATAATTTTTCCACTCAAATTACTAACTAAATATAAATAAACTAATAAATAAATGAACATATTTTTTATTTTGTACAATTACTTTCTATCAATCATTTATTTCATACTGTCAATTTTTTAGTTATTAAATATCATATTTGTTTCCTTAAAATATCTAAATTTGATCAATTTATTAACTTTTTTTAAAAATATGCTTTTTTATTTGTTTGTTTGTTTGTTTGTTTGTTTGTTTGATCAACTAGAACTCAATCAATTTATTCAAAAAAATAAATTTTTATTTAAATTTTTTGCTTAAAATATAAATTTTGAGACTAATTAGAAAGAAAATTATACATGAATAGATATATAGATAGATGAATATATTCTAATTGATTGATTAGTATTAAATTAAGTATGCTAATAATTATTTATAAGTTAAACAATATAAACAAATCATTATAAAAAATATTAATAAAATTACTAAAATAAGATGAACAAATTTTCATTTTTAAATGTACTATTTATTTATTATATTAAATTATAAAATATTTATTTTTTTAATGTTTTTTCTAACATTAATTTATTTATTTATGCATTTGTTGTTTTCTTTATTAAATTAATTTTAAGCTATTTCGAAAAAACTAAAGCAATAATTATTAATTTCTAAATCAACCAATCAATTGGTATCAGAGTGAGTGAGGTATGTATGCGGTTGGTTACTATGTGAAAATAGTCATATTCAACACAGTATTAATTGTAATATTAATTAATAAGTTATTTTTGACGAAAAAATGAATGAATGAATAGATTGATGGACACATTTTTCAATAGAAAATAAAACAAGAATTTTACTTTAGTGTATTTGTAATAGTTAGTGACTATCTATTTCTGATATTTAATATATTATTATATTTTTGTATTATTATTTTTGCATTAATTAATTAATTACTGTTTAGTTATTATATTTTGTATATTTTAAGAAGAGTGAGTAAGAGAAAAAGAATAGGAAAGATTAGTTGTGTTATATATGTTTTTTATTTATTTTATTAATGTCATATATTTATTTATATTTTAATAATGTGGTTCCGAATTGTTTTTAATAGTTAATTTGCTTAGTTTTAAATAAGTTCTCAACAGTAAGACGATTTTTTAGCACTTGGAGTATCTTGATAATCCATATTTATATGAGGGTAGCACTTAAAGGCTGAATTTGAAGAATGTTAGAAATTATTCACATTGTGATTTGTATACAAATTATTTAATTTATGGTTTGAACTAAAGTTTCTCATATTGAAATATTTATCCACAGAATTGCAGTTTAATCTTGGCTCAGAGTCGAAATCCAATAGTTTGGAAGGAGTTTCATATTTATTGGGTGTAATGAAATTATGATTCTAGCTTTAAATAATTATATTGTTATTTGAACTGTTATTGTTGTTGTTGTTGTTGCTACTAGTGTTGTTATTATTATTGTTATTGTTATTGTTGCTGCTGCCACAAGAAGATTGACTATTACCAGAACTGTTTGAATTTGTTGAGTTGTTTCCTGCATTACTTACTCCCAAAACAGGATTTGAATCCTTGGAAGTGGGTAAAGCTAAACTTTAGATGTTAGGATTGATATTTTCTTTAGAGAATGAGTTGTTAGCCATAAAGTTATTGTAATCGTCATCGTTATTGAAATTGTTTAATTTGATTTATTTGTTTTGCTTTTCTTCAAACTTAATCTATTTTTCAGAGTTAGGAGGGATTATAGGAGTCACTGATTTAAAGATAGACCTATCTCCTTAGTTTGTTTTTTAATATTTTTAAGGTGTTTAGAAATTTGAGTTTTCACTGCTGTCAGAGTGCTAGCTCATCATATTACTACCCATATACATATGGTGAGGATGTCCCATTCCTGGATGGCGCATTCTCATTTATTATAAATGATGAGGAGGGGGAGGTGGAGGCATCATCATATGACCTTATCCATTGGTGTTTCCTCTCATGCCTTAGTGGTGAGGAGGTGGAGGGGGAGGATGATGATGACCCATTTATCTATAATGAGGATGTTGCATATGTGGAGGAGGAATAGGGTGTTACATATGGTGTGGGTGAGGATAACCTTGCATATGAGCCATCATATGAGGTGGTGGAGGAGGAGGATAATAACCAGGGTGGTGGGGATGATTAGCATAATAAGGATGAGGATGATGAGGATTCATCATATACATGGGGTGCATATAAGGAGGACCATGCATAATCTTTTTTATTCCATTAGGATTTTAAGTATTTACATTTTTAGAAGGATTGTTGGTATTGATTGGAACCTATAAAATATTATTAACAATTTATTATAATATGAATTTTAAATTTAAAACACCCCTTATAATAAAAATGTATATTTAAAAATTAAAAGAATATAATTAAAATTTTAAGGAGGGTGTTATTAAGTCAATAAAAATAAATTTACAATTTAGTTGCTGATTTCTGGCTCTTTTACAGATTTAGGTTTTCTACCACGCTTCTTTTTAAGTTTTTCGTTTCCATTTTTAGTTGAACTTAAGATATCATCATCGGGTGATTAGTCTAAATTAGGTACTGATGATTTATCTTATTGTACGGTGTTTAGAAGGGTTGAAGTAGCAGAAAGTTAATTGTGATCATTATTTACAGATGCTTCTAAAACATTGCTATTGCTTTTCTTGACATGAGACATAAAGGTAAGATTTTTTTAACATGAAGAATACTTAAGAGCACTTCTGACTATATCAGCAAATATAGGGTTTTATTAGACATAATTTTCTACAGAAAGAGGAGTTTCAAGTATCTTTTCAAGATGCTTAGTATCACTCAAATTGACATCAGTGTTCATACCTTTATCAGCTGAGAGTAAATTGAGGGAGGATTCCTTATCATTAGGAGTTTATTACAATAAATGGTGGTGTTAGTAATATTCATCAGAGTATTAGATAATTTATTTACGGAAATTTTCAAATTCTTTGATATTGTGTGGGATTCTTTAAATTATTTCCTTGACATCAGCTGTAGATGCGGCAGCGCTATTGGGGATATTTTTGAAATTATTATTGGAAGATTTGTTGTTATTGATAGGAGTAAAGTGATTGTTTAAATTATCTTCATTCAATTGTTACTATTACTTTTCTGCTAAAGCAGCTTATTTGGCTGCAGCTTTCAATGCAGCTTTAGATAATTTCTTGGTTAATGGAACTTGGATTAGCTCCTATTCCTCATCGTCATTCTTTTCTTCATTGCTTTCGTTTCCTCTCTTTAATTTGCTTCCTTTCACAGAAACACCACTGTTGGTGGGGGTAGAAGAAATAGCATTGTTATTTCTTCTTCTGCGAGTTGTTTAAACAAAATATTAATCAACTCCTTCGTCTGCCATGGCTAACAATTATTTTAAAATTTCATCTTCGAATTTTTTATATTATGATGTAATGTCGTATTCTGGGCTTTCTCCTCTCTTGATGTAAGCGAAGCGTTAGTAAAGTTCAGGAATACGCTTTTTCATGGATGAATTCCAGTGGTTTTTGATAGCGTTATCAGTTCTACCAGGCAAATATTGAGTAATTTCAGCCCATTTATTTCCTTTAAGCTTGTGACACAAAAAGAGTACCCATTCTTCATCATCTCCCCAAGGCTCTTTGTTGATTTTTGGGTTTAAGTGATTATGCCATCTTTCACGACATTGCTTACCAATTCTACCAGGGATGTGTTAAGCAATAAAAGTCCACTTTTAAGGACCATGCTATTCAACTAAGCGGATAACTAATTTATCTTCTTCTTCGCTCCAAGGCATCTTTTTGGCTTTAGATGAGTTGCTACCATCGCCTTTACCACCTTCTTCATTTTTATTGTCTTCGTCATCGTCTCCAGAGCAAGATTCATCTTCTTCATCGACATCTTCGTCGTTATTTTCTTATAATTATTTTTCTTCTTATTCGTCCTAAGATTTTTCTTCGTTTGTATTTTCTTCTTAATCTTATTTCTTATTTTTTTTATTTTACTTTTTCTTTAAAAGAGGAATAGGAGGGACAGAAGTATTATTACTTTCACAGGCAAGCTATTAAGGTTATTATTTCTTTGCTAATTCACTTTAATTTTCAGTATCACTTTCATCTTTTACTTTGTTGTTAATAGTGTCCACAAATTTATTATTATTTGTATTATTATTATTATTCTAGGAATCAAAATTCAAATTTTTATTTGATTTATCTACTGAAGAACTCCTCTTTTTAACGATTTTATTAGATTCCTTGCAATTTAGTTTGTTTTAATTATTTGAATCTCCCAATTATTACTAGTTTGATTTAGTAGAGGCTTTTAAAATATTTTCTTCTAAGGATTAATTAGATTCTTTTAATGACAACTTTTCCTCATTATCATCTTCTTGATTATCTTCTTCTCTTCTTTCTTCATCAATTCCTTGATCCTTTACCTCGCTTTCACTGTCTTCACAATCATCAGCATTTTCTTATTCTTCATCCTCATTTTCATCTTCATCTTACTCTTCTTCGTCATATTCTAATTCTTCATCTTGGTGTTCCTCATCTATCTCAGAATCTTGTTGCTAAGAATTTTCAGCATCGCTAATATCACCTTCTTCGTCATCACTTTATTAAAGGGAGTGTTTATTCATTTATTGACAGAATTAAAGAGTATTTTCAGTTTCTAATTAAATATTAAATATTTGAATGAGTTTGTTAATAAAACATTTAAAAAATAATATATTTTTATTCAATCTATTGCAAAAATCAATATGCAATTAGTGAGTTGTTGCAATATAATTTTGAAATGAATTTACTTTGGTCACAAATACGAATGTTTTCGATGTCCATGTCGTGTTCATCGTTGTGAATTTCAGACTTTCTAGAGCGAGTGTTAGCAGATTTATTATTAGCTTGATTATGATTTGGATATAAAGATTTGAGAGGCTCTGAATGACTTTCAGAATGAGAGCTTTTACCATCGATAAGCTTCTTTTGGTGGGCCTTCGCCTTACTTTACTTAGCGAGAAGCTCCTGCTCAGCCTTTTCAGTAATTTTTCTGACTCTTTTAGGGCGTCCACTTTCAGCAGCATCTTAAGCATTGGAGGCCTTTTCTAGCTGAGCAGCAAGATTTACTACAACACTATCTAGCTCTCTCTTGGTGGATGAGATTTAAAAATTATTTTATGCTTCTTCTTGGTGATTTTATTATGATACTTTCTTTGATTTTTTTTGAATTAGCTTGGTTTGTGCTGGTTACTGCTATTCTACTTAATCAGTCTCATCAATGGACTTGCTATTGTTGCCCTTAGTTTGGCGCTTTGATCTTCTCATCATTTTATTGGATGTTAATGCCTGTATACAGTGGATTCGAGAAATAATTATGTTAGGTTTTTTTTGAAGTGAGTTTATGGATTGTTCACCTATTTGCTTGTACTAGTGTCTTCCACTCCGTTTAACTCTTAGAATGGCAAGGAATGTCTTCTCTATTGTCTTTGAGTATTTATAAATTGTTTTCTTTTTAAAGAAGAATTCTTTTTGCTTTTTATTAATGTATTTTTAATAAAAAATAAATGAAATCCGTCTTTTTTTCCTTTATCTTGTTTGGATTCTTTTAAAGTATTAAGAAGTTTTAATTCAATTAATTGTTTTTTTGTTTTTGATTTTCTTCTCACTTTGATTGCTTTTTTGCTTGCTTTATTTGATTTGATTGCTTAATTTTCCTTTCAAATTCTTTGGTGTGTTTTTTGATTTCTTTTAATTCAAATTTAAACGCTCTCGTCAGCGTACATAACTCACTAAAATTTTTAATTTTCAAAAATAAGGGGAAAAATAGAGCTCATTCAATTTAATTAATTATTCAATCTAATCATTTATTGTATCTAATCATTCATTGATCAATCAATCAATCAATTTAATTTTTGATTTATCTATCAATCAAATTTTGATTTATTCATTCAATCAATCAATTAAATTTTTGATTGATTGATTTATTTATCTATCAATAATAAAAAAATAAATAAATGATTGAAAGAATAAATGAGTGAATAAATCTTTATTAAATAATTTCTATGAGTATCACAATCGCAAATACAAATTATTAAATAAATTAGAACTCATTCATTCTACCAATAAATCAAATTAATATAATCATCAAAAAAAATTAATTAATTTTTAAGACTTCTCCTTTGACTTGTTAATAAATATTATTAATTTTTTTCTAAGCAGAGACGATAAGTATTTATTTATTTGTTTGCTTTCTTGCTTGCTTGCTTTGAAAATTTGCTAAACTCAAAGAATTACATTTCAAAGCAATGATTATTTTTTAACAGGCTTTCGAAGGAAGAATCAAAAAACATCGATAATTGATGTAATAAAGATAAAATAACCCATATTTTCAAATTTAAAAAGCTCTTCAAGATGTTTATAAACTTTATTCTGTTTGATATTTTGTTTTCTGAAGCATCATGAACTATTTTACCACTTTAAAAGTCTCTAATTTTTAAAGGATTTGAACTGTCGAGTGGGAAAAAATGGTAATTATAATAAATGTTATTGCTTTTTTTAAAGTAGATATTTAAGTAAAATTTTAAGCCTTGAGAATAAAAATTATATTCGCTTATTCAAACATTTGATAGATAAAAAAGTATTTTGTGATTTTGACAAAATTAAAAATATTCAAATTAATACTAAAGTATTTCAAAAATTAAATTTGTTAAATGAAATTCTTATTTCAAAAATCAATTAATAAATAAATGATCAGTTTAAATATTTATTTTTCTGCCAAATTTTTTGTTTTAAAATTACTTGTATTAGTTAATTCCTTTATATAGATTTAAATTATTAAACCAGTCAAACAACAAATTTAATTTTTTATTTGTTGATATATTGATTGGAGAAAATACTAAAGAATTATTATTATCATACATACACACAAATAAACAATCTTATGCTCATTAATAAAAGCCTAATTTGATAAAGATAATTTCTTATTTGAATTTCTTTATTTATTAAACAAAATATCAAACAAATGTTTATCAAAGAGTTTAATTAAATATAATCTATCCAAAAAAAAATAGATCAATAAAAAAGCATTCAAATTTGAAATTTTGGTAGCAAATTAATTGTCTAAAGGTCTGTCTGTCTGTTTGTTTTTTGATTTTTGATTAAAAATCTCAATTTAGCTACGAAAGCAAATAAATAAAATTCAAATTCGATGCAAACAGAGATTATATCTTACTGGTATTAATTTTGAATTTCAATTATTAATAATGGTTTGTTTCATTTCAATTCTACTCATTTTAATATTATCAAAAAAAAAAATTCCGTAGTCAAATTTCTTTTAGCTTTTTATTAGCTATAAAAGAAAAAATTCATCTAGTTTTTTCTGATGTTTGGCTGACTATCATAATAATAAATAAAAAATAAAGAATTTTGAATGTGATAGTAAACTAAATTTTATTAAAATTCAAATTTTCAATCACATTTAAAAGTTATTTAAATGAATCCTTCCAAATAAATATTTTCATTTTTCAAAATATATCTGTAAATTTAGACAAAAAACTGTTCTAGAATAAAGTGTATTTACGAAAAAAATATCTCCCCAACTTTCAAAAATTTTTAGTTTTTTGGATACTAAAAAAAAAATTTCAAATTTTTTCAAAATCTTCCGCAAAACAAAATCGTCAAAAAGTGGTAAGTTATTTATGCTTTATTCATCTTAATTATTTTCTGATTAAAATTATAGATTAAATTCTTTTCGCATAAAAAAATGTTAATGCATCTAATATTTTGTTTTTGTTTACTTTTAAGTAATTATTTTTAAAATTATTTACACTAACTGTTTCTACAAAGACTTGAATAAAATTACATTTAAAATATTTATATAAAGAAAAAGTTAAAGTAGTAATATGTATTTTTTACAAATCGTCTTTAACTTGAAATAAGAAATAATATCTATCTAATTGATAAATTTATAAATTGGTGAAATGAATGAGAGCATATTATTTTAAATAAAATTATCTTTCTTAAATTTTAAAGGAACACATTTATTTATATAAATAATTACGATATAAATGAGAAACATTTTTTTTGGATATTTTAGAAGACGATTCTTTCAAAACAATATTTAAGAAAAATAAAACTTTTTTTTCAAAATGAAAAAGCTTGATTGGTTTACTTTGAAAAATTTTTGGCTATCTATTTAAATAGAAAAGGCTTTCTTTGAAAATTATATTTAAATAATAAGCCTGAAGCTGTATAAACAAAAATTACTTTTTTAAATCATTTTATCTTAAAAATTGAAGCTTAAAAATTTATTTTTCACAATATATTAGTAAAGATTCTTTACCTTTTATTGAAACAAAACATGTAAATTATTATACGCTAAAAAACTCTGTTACATTTTATTAGACGTTCAAATATCCTTTTAAAAATATATCT
Source organism: Tetrahymena thermophila SB210 (assembly GCF_000189635.1). Taxonomy (NCBI): domain Eukaryota; phylum Ciliophora; class Oligohymenophorea; order Hymenostomatida; family Tetrahymenidae; genus Tetrahymena; species Tetrahymena thermophila. Next base: position 270,686 of record NW_002476355.1, read on the forward strand.
AAAATTTGTTGTTAAAATAACTAGCAAGTATATATAAAATCAAACTCTATTAATCATTATGCTATCCAAAAAATTATTTTAATATTTAAAAAAAAAATAAAAAATATGCTCTTTTTATTTCTATTCTCCTAAATTATTAAATATATTACTTTAGCAAAATTAATAAAAAAATAATTATTAACTGGATTAAAATTAAAATATATAAACTAAGATTTAATATTTATGATAAGTTTTAGCATTTATTTTATTTTTCAAAGAATATATTATATTGTTTAAAAAAAAGGTATTTTATTTTTAAGAATATTTAATCAATATCAAAAACAACCATAAGAACCATGCAATAAAAAATGTTAGTTCAGATTGAAAAGATTTAGTTTGAAGTTTTGAATTATAATTTTTATTTTTAAATCTCAAAATAATGCTAAGATTTTTATAATAACAAGCTTTAATCTTTATGTTTTACTAAAATTATTTCAACTATTTTATTTAAATTAAGCTCTAAATTTTATTTTAGAAACAGAATTAATTTGAATAAAATTGTAATTTATTTTTAGTTTAAATCTAATTTTTAATTTATTTATTTTTTTAGAGTATATTTTATATTTCATTCATTAACTTTAATTTTTATTTTTAATATATGTAAACAAGTAGCAAAATTATAAAAAAATTAAAACTATTAAAATAAATTTTAATATTTCATTTCAATATTAATTCAAATTTATCTCATACAAATTATTATTATTAATATTTATAAGTGTTATTTTTGTAAATATTTACTTTTAATGTAATTTTATTCATTAAAATAATAGCAGTAACCTTATTCATTAATAAATTTTATTCATAAATTGATTTAAATTGTTTGATGTTTAAAAAAGGAAGAATTTAATTTTTGGAGGCAGTAGAGTAAATATATAATTTATAAGAGGTCATTAAAAGAATGAACTAGTTGATGAACAGATAATTAATTCATAAGACGCTAAATTATTAGCAAAGAAGAATATTAATAATGAAACATATATTTATTTTTTTATTTATACATCAATCAAAAGTTTTAATTTTTATAAACATTAGGAGATTTTGTTTGTCTGTTTGTTTTTGTAAATTTATTAAAGATAGGTTTTTCAAAATATTATTTTTTTTATTTTTTTTATTTTTATTAATTTTTTAAAATATAATGTGAGTTCTGAAATATCAAATACATGCTTATTTATCTATTTATTTGACAAGTAAGTTAAGAATTTTGTCAATAAATTCATGAAGAATAATTCTTTTTCATTTGATTAGAGCTATCTGTTTCTCTGTACTAGTCTACTAATACTTAATTTTATGAGGTTTCATTGACTGTTGTATCTTATCTTAAATCACTTTTTTCTGTATTATCGCTTGTATTTATATTAAAATTTGGATTATTTGGCACATCATAGTTTTTCTTATCTATTTTTTGTATGCTTTCACTCAAATCTTTTACTATGTTTTCTGTACTTAAACTGCTGTCAGGGTCATGACTTTTATTCAAAAAGTAAGATTAGGACTAATTATGACTTTGATTATTGAGCTTTTAAACATCATCGACTTTCATACTCATTCTATCGATAAATTCATCAACATCTTCTAAAGTATTTCTTCTTTGTAAGAATATGCTGTCTACATTTTTGTTGATTGTAACTTAATTTTTTTTACTAGCATTTGATGGAGTGTTATTATTATTGCTGATATTGCTTTTCTGACTTTTGTTATTGTATTAATTTACTCCCAGATAATCGTGACTGCCTAAAGCCGGTTATTCCTTTTAATCAGCTTAATCCTTTTTTTTAATCATTCCTGCAAACTTTTTCTTATTTTTATAATTTTAGCTAAAGTTTTCATCTCTTGAAAAATCAAAATTCTCTGAATTCATGAGTTTAGAATCAAGGCTTCCTTGCATATTTTCATCTTCGTCGTCTTAATCATTTGGCATAGCAAAACTCAAAAATTATTGGTCTTGGATTAAAATACTTCCACCTGCTTTTTTAGCCTTGAAAGGAACATAGTAAAAAACGTAAGGTGCTATCAAACAGGGTGTGATTTAAATTATTTAGTAAAAAGTCAAAAAGACTTAGCCCCAATCTGTTTAGGCTTAAAATTCGTTGCTTCTCTCCCCATCTCCCTAGCACTCGATAACATCATTAAGTGCATAAGTTCTAATTGCATCCATAGATATTTAGATAGCAATAGTGAATATGAAGAGAAATTCAATCAGTTGCAACTATTTCTTTAACTGCTTAAAAAATGCTCCCTCCTTATCAGATTATACTGAATTGTTCATTAAAGAAATAGCTCTTGACAGTTTTGGTGGCAATAAGTGGTTGTTACCATCAGGAGTAGGATTAGATTGTTAACTAGTTTTGTTTGCATTGTTTCCCCCTTTCATTACTTCATTATCTCTTACCTTTAAAATGTCAAGAAGAGTGGAACCAAAAAATATACTAAAGACGGTATAAACAAGCATTACACCCATGGGATATAAATAAGCTAAAGAAAACCAATCATTGCAATCTAAAGGGACAACATCTGATAAGGTTAAAATATTCATCACTAAACAAGTAAGTTATGCAAAGCCAAACGCTAATACAGTGTATCTTTTGACAGTCTTTTATTTATGAGGATATTTTATACGCAGACATAATTAAGAGCAGCTGGTAGAAATGATTCCAAAAGTGAGAGCTTGTGAATACAAAGCAGAGATGATGAGTTTTGTATCCATAATAAAAACATTTAAAATGAGTTGCAGTAGAGATTGTATGATAGTCGATGAAAGGGGGACCAATTCAAAACTATATTTTTTATGGGTGTAAAAATGCATTTTATATATAATTCTACATATTATAGCTATAACAATAAGAGAATAAACTGTCACTATAATCCCCTTCATGCAGCCAAACACTGACTCACAATCTAACTAAATTTCAACTGACATATTAATATTAAGGCTCTTAATGTTCAAAAATCTAAATTATCTTTAGTCTATATTTTACCAAAATATTTCATTAATCAAAAATGAATGAATGAATTAACTAACTATCAAGAATATTTCAAAAGAAACCCAAAAAAAATGAGTGAAAATGTTTAAATAAATTTATTTTTAGATTATTAAGGAAAAATGAATTTAATTGGTCTATCAATATTATAAAATATCTTAAAAAATGATTACTTAAAACGAATAAGCTTGGTATTTCTTTTAATCTGAGTGTATTGATTTTAGACTATCTTTTAAACTAAATTTCTTTCCAATGAAACGATAAGCTTATCTTTCAATTTCTTTTATAATTCATTAGAAAGTAATAAAAAATTAATTGCAAATTATTAATAAGTCTTTTTTGATCAAATTTTGTGTATCCTCATAAGCAAGCAGACAGGCAGACAGCTAAATATTTATATTAAAATCAAATTAAGAAAATTAGCTTAATTACAATTTTCTCTGATAAAGATAGAATTTTAAGGATAAATAAATAAATAAATGCATCCAAAGTAATATTCTTTGCATTAGAGTCTGGTAGTTAAAATAAAAGAGAATCTATTTATCCCAAAAAATAATAATTATTTATAGATTTTTTTATTTAAATTGATATTTTATTTTATCAATTAATTAATTAATTGAAGTTTACACTCATTTAAATAAATTAAATTTTTTCTAGTATATTAAAAATATTTAATAAATTCATACTTTAAATTATTCGCCTTAACATTGACAATTAAAATATTTTTTGTTTTAATTTTAAAATTTTCATTTATAACAATAAATTATCTAAAAAACCTTAATATTTGATAATTAATTTGTTTATATAACATGTGTTTTGGATATCAAAATATTTAAAAAAAAGTCATTTAATTCATAAATAAAGCGCAAATTTTAATTTGCAACACTGACGATTTTTTAAAACACAAATTATTTTCTTATGAGAATTGTGGCAATCCCTTAAAATTAATTTCAGAAATTAATTTTCTACCTAATCTATCTAATCTTAATTTTGACAATTAATTGCTAATCTCAATAAAAATTTCACTCATTAACTTTAAAGTTATTGCTGCTGCTACTATTAATCTCCTTTTACATACTTTGCTATTTTCTTCTAGAAAAATTAATATTTTTAGATAGAATTGCCAATTATCTCCCCATATAAGTATAAGGATTCCTAATTACTTTGAAAGTCTTCGTCTTTTCCAAAGTGCTTATGCAAAAAACCTTTTGCATTTTCGGCCTAGTATATTCCAAGAATTTGAGTGTATTCTAAGTTAAATATAGGGACTGTAAATAATGGAAAATTAGTATCCATATCAACAGACTTATCATAGTATTAACACTCTTATGGTTGTTAGTCTTTTTGCAATTTTTGAGTTTGAATTACTTGATAAAGAATCCCTGACTTTAAGTTCTCAATTATTATAGGATTCCTCTAACCTTTTACATACCGTTTTAAATTTATTGTATCATCTACTTTCTCTATGATATAAATATAAAATCTATCAGATCCTAGTAATTCTTTCATTTTTTCTTCAGCTTGAGTCATCATTTTCCTTATCTTGCCACTATCCTAAATAAAATTATTCACCTAATTTGGATAAAAAAAACATGGAATTATTAATTGCAATATTTAAAACTGTAAATGGAGGCAGCTAAAATTCCTTCAAATAAAACTCATAGTAATTTTAAATGCCTTAATTTTTTTGTATTTTTTCTTTAAATTTCTTTAAACTTTTCATAATTTTTTGTTAATTAGTTATAAAATTAATATAATCTTTTTTTACATATTGGTTATATGAATTATATAAATTAATTTTAATTGGTTTTAAGAATTATGATTTTAATTGAAAACTTAAAATTATTTTTCATTTCTCTATCTAAAAATAGCAAAATATTTTTATATTGAGGAACTTTTTATGTTTTTTTTAACAGATAAAAATAGCTGATTTTTGAAAATGATTTTTATTCTTTTTTAAAAATAAATTTTGAGCTTTTTATGAAAACAAAAAAATATATTTTAGTTCTTAAAAGTGAATGAATATGTTGAATTAAATAGTTTGTTTTTTATATTAAAAAAAGAATGAAGAATTGAAAATAATACCTATATCAATTTCTTGTAATAATCTCTCTAAATCAACAGCTTATCAAATTTAAGAGAATTTTATAAAATTGAAGAGCAAAAACTTCCCATAATTTCTAGCATTTCCTAGTCTTATTTATTGAAAAAATCATTTACCTTATTTATTGCTTCCAAACATCCAACTACTTAATTCTTTTGGTCTTTAATCGGAACACATAGTATTGTTTTTGTTCTATAACCTGTATCAAAATCCACTTATTTATTAAATCGGGGGTCTTCATAAGCATCAAAGACATTCATAGCTATTTCATGTTTAATCTTTTCAAATGCAAAATTAATAAGCAAAATTAAAAAATTTAAAACGTTTAATTTAATTTTACACAGTATCCTGCAATCGAACGATCATTTAGAGGAAATCTTATAGTTTTTCCTGTTTTATTTGCTACAGTCCATAGCTCTTAGCTCTAATAATCGACTAAAAATATGGATGCAGTATCACATTTTAAGTGTTAAATTATTTTTTTTAAAATCATATCAAAAGCATGATCAAAACTTGTGTACTTAGCTATTTCACTAGTTACGTTTAAAAGTTCTTTATATCTTAGAGAAAGATTGAAAAAACGCTTTAAATCGTTTAAAGCAAAATTAACCACTTTAACTAGTTGTTTCTGTTGAGTTTCTTTCAAATTTAGTATCTAATTGTAAAAAACTTGCTAATTTTCAAAAAATCTTTCTAAAAATATTAGTTTTTTATTGCTTAGAAGATCTTCTTCTCCTCTTTCCATCAAAGAATTTGAGTCTTAATCATTTCTAAATAATACTTCATCATCTTATCTCCCTTGAGTATTTGTTACTATTTGCACACTTATACCTACATTTATATAAGAAAAAAAGTTTTTCATTATTTGGATTTTCTGCAATAAAAAATGAAAATTTTATTTCAAAACTTAAAAATAAATCTGAAGCTTTTAAATAACTTTTATTTCAAAACTTAAAAAGAAATCTGAAGCTTTTAAATATTTTAAATCACAATTTTACTGTAAAAAATAATTAAATTTAAAAAATGTAATTAATTAAAAGCATGAATATTATTTTTTCTCATTTTAAAATATCTAAATAGAATTTATAATAGGTTTGTTTTTAATGAGTTAAAAATGTAATTTTTATATTTTAATTTTTAAAGTAATTTTGAAAGCAAAATTTTACTATGACTGAAAGAGCTAGCCCTTCCTTTATCACTTCTGTTGGTTGTTTAAGCAGCTTGTAAGATTTTTGTAGATTGATTTTTTGAATTATTAGATTTAGGTGAAGCTTAGGGTGACATTTATCTTTCATCAATATTTTATATAACTTCATCATATGATAATTCGCTGTCCTCGTCCAAATCTTACAAATTATACATTCTTAGATCTTTAGAGTTAATTAATGAAGAGGTGTTCGGACCAAACTTACTTGAATGTCGTTGCTATAAAATTGACTTTCTGATTTACAGTCTATCTTTTAGCTGATTATTTTAGTTAAAAATGTTATTCTTGTTCATATTACTTGATGAAGAAGCTCTTCTTGCAGCTTATGTATTGATCTTTTACTTATTTTAATCTACTTAAAAGGCATTTTAATTGCTTATCAGCTAAGCCAAAGTATTATTTTTGCTTGTTCCTTCATACACCTCTAATTTTTTCTATAGTTTGTTGTTATGTATTTTAGTGTATTTTAAATCTTCATGCAACTAAGTCATTTATTCCATGTATTTATTTAACATGATTTCTCTTTTTTCCATTCCAATTTCTTTAAAGTTGATCATAAATTGCAAATATTCTACTTCCTTATTGGCAAGTTAAATCGCTTCCTTCATTTGCTGTATATTCTATAAGCAAGTCTCACAGCCGCAATTACATTCAGATATATCTATTTTTTTTCTGGACTTGAACTGTGTAGATAGTCTTTATTAATGAGTCATCCTTTTATTATTCAAAGTAGAACATATTAACTTTTGAAAATAATTCGAATTTTATTTAAAAGATGTACTTATTAAACTAGCTATTTAATTCTACTTATTCAAAATTATTTTAAGAAGTCTACTAAAGGATACTATTTTTGTTATTTGCTAATAAGTTTGCTTTACTGCTTAGTGAACTTTTATAGTTTGGAGTCAATGAACTCTTAACAAAAATATTCTATGATTTCATAACTTATTCGCAGTAATAAAAAATTTTGTTAAATTTTAATATAACAAAATTATTAAATAATCTAGCGTGATATTTCATCAAAAAAAAATAATTAAATATTGAATGAATTAAAAACGTTGATTTTCTTAAATATTAATTACAAAATTTCTAATTAATAATCTGAAATTTAATCAGTAAGATTTAAATTATTTTAAATATTCATTTAAAAAAAAATAAATTCTAATAAAAACAAAAATTAAATGTTTTCACAAAAATAAATAATTTTCTCTAATAAATAAAACAAACATGACTGCTATTTCACAATATTTATCAAATTTTTATTGATAATAAATTTTTATAATTCATTAAAAATAAATAGTTAATAAGTAAATAAATTTTTTGTTGTTTTAGTTTTGATAAAAATTTTAGCAAATAAGCAAGAAAAATCAAAAAATCAAACAAAGAATATGAATTAGTTAGTAAATAGATTTCAAAAATATGAACTAAATTTATAAACAAACGACTACTACAACAACTATAAAGTATAACAATCAATAGTATTATTATTGATAGAAATATTGAATACATATAGTTACTAAAAAATCTACATATATACAGACAATCTTAGATATTAATGTAATTAATTTCAAGCTACTTCTTACCAGCTTTGACCATTAAAGCAGAGTACTGTTTTTTTAGAAATTGGATTTTTAAGATAGACAAGATTATCTTGGATGATGGGCTAGACATTGATCAAATCTACATTCAAAGGGAAAGGATATTTCATAATATCTGTAATTTAGATTTCTCTATTTTTGAAACTCAAAATATAGCTTAACTTAGAGTATTAGTTTTGCTCATCACTACCTCCAAATATCATGATTTCGTTATTATTAATTGCAATACTTTCTGAACCGAAGAATATGCTAAATGATTCTATGTTGTTTTCGAAAATAGGATCTATATTTTCCCACTCACCACGAATAGAATCGTATCTTTCTATTGTTGCAACAAGTTAGTTTTGTTCATTTATACCACCAACTTTGACAATATATTAGTCTTATAAAACTGAAAGAGAAGGATAAGCACTATGATGGAGACATTCTTGTGAAATGTCAACTCCAAATTAATTATCTTTAATGTAGATGGTTTCAACTTCATTTTTAGCAAGCCTTTTACTTGAAAAACCTCCTATTACATATATTCTGTCTTGCAGTTAAATAGCAGAGTGGGCATATCTTGGTTCATACAAATATGCGACTGTCTCAATTTGGCAGCTTTTCCTATCAGGAGAAACCACAATTCTTTTTACCTCATTACTAATCTAATTCTTTTTTCTATAAACACCTCCAATCACATAAATATCTCCATTTTAAGCAACTAAAACAGCATTTTGATCTGTGACTTCTTCTTGCAAAGGTATTTCAAAACTTCCAGCCAAATTTCCTGTTGATGATAAATTCAAATCTACTCCTTATAAGACTTAGTTTTAGATTGAAACGAGAAGTTTATTTCTTGTGTTCTGGTTAAAATAGTCTTTATTTCTTATTTCTATTTAATAATTATTAAAAAAATTAAACAATAAAATAATAGATTTGTCCATAAATTATTTATTTATTTATTGTTTTATAAATTTATTTCTACTGAAATAAAATTTATCTCTTGATGAATCAAGTTTTTATCAAATTAATGCTATTAAGCTTGAGCTTGTGTTTTGTTTTGTTTTGTTTTTAATTTGCAAATTTATTATAAATGAATAAATGAAATTTGTACATAGGGAAGGTAGATTTGGATTAACTAATGCATAGGGTGGACGGTTAGGGTTGCTTGCAAAGTTATTCATTGAAGGAGGACGTGCATCTTATTTTGCTTAATTTTAAACTTATGTATTACTCAATGGCCTTTTTTCTTATTATTGGTAAGGTTATTACTATTGAATTTGTTAAGAAAGAAGTTGCTGCTGTTTTAATAAATTTTCTGCTGAGGTGAAGTTACTATTAACAAAATTAGGATTGGCTGGAACGAAGCCGTTATCAAATTATTGAATAGGAGGCTAAGTGAATTGAGTTTAAGTATTAAAAAAGCGATTCTAGCTGCTTTTAGCTCCTGGAGGCGATTGCTGTCTTGGAGGAGAGTGATTATGATAATGAGAATGAATTTTGTTAATAACAGCAACTTAAGGCAGAATGCGCTTTATATCATTTACAGCATTATTGTTTTGGATTATCTTAATTGGATCAAGGTCTCTTGAATCTACAATTTTGTGTATGTCAGACTTGAATTTATCAATAAGTGACTTGAGATCAAGTTGACACACTTTTACAATGGCTTGAATTGTGTTTCCTTATTCTAAGTTATTTGATAATTAATCCAATTCAACAATGGATTGCTTGATATTCTCAAATATGTAAGTTAAATCACTTGCCTTTAAAACATTATCTTAAACTTATGATTTGAATTGAATAAAGAGCTACTCAAAGTGGAAATCTACAATCCTCATAATCTATTTTTTGCATTTCTGAATTTCTTACACTCCTTCGTCAATAATACCTTAAGGATTAAGAAGATACTTAATTTCACTGCTTTCAAGTTGTCTATTTAATTCATAGACACCAGTTTTAATCTTTTTGGAGCAGTTAATTTTGACATTCTTAAGTGAATCTACACTGTGATCGTCAATACCATTAGCGAATATCTCTGAAACACATTCAGGACATAATGGTTTGAGTTCCTAAACTGAAAAATTGGTAATTTATTCATTGTGCTTCTAGCAAAAGAAAACTCTATTATTCATATAAAAGGACTATTCAGATCCTTAAGTATTTTGTAATTTAGGTGGAGATACTTGTTAAACCCTGTTACTGTACATCTCTTTCTTATTATTATTCCTACTAAAACAAACCTATTTATTAATTATTGAAACAGTGAAAGACTTTGTTATATTGTTAAAAATCTATTTATATTTCTTTTATTTTTTATTTCTTTTTTATTTCAGTTTTAAAATGTCTTCAAATTGATTTTTATTTTGCTGGCCTTATATTATTTTTTTTCTTTATACTATAATATATTAATCGACCAAATAAATTTATGGTGCTCTCATTTTAATAATGGTATTTATTGCTAGGGACTTTATTAGCTGTTGATACATTTATATTTCAAATTTTATTTGCTTGTATTTCATTAAATTTAACTTATTAATAAAAATCAAGCCAATTCAATATTATTTATTGTGCTAACAGAAACAATTTAAAAAGTATTTTGAAACAAAGCTAAATTTAAACATTTTAATTAAGTAAAATAAAAAATAATAATTTGTTAAAAATATGTTTAAAATTTAAGATGAAAATAATTTTGATATTTTTAAACAATTTGATATCAATATTTAATTCATATTTTCTAATTTTATTTTAAATTAAAATCAATCAAATAAAATTAAGAAATTCCAACTTCAAATTTATAAAATAAATACTTTAATTACATAACATTTTTGTTTTTATTGTGATTTATATTATAATATCATTCATAATGAGATATTAAAAGAAAGAATAATTTCAATTCTATTTATTATTTTAGTATTTTAAGATGAAAGAATCATTATTATTTTTCTTAAATTATATTTAATTAAATGAAACTCATATTTAATTTAATTAAATGTATAAGTGAGTCCATAAAATAAATAATAATAAGATATTTCAAATTATAATTTTTCTTTTAAATAATCGGAATATCTGTTTTTAAATTAATCTTTTAAATTTATAGTTTGCTTACTTACTTACTTACTTACTTATATATTTTGTTAAATAGTATTATTCATATTTTGAATTGTATTAATTTTTTGATTAAATCAAATTTTTATTTGTCTTTTTTTTGAAATTTCTGCCAAGATTTAACAACAAAAATTTATAATATTAATGATATTTAATAAGAATTAAGTTTTTCTTTTCAATTCATTTCATGTTTATATTTTGAATAGTATTTAAAGCACAAAATTATTTTTATTCTTTTAACTATTTAATATCAAAATTAATTTTATCAATTTATAATTTTTTTGATAGAAATATACTTGAATTGATCCAATATCTGCCTCTCTTAATAATACAATAATGTTTATGGATTTTATATTATTTAAGCTTAGATAAGTTCTAGTATCTCTTATGCTTAGTAATAGTGAAGGAATAAAAAATTCTAATTAATTACCTTGTAAAGAAAATGATTAGGAATTATTTGATTTATTGATTGAAATTTAAATAAATAAATTGAAAAGATTCGTAAGTACTAGTATATTTATTATGGATTTTTACTTATCTCAAGCATAATTGCTTATTTTTGTATTTTCTGATGTTTCTTTTTTATAAACAATATTATTTGACTGACTTTCAAAGATTAATAATATTTATATAAAACACCTCATACAGAAACCACATAAAAAAAACCAATTTCGGATATTGCAAAGTTACAATCTCTTAACATGAAATGAAATGTAATCATGATTTTAGAAAATAAAAAGATAAATTTTATTTTTAAGATTATGGTCTGTCTATTCATTCTAATTAATAAAGAAGAATAGACAGAAAATATAAAATAAAAGATAAATTATGGATATATATTTATATAATATTATACAATAATTAAGTGTTTTTTGCTATATATTTGTTAACTCTACTTACTTTTTTAACGAAGTTTTATATTTGGATTTTTAAAATAAGCTAATTTATTTATTAATATTCTGTCTGAATTGCTAGACAGAAATTTGAGTTATTAGATTTGTAGAAAGATATTTATTTATTTATTTTTTGATTTTTTTGTTTATTAATTTATATAGATAGAGTTTGCTTGTTTTAGTTTATTCATTTAAATGCTCTAATTAAATAGGTTTATTCACTTTTTATTCAATACATGGCATTTTCTTCGATCAAGGCCTTAACATTTTCAAAAATTAAGAAACTTGCTGCATTGACGGGAATACCTCTAACAAAAGTGATACCATAACCTTTATATAAAGAACCAAATCCTTGAGCCTTGATAGTCTTTTTAAAGCCATCAACAATGCCGTTGTATTTAGGATTGACAAAGTTGTCAGTTTAGATTCTTGATTTAATAGTATCGATAGGATAGGTAAAGGTGCAGTATGCAATACCAGCAACAGCACCAGCGACAAGAGGGGCACACTTGACAGCTAATTCTTATTGATTATTATTGTAAGCTCCTTAGATAGCTCTCAAGACACCGTGGTAAGATCCAAAGTAAGCAAATAAGGCAGGAACTTCTCTTAAACAGGTAATTGTTAAACCCTTATAGATTCCTCTTAAACCATGTTCAAGGTATATCTTCTTAGCACAATCTATAGCTCCATTGTAGATAGAGTTTTGCATAACTTAAAGTCTGATTCTGATGTGTTCCATAGGAGAAAGAACAGAACAAGCGAATAAACCAGCAATTGATCCACAAACACCCATTTAGAATGTAGAAAGGAATTTAGTTTTTTAAGCTTCTTTGAAAGCGTTAACAACTCTTTGGAAAACACCGAATTAAATAGAAACTACACCACTCATGCAAATTAAAGGTGATCCAATACCTATTTGATAATGATAAAGTAAATATGATTCATAAAAACAATTTGATCGTCAATTTATTTTTGCTTTTAAAACAACACCGATTAAAGATTCACAACAAAATGAAATAGAAAGATAGATAGACTTTTTTAAATTCAGGCTAATATTTTAACTAGTTATTAATCCTTATCAAAAAAATTTTATTTTCAAATCAATCAATCAATTAATCTATTAAAATAAATGATTCAGCTTTAATTAATCCGTTTTTTTATATTTTTTGGTATTTTTGAAATAGGTTAAAATTTCGAATCCTTAATATCAATTTATCTCTATTTCAATCAATCTATCTATCTTGCTAATTAATTAATTTATTTATTTATTACTAGCTAATTTATTTGAATCTTGTCAATGTTGAATTTAATATAAAAAATAATTAATTACCTTTGTAAAAAGCAAGGGGTCCTTCATTCTTGATAAGATTTTTGATGCATTAGCCAGTTGAAATCTAGCCTGTGGAAGATTGTAATCTAACTTTAATTGTATCAAAGGGCTAACCAATTAAGGCTTATGCGATACCTATTTTATATTAGATAGATAGACTTAGACTGTGTCTTTTTGAGTGAATTTTTTATGATAAATATTAATAAAAATGAAAAATTACCTCCCAAACATCCAGCGATGTAATCTCTGTATTTGAAAACCAAAGAGTCTTGGGAAATGTAGGATTTTTAAGTTTTAGCAGAGTAGCTCATGAATTTAAATGATTTTGAGTAAGAGTAGTGTTTTGTGAGAAGTAGTTTACCTATTTAAAGTGAAGCGCTTTTGCTTTTAATTCCTTTTTTTTATTAGCAGATATTTGTTATGTTTATGATTGTTTTTAATTATAACTAAGTGGAGATTTTTGAGCTTTTAAAGAATCTAATTCTGTTTTCATTTTAAAATGTAATCAAAAATTGTTTGGATATACCAACCAACTGCAAAGAAAAGTTAATATTTATTTATTTTTACATTCGTCAAACTTATAATTTTATTTTATCCTCCACACCTGCTCAATATTTATCAAAAAGTTTTCAAAAATATTATTAAAATAAATTTGGCAAGTATTTTTACTTTCCATTTAATGATTTTCACAATCGATCTTGTTGATTAAGCGAACATTTATTCTATTGCCTAGTTGGTGGATGATGTGAAGTAATAATTAAATTCATACAAATAAAAGATAAATATATATAAAAGAAAAGCCAGTATAGCTCTATATGTTATATTTTCGCCTTTTTTATTTGGCATTATTGAGATTTTTAAGCCATAATTACTTAAATATATGATTAAATAGGTTTTATTGATATAAATTTCATGGTTGCGCAAGTATTACTTTTAATAATAAGCAGAGTTTATATTACCATTTATTATTTTATTGCTATTTCGATTGTGAATTAGTCAGCTATTTATTTATTTTTCTACTACATCGAGACTCTAAAGAATTCCCACCTTTAAATTTCTTTACAAAATCTAATTACAATTTATAAAGCGTCATAATCGCAAAAATCGTCCATAAATTTCTTTTTTATGACGCTATATCCGTCTTAAAATTTAAAAAGTTTATGCTAGAAGAAACAAAGTAGAATTAAACATAATGGCTTATATTTTATAATAAGGAGTTGATTTTTGATATGAAAATAATTGTTAATTCTATCAATAAAGACATATAATAATTCAAGTATTTTATTTAAAAAAATAATATTCAATCAATTTAGTGATAGTTGTTTTCGCTCTTTCCACTTAATTTTCACTTTTTGTTTAAATAAATAAATTTACCATCACTTTTATCTTCTAAATACTTTAATAGAAATACTATATCCTGATACTATTAATTTATGTGTAAACAGAGGGGACCAAAAAAGATATTCGTATAGCTTACCTAGTTTGACTTAATTTATTCTTATTAAGAAAGCCTCTATTTTTACAAATTTTCCTTGTGCTTGATATTACTTCATCTCGTTGACGCACATCCTAAAATTTTTATAATACGTTTGTTACTATTTTTTATAAATCCCCTTATAAAAATTGTAAAAGAATAATTCGAAGAAAAATTTTGAAATTCACAATTGTCAATTAATTTTTTATATTCTTTGTTTCTGAAAAAGAAAAAAGAATAAATTCTATGTAAAAAATTTGCAAAAAATTTAAATAAAATTTGATAATTCTTGTGTGTGTAATATATATGTTATGTTATTTAGGAAGATTTTCAAAACTTTTTTAATTAAATTAGTGGGGATTTTTTCTGAAAAATATAAACAAAAATAACCAAATTTATTGCAAAAGATAAATTGTCTGCAATGAAAAAATATTTAGTACTAACTTAATCATAAAAAATAAACAAAAATTACAAAAAAAATTTCTAAATTCTTTTATTAGCATTTAGATAAAAAATAATAACAATTGTTAATTTATTTTCTTTATACTTTTTCTCAATTAATCAATCAAAAATTCAACCACAAATTCAATTCAATTCAACTCAATTTAATTGAATTGAATTCAATGGTGAGAGTTTGAATATTTCCTTTCGATAAGTTTTTTTGTTTCTTCAAATGCAAGGAAACCGAAGGCATTTACAGGAATAGATCTGATTGCACAGACTGTGAAACCTTTAAATAAAGAATTGAATCCTTCGTTTTTAACAGTTTTTTGATAAGCATCTAATAATCCTCTGTATTTTGGTTCTGTAAAACTATCGCCTTATATTCTTGATTTTAATGTATCGATTGGATAAATTACTGCCCAGAAAACTAAACCAGCAAGACCACCTGCAAAGAGAGGACAGTACTTAAGGATAGTTGGGTTGTCTTGATATTTCTTTCTAAGATACCTCATTTGCAACTCATAATAAACGAAATATGCCACTTTATTATTTATTTAATTTATTTGAATTAAATAAATTTTGAATATTTGACGTAATAAATAATGCAAATTATTTGGTGCTACTGCTTATTTTAATGACGAATATTACTTCTACTTAATAATAAATCTTAATTAGCTCATACTTCTCATAAGGATGAGTATTATTTTCATCATGATCATCATTCACAAAAATACTACACACATAAATAACTATTTGATGCATTGCATTATTCTTTTTTAATTTAAAATTTTCAAAGTTATATACCTTCACCAGGTATTTCTCTAAGTATAGTACTAATCTGGCCCTTATAAAGTCCCTTAACTCCATATTATTTATAAACCTAAATAGCACAATCAATAGTGTTTTTATACATCTTGTTTTTCATTAGCTAATTTAAAAAACAAAAAAATTTATTCTAGAATTCTTAAATAATAATTATTTAAAAGATATTTGATTTAAAGTTACTTGCATTTTAATTCTTATATGCTCCATAGGGCCTACTATGATACTACAACCTATACCGCATAAAATACCACATATTGTCAACTAAGGAACAGACAATTCTTTTACTTTATAATGTTCCTAATAAAATAAAATATTTTATATAATTTTAATTAGTAGATCTAAAAATCAACTAAATGAGCTTGATTTTAGTCAATACCTTAAGGATTCTCATTGAGTTTTGAAACATTCCAAACTAAATTGAAACTATTCCGCTCATGCATATTAATGGAGATGCTACTCCTATTTAAATTTAAGTAAAATAAAATCTTAAAATTTTAAGTATTAAGCCTATTTTATAGTAAAATTATAGTGAATTTAATTTACCTTTGTAAAATGCAAATACTCCCTCATTGTGAATTAGATCTTTAAGACATTCACCTATAGAGATTTTAGTGACTGATGATTGTAATCTAACTTTAATAGTGTCAAATGGCTAACCTATCAAAACCTATGTAATTCCTGTTTTTTTAATATAATTTAAAACATATATCCTATAGAAATGTCCTTGAGCTCTAACAATTTGCTTTACCTCCAACAGAACCTGCAACATAATCTCTTAATTTATAAACTAAGCTATTTGATGTTTATATTTCAGTCATATTTTATTACGCTTTATCAATATTATTCGTTTTAATAAATTGAGTAAATTTATTTTTAAAATATCTTTATATAAATTAAATATTTTTACGAAATTTCTTAATTGTATTCTACCAATCAACATTAAATAAAAATCATGCAAGAACATCCAAAAAAAATAAAAAAATTACAGAAAAATAAAAAATCAACGAATAATTTAAGCATATCATTATAATAGATACTTGTACGCAATAATTTAAATAAATTTTTTATTAATACTAAATAAGAGTAATTACTTTTAAAAGGTTAACTTTAAAGACATTTTAGCTTAAAGTTTCTGGATATTTCCATTAAAAAATATAATTTATTTTTCGAACTCTTTTTATTTCTACAAAGCAGTTCAAAATATTTGATATAATACATAAGATAATTTCACAATAGGATTCAATTTATAGACCGTTTTTTAAATAATTTAAAAATATTAATTTTGTGCTATTAATTTATGATAAAACTTTTATTTATTTATTTTTTAACTTACAAATTAAATATTTTTTAAACAATTTCTTCTTTAAAGCTTAAACTTAAATGAAAAAAAAGAAATTTTTTTAGAATTATTCTTGCATTTTAAAATGTTAAAAAGCTTATACTCCTAAATTATGATAATAAATAAAATTTTATATTAGAATAATGAATGAAAAATTTTTTTGAGTAAATAAATTTGTGATTATTTAACAAAAGAGTTTATTTATGTTAAATATAAATTTTTATCAAATGTTATTGATTTTGAAAGGATAAGAATTTTTAAAGATATTTAATTTCCACATACTCACTCTCTCTATCTAGATTTTAGATTTTGAAATAATTAAATACATTTTTATTTATTTATTTATTTATTTACTTTCATTTATTTTTTTACAATATTTCTGCCAAGTTTAAAGAATCTTGAAGAATTGTATCCAAATTTTTGAATTTCTCTTCTAAAATCTAAATAAATTTCATAAAAACCAATATTCAAAATAATTAATAAAATAAATTAATAAAAATTTGTTACCTCCATTTTTTTATTATTTTTCCTGAACTCTTCTTTTAAAAATATGTACTCTGATTCTTAGTTTTATTAGACTTTTTAGGATTTTTCTGAGTAAGTCTTTGAAGATTTTTTACTCAATTTGATTTTATTTTAATTATCCTTTCCTTTTTTTGTTGTTTCTTTGATATTTTTTTTATCCTAAAGCTACTAAGAAGATTTGTTATCATTTAGCATATTTTAATTCGAGAACTAAGTAAAGCTTTTTAAACTTTAGTTTTCCAAGCTTTTAAGGGTATGTATCCTTTATAAATCAGCATTTGATTATATTTGCTAATTATCGATTATGTTAATTGATAAGTCTTTCTTTTTGTTTGATTTTTCATTTTCATTTTTAGAACCATTTATTAAAATAGATTTCCTTTAAGGTCTTAGTTGACTATTACTTATCACGTAATCAACTTCTTGGTTATCTTAATTATTTACATTTTTTATTCCTTCTTTATCATTTTTTTCATTTTATTTATCTTAACTAGATTCTTTACTTGTGTTACTTGATGAGCTATTACTATTACTTTCATCACTTTCCTCTTACTCACTTTCTTCTAAACTATCAGAGTCATCTGAAATATCACTACTATAATCTTCATCATAAGCATCATCATCATCGTCTTCATCTTCTTCATCATTAATTTCTTCCTCTTCATAATCATCATCATCATCATCATCGTCATATTCTTCGTCTTCATCTTCATTTAAAACTTAATCACTTTCATCACTGTCAGAATAATTTCCTTCAGTCAAACTTTGATTGCTTGTTTGCTCTGATTCTTCATTTTTTGAAGCAGATTCTTCACTCCCTTAGTCGTCTGACTACTAATTTAATTTTGCTGATACTTAACTTAAATGGTGACTTGAATCACTTCTATTATTTTTTGAGATTATTTAATTTTGATTATTTTCATTTTCTTCTTCTAATTAATCTTCATGTAAGACATTTAAGTTACTTTTCAAAGAAGTTAAGGATTTAACATTTGTAATTGATTTTGAAGACTTAGAAGACTGTGACTTCTAATTTTTTTTCTTATTAAAATTTGTATCATTTTCATTATCTTCTAATTTATTTTATTTGCTTATCAAACATTCCTAAGTTTTTGAAGTATTATTATTTGGTGTATTTGAATAAGATCTTTTTTAAAACTCGATTATATCTCTGTCTTTTTATTTGCTTTTATTTGCTTTATAAAAATTATTTTATATTAAAAAAAGATCATTTAATAATTTACATTCAACTTGGTTTTCTGAAAAATAAAATGCTGA
The DNA here is from genome assembly GCF_000189635.1 of Tetrahymena thermophila SB210. NCBI lineage: Eukaryota > Ciliophora > Oligohymenophorea > Hymenostomatida > Tetrahymenidae > Tetrahymena > Tetrahymena thermophila. Next base: position 289,813 of record NW_002476355.1, read on the forward strand.
GTTACTGTTTTAAAAAGAATTATTTCGAATAACTTATTAAACAGCTCTCTGAAATTTTTATATTGGTGTAAATTCTTATTCTTAATTTGGATCTTTTGATTAATTCTCTTGCATTTAATTGTCAGTTTAGACTTTTTCTGCTTTAAAAGTTAGCTTTTTTAAACTATTTCTCCCTTTCGACTTTCTCTCATCTTCCTTTAATGGAGATTCATTAGCAGATTTTATATTTACTTAAAAATCAGTAGTGGCCTCTTTGGCCTATCTCAGTAGCTTTTTTAGCTTTGTTAATAATAAATTTAATTAAAAAAATAGTTAAATAATTTGAAATAACCAGTTTGAAAAATTGTTGTTAAAATAATTTATTAATTTTACAGCTTTTAGAGCTTCTTCGTTTTTCTTTTCCCTATCAAATGCTATTTTTTTTAATTTTTGGTGTATATGAGGGAATTCTTTTTTGATTATAACTTCATATTCCTATCTAGTCATGTAGTAAAGTTCACAAGCAGTCTCAGCTTAACATCTATACTTTCTTTTTCTGTCCATAATTATATCAATTTCTCCAAAATACGAACCGTTAATCATTGTTTTAAAAGTTATTGACTAATTTTATTTAATATATTTTTTTTTTAAATTAAAACACATAAAACTATTTTAAAATAATTGATTGATGGATGAATAAATAAATAAATAAATAAATAAATAGATAGATATTTGATGATTGTGAAAAAATAATTTTAATAAAATGATATTTATTACCTTTCTCTCTTTTGTTCTAATATCTTCTACAACTTACTTCATGTAATTCACTCTGCCATTGCTGAGGAGATAAACTTCAAAAAAAAAAAAGAATTAGCCAAAATAAAATAATATCTACTTACTTGAATCTGATACATCTTTTTAGTTCCAAATTGTATCTCCTGGATTTAATTTGAGAGGCCTTAGCTGAGGTACAAGCCTAACAATAAAAGATTAGTCTTCAGTTAAGTTGAAAAATGAAAAGGTTTTCATTACTCCTTTGTAAATATTCATACAAATTTCATACTTCAAATTCATTGGCAATTAATCAAATATTTTATTTTAATTAGCCCAAAAAAAACTGTTTCTGTCTAATGTGTATTGCAAAGCCTCTTTTAGCTGTTTTTTTACACTGTTAGGAATTTTCATTTCATTACAGTACTCATTCATAATATCAGATTTTCTAGAAAATAAAATCTATTTGGAATCCATGTATTAAATTACTGAGCTTAAAATACCAATTGTGGAAGAATAAAAACCAACTCCAAATATCATAAGACAAATAGTCATTATGATTTCAGCTATGTTTGTTTAATAAAAATATTCATTTTAAATTATTTTTTTTTATCAAGTTAAATTAATAAAAATTTACCATTCGTATAGGCATTTATATCACCGAAACCTACTGTTGTTATTGTCTAGAAAACAAAATAAATACTATATAAATACTGAGTAGAATTGTCAGAATCTAATAGATTCTTCCTATAAACCCAAGTTTCTTCATTAAAATCATATAGCTTAGCTTCGTAATACCACATGCAGCCTATAAAATGAACAGCTACAAATACGAAGAAAAATAAATTGACTAATCTAAGAATGCCACTATTTACCTAGATAAAATCAAGAAGTTTATTATTATTCCCAAAATATTTAACCATTTTAATTAGTTTTGTAATTTTTAGAATTCTGTACAAGCGAGATATTTTTGCTAGTTTTAAAAATTTAAGTTATTGGCTGCTAGAGGACGAACTAGAAGATGAAGACGATTGGACACTGCTATTTGTCTAATCAGTATTGTAATTGTCTTATGAAGTAGAAGTGAATTATTCTGCAATCAGATCAATTGGAATACAACAAATTAAATCCACAATAAACCAAGATTTTAAATAATTAAGTATAACTACTTTTCTAGATTTAACAAGCTGATTATCATCATCATAATAAGTGCTAAACATATTAATAACTAAATCAATCCAAAACAAGCCATCAATCACATAATCAAATATATCCCACCCATTAGAAACATCATCCTAAAAAGCTATTCTATATGGCAATACTGTTGCTGAATAGAACACTAAACATAGCTATTAAAATATTTAAAATAAAATTCAAATAAAAATGTTCAAATATCAAAAAAATTTTCATTTAATTGCTTATTTCAAAATAAGTAAGTTTCTTTCAATCACTTAATAAATTTGTATAATTAATTACGAGTATTGGACTCCAAATTGAATGGATTTTACTGTTTGGCTTAATTAATGGAAAATCTATCTTATTTTATTCATTTTCCTTAGGTCCTTCTTCTTTAAACGATAAGGGAAATAGAACTTTTTTAACGGCTATTCTATTCCTGATTGCGACATCAAATAAATTTGGTGAAGTCCCAAAGTTTCTTATGTCTTCGCAAATTTTATTCAGCCTTATCACAGCTAGCACAATCATATATGCTTTTCTAAACAGTTTTTAGATTTCTTCTTTAGTCTTCTTTTTATAAGGCACTACCTTTTTAGTTCTTAAAAGTGCTACTGCCTTTAAAAAATTAAAAAGTCCTCTACTTTTATTATTCTTTTAATCAGACATATTATTCTCTCTTGGATTCTAAAAAGAAGTGTATATTTTTTATTCATTTGATAAATCAAAGCTGTTTTATTGATTTTCATTAGTGCCATAATAGGCTGACTTTTATTAAATAATATTTTTTAGTTATAAAATTTAAGGCTTATAAAACATATTAAAATTAATTACAAATATACCTTAAATTTGTTAAAAAATGCTATCCCTGGTCTTCTTTTTTGCTAAACAAGCTGCTATGAGCTAGCGTTATTTTGCTGATTATTTGGAGTATCTGCTGTGCCTGTTTTTTTCAGCTGAGTATTCTCCTCACTATATGCAACCTATAAGTATTTATTTGTAGTTTGTTTTTTTAGCTTTTTAAATAATAGTAAAATACACTGTCAATATTTCCGTTCATTTCTTAAGATTAGTTGATAGCATTAACACTCTTAAATTTCTATAATAATAATAATAGGTCAAATATTTAATAGTAAAGAAAATATTTTACTCTGAATAAAAATTAAAATGTTCTTTTCTCGCTCTAATTTTGTGATTGTTATTATATTTAATCTGAATTTTATTGATTGTTTTCTTCTAATTTTAACAATTTTACAATTAAAATGGTTGAAAAATAGAAAGTTTAATTTTAAATATCATATTTGCAAATCAAAAATACATTTTCTAATTCCTTAATCATCAGATTGAGTTTTTCCTAAATTTAATTCATTAGTCATTTCTGTAAAATCTATGTTTTTCTTTAACAAATATGTTCTTAAATGAATAATGAAAGTAGGAAAAAAAAATCATAAAAAATAATACGTTTACAGGAGTAATTCTACAAGAATTGCTCTTAATTTAACTCACTATTGAATCTTTTTGTTATAAAGATATTTCCATAACCAATCCAACAGTTTTCTGAATTTTTCAATATGTATTTATTTAAGCTATTTATAGCTATGTTAAGGTTGATTTTATTTAGTTTTGAGTAAACAATGTGTGCACAAAAACTGCTGAATACAAATCTATGCAATAATTAATTATAAGTAATTAAATAACCATAAATTTAAATTAAGATTTTTACATGAAATTTTATAAACCTCTTTAAATATCATAAAGAATTAAACAAAAAACTTAATATCAAAGTATTTAAATAAAATTATGCCAGATAGATTAAATTTTTAAAACACATTTATTTTGCAAAATAAAATTGAATTATCAAAGAAAAAATTAAAGAAAATCACTTATAAAAATAAAAGAAAAATCATTAAATAAATAAAGATGTTAAAAATGTTAAATACAATTTATATGTTTGTTCTATTTAAATATGAAAAGAAAAGTGTGTGTTCAAACTAAGTTTATGTATTTATTTATGAAGTAATTAGAAATATAATTCAGTTTGAATATATCCTTTTAGATAAAGCTGTAAATAAATCTCTCAGTAATAAATGATTGATTAATATATTTTATTTATATGATAAAACAAAATCTAATAAATATAAAAGACATAAATAAATAATAAATATATTTTATAAAACGAAAAAATAAATCTAATTTGATGAATATGAAAAAAAAACTAAAAAATTAACTAATAAAAATTTGCAAGAAATATAATTTTAAAATACAAGAAATTATTTTTAGTTATTTTAATTTTAAAAATTAATTTCAATCAATAATGATGAAATTTTATTATTTATTAGATAAAAGTTTATTTTTCAGCTATTTTTCAGGTCTATACAGTTCCTCTTAAATGTGCTTGTTCTCTTTATCAAATTGCTTTCTAGATCTTTTTTAAATAAAATTCTTCTCTTTAACTGGAAAATCCTCCTTAATTTCAATTTCTTCACAAGGAATAATTTACTCTTTCATATTTAAAAAATTCACTTTCTCTAATTTATTCTTTCCTGTAGCATTCTAATGACAATAGTTTAATATGCTTTGTTGTATTAAGCCTCCTTACTACTTTTTTTCATCTTAATTTTTAGATTTATTACTGCAAGTTTTACCCTAGTTATTGGTCATATTAGTTTATTTTTACTACTTCAATTATTGAAATTATTATTCTTAATTATGACTTTATTAATTTATAGTATTGCTATTCATTTAATTTGGAGTATCAGTTTCATCAAATTTTAAATTTACTGTCTTTCCATCAAGTATAGCTCCAACTATTTACTGTTTCTCCAATATTTTCTTATAAAGCATATTATCCAACGTTCCTTCTCCAATCAAGTAATGGCAAGTCACTGGATTTTTTTGTCCTATCCTGTGAGCTCTATCCTCTGCTTATTCCATAATAGCAGGAGTCCAATGCATCTTTTTCAATAAATAAATAAATAAATAATAAAAAAAATTTTAATTTAAATATTTTATTTTGAAAAATTATTATAAGATTTAAAAAATTTCAAATGAAAATAAGGTTAAATTGCTTAAAAATAAGTAATTATTTTATAAATGAATAAATGTTTAACTTTTTTTATCATTAAAATTTAAAACTAAAATATTTTTTTTGAAAAATCAATTAATTGCTCTTGTTTTTGTAAATTGAAAATAATTAATTTATTTAAATTTTTATTTTTACTTCTGCAAATAAAATATTGGATGCTGATGTAAGAGTTATTCCTAAGCTGGCTGCTCCAAAGGAAAGTATTGCAATAGAAATATTTTTATTGTTTTCAAAAGATTAAACACGGATACTTTTCTCTTCATCTCTTACAGATCCATCTATTCTAATATATTTTTTTTTGCGGTCATTTGCAAATTTTTCTATATTGTCAAGAATTTGTATGTGCTCAGCAAAAACAATAACTTTATCGACAGATTTTAGCAACTCTTCTAGGTAATTTAAAACTTACTATTGCTTTGCCAACCCACTAAGCATATAGCACGTCTTTAATGATTAGAATTGACTGCTCCCATGATTTCCATTAAAGTAGGAATCTGGTTCGTTTTGAAATTATTGATTAGGAGGAGGATTCATTAAAATCTAAAGTGTTTTGTCTTTAACTTTTTTTAATATTTAGGCAATCTAAGACTGTATGCTACTATCTGTGCTAACCTTGATCTTTTTTCTTTTTTTATCAGGCAGTTCATTTAATACATCCTTTTTTAGTCTCCTTATCATCATATATCTTGTAAGCAAATAATGCAACTCTAGCTCGTTAGATGAGCCTGAGTAGTCTAATCCATTATGAAAATTAGATTTTTTAGGATTACAGTATCTCTTGCCATAATCAAGAAAATTGGTAAATACATCTGGCCTTAAAATAGATACAAGACTATACATTTCTTAAGGTTTAGCAAAGGCTGGTGTACCAGTCAACAAGATAACGTGTTTTAATTACTTTAAATAAGGAATTATAGCCTTAGACCTCTTAGTATCTGGATTTTTAAGATAATGAGCTTCATCAGCTATCCCTAAAAAAGCATTGTATTTTTCAATTTTATTTATTGCACTTTAAATTATATCATAAGAGCATATCAGTATTTTAGTTTGTTGTTCTATTTAGTCATTTGATGCTTGAAATACCTAAATAAACTAAGAAACTTATCTACCGTTTAGTATAACACGATACCATTTATTAATTTCTTACTTCCAATAAAATTTCTGTTTTTATAATTAAAAATATTTTTTGTTCAAGCAAGTTAAATAATTATTTTTGTAATTAAAAAGTTTATCTAATTCATTAAACTTTAAATTAAATTATTAATTGTTTATTTGGAAATTTTTTAAATCATTTCTTTAAAAATAAACTAAAAATATTTTATTTGTTATTATTCATTTTTGCATTTTTTATTAAAGATTTCAAAAATTTTTTAAATTATTTAATGAATTTAAAATATAATAATAAATAAAAGATCTAAATAGAAATAAATAAACTGCTTTTAAACTAGATTTAATTGAAAATTTTAATTCATCTTACTTTAAAATTATTTTTGAAAAATGAAGAAGATGATGATGATGACGATGATGAAATGAGCATAAAATAAACTAAAAAAATTATTTTCAATAAAATAAATAGACAAAAAGAAAAAAATATCTATAATTATGATAGAATAAAATAAAATTAATTTTACCAATGAGGAAGGACATATGACAATCATTTTTTTAGAAAGATTTTTTAAATATGCAAATGCCAAACAAATAGCTTATATTGTTTTACCTACTCCCTATAGATTATTTATCAAAAAATAAAAATAAACAATTTATAAATAGTTTGTTTAGATCCAATAATTTTATACAATATTTGGTTAGCATAAAAATGTTTTTAATTAAATTTATTATTCATTTATTTATTTTAATATTACCATTTCATCTGCAATTAGAATTCTGCATTTGTTCATCATTCCAAATCTTATTCCTTCTTTTTGATAGTTAAATAGCTATTTTAAAATTGACTATGGAAGATCATTCTCAGGTGTTTTAATATCATTTTAGTCATAGTATATTTATTTATTTTAATTCTCTATATTAAAATTTAAGCATTTTTGTATCGGCTGAAGAGCAGAAAATACAAAATAAGGTATTTAGTTTACTACCTAATATTTTCTAGTTAGCTTCAAATAAATTATTAGATAGTTTTGTGGCAGAAATAAAAATGTTTACTATCTCAATTAGATTTGTATAAAACTTTATCTGCAAGACATATCCTTTGTTTATGTTGTCATAGTTGGCTTCAAAATTTTTCTAAAAAATAAAATGATGAATCAATCTGTTCATTAAAATGAATTTAAACAAAAATAATTTTACTAAAATCTATTTATCTTCATCATTGAAAACTCTTTAAACTAAAAAATAGTCATCATGTATAATTTAAAAGTTTATATTTTTTTAAACTTTTGGTTCCTTTTATATTTATTTGGTTATCATCTTTATGATATCAACTATTTTTCTTTTCTAAATATTTTCTCTAATAATAATAATAAAAAATATGATATCAAAATTGTTTTTTTCTAAACATTATTAATTCATGAATTATTTACCGCTCTTTTTGTGGTTACCCCTTTTCAAGATTTTTATTTATCAAGAATTAATTTTTTTGCTAAATAAAATAGATATTCTTTTTATTGATTAGGTCATTATCAATACATTTTTCTAACTAAAATACATTTTCTTTCATTTTATCTATCATTTTAAATAAAAATTTTGATTGATTCTTACCTAGATTCTCAAAATATTTAAATTTATTAAATAATATTGTTTGAATTTAAATATTTTACATTCAAATTAAAAATATTTTTTTAATTATCAAATATTTTATAAGCTATAAAATTGTTAAATTAAACTCTTAGAAATTAAATTTTAAACATTTTTAACAAAAAAAGAACTAATTTTATATTTTAATTTTTTATATTATACCAAATAAAATTTAATTTAAAATTTACTATTATAAAATATTAGGATTAAGTATTTTAATGAACTAATATAAACTTTATTATGCAAAATTTAATAATAAAATTGTAATTATTCTCTTAAATTCATTTAAAATGTTAAAAGATAGTAATAAAATTTACAAATTTATATAGATGCTTTTTAAAAGCATATATTTAAATTAAAATAGAAAATGAAAAAGTAAATCAAATAGCATGTGTTTATTTTTTGATATTACAAATATATATATTTATTTTATCCTAAGTTTTCTTAATGAATAATAGATATACACTTGTTTGTTTATTCCTACTTTTGTGTTTGTTTTATATTTAAATATAAAGAAAGGTGATTGATTATCTATAAATAAATATAACCATCAAATTCTTTTAAATTTGTAATATTAAGAAAATCAAATAAAAAAATAAAGCTAAAGAAAATGGCATGAGTTTCCTGCTATCTAGTGCCTCTTTTCTTTTTCACTGTTTTGTGGGAAAGAAGACACGAGATCATATCATTTATTCTAGGTATTTTTGGAATCAAATATCACTATGAAAAAGGTATTCATTCATTTAAATATATTTATTTGGTTTAACTTATTTAAAAAATGCATTTATTTGATAGTTTTTAATTCCAAAAATATTATTAAATAGTCAATTCAGAAGAAAAGACATCTTAATGCAAATTAGATAAAAAAAGTGAAGAAGTTACTTAGAATAAAGATGAAAATATATAAAAAGATATTAAATAAGAATGATTATAAGATTAATACTCAATTTTCAAATGATATTCCATATCTTCATTAATGATTGAGCTTTCTCTTATTTCAGTATTATATTCATCACATTGTAAAGGGAATTTTCAAATGAAGGTTTTTTTTAAAATCTCACTGAGCAAGAAAAGAACCGGAAATAAATATAAAAAGAAATTCACTTGATATATGTGATTGATGTAAAAAATGTATTTATTGTTGATAAGTAAATTTATTATGTACGTGTTCCACATTTTTGTAGAAATTAAATTTTTTTAATCAACAAAAGTATAATTTTTTATTAAAAATTTGTATATGTCGTAATTTAGTACCTAACATTAAAAGATAGTTGTTAAATTTTTTGATTAATTCTTCACTTTGAACTAAGACTTCAAAATAAATAAATACTTTATGCATTTATTTACTTGTTATTTTTTTGATTTATATAATTAATTAGACACCAATTTAAAACTTTTGAAAGCTTAAGTAAATAGATAAATAAAGAAATAAATGTTAGTAAATTACGACGATTCATCAGATTCAGAAATTGAAAATGAAAAAGTAGAAAAAGACCAAAAGCCAGAAAAAATAATTCCAGAGTAAGCTCAAGATTAATAAAAAAAGAAAGTGAAACTTTTAAATTTCAACTAAGTTATGAAAAAAGCAGATGAAAAAAGTAGCATCACTGCATCGTCATCATATACAAGCAATCTTTTGAATGAAGCTAAGAAAATAGATTCATAGCTAAACAATGCAAATAAAATTAGTAACGAAATAAATAGTAAGAGGAAACTACCAAAAGATTATGAAGAGAAAGTAGATTGCCCTGTCGAATAAAAGTACCACAAATTAAATATAACAGAAGAAGAACTTCAAAAAAGAAAGATTGAGGAACAAATCGCAAATTAAGCAAAAACATAAAGCGAGGCAAAGGAAAAATAAAAAAAGCACATGTTTGTTCCTCCTTAGATAAGAAATAACACAAAAAATGTTTCAACTGAATTTTGAGCTCAATAATTTAAAACTTAAAATTAAGAGTTATTTATAATCAACATAGAGTTAATTTTGTACTTATATATATATATAATATATTTATAAAGGTTTTGTTTTCAATTTATTTATTTATTTACAAATTTTTAAAAAGAAACATTTATTTATTCTAAAAAAATCATTTTTTTAATTTCATGCAATAAAATGACATAATTATTTAACAATTTTATTTAATATGAATAAAAATTGTTTTGTTTTAAATATTAAACATTTGTAAAAACCATACAAAAATTGAGAAATAATAACTAAATTTTGACTGATAAATATTAAAATTTTATCAAGAAAAGCTTAGATGCAAATAATATTTTTTTTAGAATTTATAAAAATAAGTAATAATAAAATTTAGATAATTAAAATATTCATAAATACTATTTTCATTTTTATTTTTGTAGAATAATTTCAATTTTGATTAAAATTTAATATTTAATAGATTTTATAAATAAATTATCATTTCCTCAATAATTTTAGGATATACACTATTTAATTCAAAAGATCTTTTAATTTCAAAGTACTTACAAGCTGAAATGAAAAAAAAATCAAAAAAGACACAAAGATAAAATTATATAATATTAAATTCACTGATGGATATAGCAATTTTTGCTTTAAATTTTAAAAACTAATGAAAAAATATGATTAAAATATTTTGAGCCATTAAAATTTTACAATAATTTTTTAAAAATCTTTTTTATTACCATCTTAATTTTTATTATATTTAGTGATTATTTTCTTATTTGTTACAATTTATACGAATTTAATAATCAATAATAAAAAGAATTAGAATCCTTGAACTCATCAACATAACAGAATAAAATTTAAAATAAAGCATTCAACTTTTTATAAAATACAAAATTAAATTTGATTAAAAATTAAGTCTTTGATTTTATTTTATTCAAAAATTTATAAACCATTTAAATTTTTAGTGTTCAAGAATTGAATTTAAAAATGGAATAGAAACTCAAAACCTTAAAAAATAAAGAAATATAAATTAGCTAATAATTCATATTATTAGTATATTAACTGATTCAAAATGAAAGAACGAATGAATGAATGAATGAATGAATGAATTAATTAATCAATCAATCAATCAATTATTGAGGAGAGATTTATTATCATGGTTTTTAAAAAAATATGTTATATGTAAAAAAATGAAAAAGTTATTTTAAAAAATGGGGAGTGAGTGAGTGAGTGCCTTTTGATAAAAATAGGATTCCTCCTAATATCAATCAATTCTTTAACAACTTTCTGAAATTTTTAAAAAAGTGTTTGTAATATCTTTTAAATAAAAGTTAAACAATAAATTAATAATTTGGCAAAGTAGATATTAACATAAATAAAGTTGTTTTCTAAACAAAATAGTAGAAATGATTAATAAAGAAGACGTTTCTTAGTGTGAAAATAACAAAAGTATAAATACAAGTTTGATGTAAACTGCCCAATTTTTTTTCAAGGCTAACGAAGCAGAGTAGAAAAAGATAGTCATTAACAAATAAGATTATTGTGATATTGAGTTCAATGAGTTCATTGAGTTGTCTCCTCCATTACAAGTATTTATTTTCTATAAAGTTTACTCTGATTTAAAATATTCAAATAAAATTATATTAGGAAAATGCTTTTTTAAACAAAGAATCAGAAAAAGAATCTAAAAATGTTTAAAAATGTGTTAAAAATAAAAAAAATTTTACTGCAAAAAACCAAAAAGACATAACTAAAATAAATAATTCATAAATAAATGCTGAGTTATCTATCAATTTAGTTTAAAATAAAAAGAATCTAAGTGAAAGTGATAAACCAGACTCCTCTAGTTAAGTAAAAGCAAATCAAGTCTCATGTTAGCTTTAGACTGGTTAAAATAAATTTTAAAATATGTAAACTAACATAAAAAAATAAAACAATTAAGAGGAAAAAACAAAGGTTTTCAAAGATAACCAATTAAGCTTGATGGCTAATGATAAAAAGAGAGGAATGTCTTTGGTGTGCTAAAGTAGCGCTAACGAAATGACAGATTAAATTTTCTGGAATAAAATAAATTAAATCGTGTGTTTAAAAAGCACTCAATAACCAACATAGTTTAGAAATAACAACTCAGTTAGTAATATATATTCTCTTAGATAATCAATTTCTACTAATTAACCAATTTAAATTCACTCTGCTTCATCTATTAAACCTATCAAAACTTCTACAGATGTAAATAATAATAATAATAATAATTTAGTTGAATTTTATGAATCTAATCTCAAAAATTAAAATTATTTCCATCAAAATGCTAATTCAGTTAAATCTAGTCATCGCTTCGATAATTAGCACCTCAAATCTTAATGTCAAATGTAGGCTTATTCCATAGAAACCTCTAAAAATCTAAAATCACATGGACAGCTACCACTTTTGAATGCCAAACCTAAGTAATAAAAATTTGATTATCAAGATTCATTAAGAAGTGGGTTTTTAGGCAGTAGTAGCAGCACAGCAGATTCTAACAGAAAATAAATTTAAATAGATGCAATTGATAATCATTTTTGGAGCTCATAGCCTAATTTAGGACAACATGTTTAATCCATCAATAAAAATACCTTAAAACTAAATAATTTTTAGCGAGGATAAAAAGAAGAAATTAGAGAGAGTAAGAATATTAACATCGTTAACTATCCATTACATAACGCAAGTCATTTTTAGAACCCATACGCCTCTATGCCCAATCATTATCAAGACACAACCTTACAAAAAAATTATTATGATAAAAATTACGATCTTCTCTTTATACCACGCTCTCAAAGCTAAAACGGGATACTAAATACAGAGCAAAGATTTGACGTACCAATTAATTTAATGAATGGCACTAGCAATTACTCTTCAATTTAAGATGCTTAATTGAGTTATTTTAATTAATCACAACTACAATAAGATATTCATTAAAAGTAAAACCCTAAAAGTACATTTTCATCTCCATCAACAGCCCCATCCTCTGTCAAAGAGGCCCGCAATATGTTAAAGCTCTAAGTAAAATTATTAATTTTTCTCACATTAAATTAAATTTATAATTATGACAATAATATGAGTTGTTACAATTAATATAATTTATCAAGTATTCTGATTAAAATTATTCTCAATTTTACTTTAATAATTTCAATAAAATTCAAAGAAAATTAAATTAAAACAGTTAAAAAAATAAATAAAATGTTTTATCAATAAATAAATACATAATTTAAGTAAATAAATGAATTATTATCAAACAATAATATTTAAATAAGCATAAAATAAATGAAAATACCACATTAAACAGACTAAACTTTTTATAATTTTCTTTTTTTCTAAAATTTAAAAAATGGTTTTAAATTTAAATGTTTTAAATAAAAAATTGAACTTTATTTATAAATTTTAAATTAAAATAAAATTAGTTTAGCGATTTTCTAGAAACAGATAATGAGAGATTCAAATATTAATATAATTTTATGGGGCTAAAGTAGAATGATGAAGCTCCAATTCAATAATCAGAAATATTGAATAATGAATATTGCAACATTTAAAAGGAAGCCTAATTGAAGAACTCTAAAAATAAACTTAAGATGAACTATAAAGAAAATAATAATACAAAGAGTAATAAATTAAAAAAAAATATTTTATTTAGTTTATCATTATGTTTTTAAAAAATATAAAGGAAATTTGAATAAAGGTGATGAAGAAAAAACTGAATTTCCTTTAAAAGATTCATAGGAATGTAGCAATAATTCAAAGAAGTAGCTGAAACCTCTGAAAAATTTTAAAGTTTCAGAGAGCAAAATTGAGAGAGATAATTGGTAAGTAAGCGAAGAATTGGCAAAACTAGTTTCTTAATAGAAAACACAAGGTCTCAAAGATAATTCACTGAACATTGATTTCAGATAAAGCGCTTCTGCCAAAGTAAAATAAAACCAGAACACTGACTTGTAAAAGATTAGGATAAAATCTTGTTAACAATAAGCTCAATAAAATTAATAAGAATTTAGTTTTTGTGTTGATAAAAATCATAAAATAAAAGTTGATGAAAATAATTATTTAGAATCTGATGATAGAAGAATACTCAGTTAAATTGGAAATTTGAATGAAAATATTCTAGCTGCCCCAAAGATTATGTCAAATACAGTAGAAAAATAAACGAGTTCAAAAAAATGGAACTAACTTGTTTCCCTCTCACAAACTACAAAAGAAAACAATAAATTTAACTTAAAGTGCAAATAATAATAAAATGTTGTAAAAAAAATATTTAATTTTGACAATTACTCTTCCCCATAATTATCTTCTGCAGTTGTAACAAATAATTGTGATCTAGAAAGAAAGCAATCTAAATTAAATACAGAATATATTCAAAATAGTTAATCTAACCTTAATTTAAATATTTAATAAAATATTAAATAAAGTAACAACTGCCAAAATTAAATCAATCTTAAATAGTATCAAAAATTACAAGACAATAATGTATTAAGAGAGAATGACAAGGAAAATAAATTATGATAACAATTTGTTGTATTTTTTATAAATTTGTTTTTTTTTATTTTTATCACAAAACATACTTTTTTATTTTAGCTTGTTAAAACTTTGTGTTAATCACTCGAATAAATACTTTTCTTTTTTCAGTTTTTTTTCAGAATATTTTCCAACTCTATTTTTTTATTTTAATTTATGAAATAAGATTGGTTACTTTCTCTTAAATTATTTACTTAGAGTTTGCAAAAATTTTCAAATAAATCATTCTAAAATTTATTGTAAGTGATTTCAGAATTATCACAAAAAAAAAAACATTTATTAGCTTATTCAAGGAATTTTTTTAAATTACTCTACATTAAATCAGTTAAAAAAATAATTAAAAAATATATATATATTGTACTTACAATCCAACAAAGAAGGAATATTGTTCAAACATGCAAAATTAACTTAATAAATTTTAATTAAAAAATAAACTAACAACCTAAAAAAACAACTTTTTATTTCTAAGTAGAAAGAAAATGAAGCTTATTTAATTTTATTCAATGTTTTTCTATTTATACTTCAAAAATATTCTTAGAGTCAATGCTTAATCTAGCAACGATGATTAAACAACTATAAATTATATTTATTCTACTTTTCCAAGCAGAGAATTAAATATTAATAACACGCTTGCGTCTTCTAATAGAATCATTTACAATAATCAGTAGAATATTTTGCTCACTTCATGGGGTAATGGTGGATTGGCAATATTTGATATTTAATCTAGCAATCTTGAGTATTTTTTCCCTTCTACTTAGCTAATTAGAGGGATGGCTTTCACTCAAGATGGATTTATCATTATTTTTATGTAGAAAAATTGCTTAAATTCTTATTATTATGATAGATAATAATTGAAGAGCAAATTAGTCTTGAAAAGCTAAAGTTAGCAAATCGAAGCAGAAGTTTTTGATATCATTTTAACTAGTGATGAGAATGTTGCGATCCTTCTTTAGAGCAATGGAGTAATAAGTGTTTATGATGTTAGACAAAAGAGAAATGATGGAGGAAATTTTTTATTTCTTGCTTAGATTGAAGCTAAATCTAATTTAATATACAGAGGTGTACTTGATGTAAGCGAATAATTTCTATTTATAGCTAATGATTATTCAGGTATGATCATGTTTAATTTCAATAAATAGCTCATACCAAACCAAAAAAACCCTATCTCTTAGGATATAAAAATAACTTTATCATATCGAGCCTAAATTCCTTCTGATTGGTAAATTGTAGACATTGCTCTAACAATCGATTAAACTTACATTTATGCTGCAGATTGTTGGAGTGGAATTTAAGTTATTTATACTCACAGTGATGATCCTGCTAATCAATGGATGCCCGAATTAAAAGTAAAAAACTATTGGCCAGACTTAAGTAGCACCATACCTATGTCTTTAAAGCTAACTTTAGATAACTAAAAACTGTTAGTAGCTTCTAGATAGCAAGGAGTGTTAATTTTAGATATATCAAATAAAAGTAATCCAGTATTATTTTAAAGAATCAGTATCAAAGGTCATGCTTTTTCAGTTTAGTTGACTAATTAAGATTAACAACTATTCTACGCAAATGGAGATACAATATTTGAATACGAAAAAGTAACACCAAATCTTAGTTAAGACATCCCTAATCTTAGCAATGATCATATTGCTAAATTATATTAAATTGGAAATTATCAATACAGATGGAGATGCTATGTTTCGTAGGATGATAGTTTTTTCTTTGGGGCATTTGATAAAGTAGGGCTATTTGTCTACTCCTTAAAAACTGACCCAAATAATTAAGCTATCATAAATCCTTATCAAATGAAGCAGGTAAATCATATAAACTTTGTAGAACAAACCTCTATCGATTGTGTTTTATTCTTTTACGAAGTAGATTTATTATTCTTAGCTGTATCATAAGAAAGCTCGAAGCTCTTTGTATATAAAATAAGCGAAGTAACAAAATTAAATAATAATTCGGTATAGCCAATTTTTAAAATGCCTTTTAACAACTCAAATACAATTTCTGAAACCTTAGTAGCAAATAAAAATAAAACAATGATAGCAGTGACTGTTGACAATGGTTTCTTATTGATTAATTGTAGCAATCCCTAATAAATAAAAATCATTTCGTAATATCTTGTTCCACCTCGAATGATAGGAATATGTAATGGTATTATTTTTTCTGATGATTCTAAATTTATAATTCTTGCAATGAGGAATTATGGGTTTATCTCAGTTGATATTTCCAATCCTACTTAACCTTAATTCGGAGATGAAATTTAAACACTAGGAGGTGAATTCATATTAAGTAGCTTAACAAAAGATAACTTTGCATATATAAGTGATGGATACAAGGGGTTTGTTATCTTAGATCTAAATTAACTTCCCAATTTTAAATTTGTTAGGTATTAAGTAGATGGATGGCTAAACCATATAACACCTTTTTCATTAGAAAATTATTTACTACTTTCTCACATGGATAATGGTTATATAAGTCTTTTAAGTGTAGCAGACAAGAAAAATCCGATTACTCTTTCTAGGCAATTTAAGTAAAATCAGAACGCTATGTCATCTTGCCTCACCTAAGATTAAAAACACCTTTTTATAACAAACAACTTTGGAGTAAATGTTATTCCCCTACAAAGCGAGGTAAACAAATAAATAAATAAATAAACAAACAAACAAACAAACAAACAAACAAACAAACAAACAAACAAACAAACAAACAAACAAACAAACAAACAAACAAACAAACAAGCAAACAAACAAACAAAAAAACAAATGAAAAACTAATCTTAAAACTTAAAAACAAATAACTGATTAATTAATTTTAATTAATAATTTTTTTGAATAAAAATAGATTATGATGCATACCTAAGTTTTGTTAATTAGTGGAATAGAAAACGGAAATATTTCTTATACGCCTTATAACCTTTAAGATAATCTTCAAATAGGGCAAAGTTTTTTATTTTAATTCATACCTATCTACCCATAAAATAGTTTATTGCTTTAGAATATTCAATATTAGAGCCCAGAAAATATTTTGGTAGATCCTCCTAGCTGGATAAATTATCATTTATCTTCTTACTCTGTGTAGATTGATGCAGTTAAAGAGGGTTTAGGATAAAATGTTTCTTTACCTAATTTGAACTCTATTGTTTTGACATTTCAAACTACTTTAGGTCCTGATTCATTTGTGTACTCAGACATTGGAGATGGTGTTACTACTGATTCGACAATGGGCTCGAACATTATGCAATATTTAGTTAACTAAGACATAATTAGTAACAACAGTTATGCTTCTTCAAAATTTTTATCGTAACGATAAATTAATTTTGCTGAATTAAATTTAGGAGGGATAGAAAAAAATCCAGCACTACAAGAAAGAATCACTTTTACTATACTTAGATCAATACAAAAAAATCCTATCATGTTCTATATCGCACCTTCGTTAAATTTTAATGTAAGTACTGGAACTATCAGTTCACTTTCTAACTAAGTGAATTTATACTTAAGCGTTGATAAGTCACAGGCTCTATTTATCTAAATACCATATGCTGGTGTGTTATCTTCATTTAACGACGATGGTTCATCTGTGAAATTAGAAGGTAGTGCATAAGCACTAAATTTATTATTTTAAAATTAAAAAATAGTTTATTTCTCAAATTTAACTAGCATCTCTGCAATAAACATTAGCTTTTACTTACAAGATAACATAAACTATGACATTTAAACTTGTTATCTTTTATCTGATTTAGCTCTTCCTTATATTCCTCCTTAATAATAAATAAATAACACAAAATTTTCTAATGATCCTACTAAAATTTTACGATAAAAATTACACACAATCATGAATCCCAATGAAAAAAAACTTTAGCAATAATTTAATTCAATTTTTCCTAATTCAGAAGTTTCTGTAGAAGAAAGTGTTTCATTTGAATTTTCTGAATCTACGTTTGAAAGTCCAGATGGACTTCAGTTGACATACGAGATTCTTTACAGCAAAGATAACCAAGATTATACCTAATTAAATGGATAGCTTTGGTTATAACAATCCTCTCGATCTTTAAAATTTCAAGGAACGCCACCCATATCTATGTTTAATACAGACGTATACATTAAAGTAATAGCTTCTGATGGTTATACTCTGTTTATGATATATTTGTAATTTAAATTCGTGTAATTCCATTTTCTTATATCCTTAATTTGCTTCTGAAAATATTGAGTCCTATCGCTTTTATATTTGGACTGTATAATTATAGAAGCTTCTTCCTTAATGCAATATTCAAAAGAAGAAATATTTACTCAACTGAGTTATGCATTGTCAATAGTTTTTTTTGCAAAAAAATTACACTGCTGGGAGACGAAAATGAAAAAGCTATATGCCTTTTCAACTCATTAAAAAGACATATGAATATAAAATAGAAAAAGAAAAAGAAAACCAAGAGACCCACACTGAAAGCAAAATCAATCCTTGTCTATGGATTGAGTATAAATTCTAACAAAGGAGAATTGGAAGAGGAAGAAAACAAGAAATAAAATGCTAAAAATTAAGAAAATGAGAATATTGAAGAAGTTTAATAAGAAAAATCTTTAAAAATAGTAAATTGCGACGAACTAAACTAAAATTTTGTTGGGTTGAGTAAAAATAATAGTATGCAAAGTAACTTTAGAATAAGTAATATGAATTTGAACGAATTCAGTAATAACATTATGAATTTTGCTGCTCTAAGTGCTGCAGCAAAAGATGACAAGTCTTAACTAGATATGAGCTCTAATTTAAATAAGTCAAAGCTTCAAAGAGCCTATCAAATGAGCGAACTTAGAGAGAACTAACTTTTATTTATTAATAGACTAAAACAAATCAAAAAGCCAAAAAACTCACTGAACCCAATAATCAACTAGTTCTCCAGAGCTGATGGAAGCATCAGATTCTCTAAAATTATTTAATACATGATATAAGAAAAGATAACTTTTAGCTACAACAATGAAGAGTATTAAGCAAAATCTTTGATCAAAGATTTAAAAGATTAACAATCTCGTCTTTATAAGTGTGTAAGAGCTGTCATAGCTAGATACGTTCTTTAGTTTGACGAGAGGACAGAGTTATTTTTCGAATTTCTCAAAGAAGAAGCATATAGCAGATTTAATTACACTTAAAAAGATTGGTACAAACATTACACATAAATAATTTGCTCCTCCTCTATTATGAATGAAAAACTTTAAGTAATTTGCTTTCCTAGTGTTTTAATCAAAAAGGATGTCATTAAATAAACTCTTGTCAATCTTAGACTGATAAATTAAAATGAAGCGATGGAAAAAGCTATTTCTAAAGATTTTATTAACTTGAGCTTGGTATATGAACTCCTTATTGCTGAAGCTCTTGGTTTACTTGATTATACTCCAAACGCTTTCTCCAAAAGCTAAGGTGAATCCATTCATTTAAATTTCTTTTAGATTAGTTCAGTCGAAGCCTTCAAAGCAATTAAAAATCCACGCTGTTAGGGCCTCAGAAAAATGATGAATATGACACTTGCCAATTATGGAGCTACTTAAAATATGAAATTACCTAACTGGATCAAATTTGACTAAAAATCTGGCTGCATCATTTTACAAGGTGTTCCTACATCATCTGATTTAGAAGATATAACCATCAGGATACTTGATAAATAAAATTTTATAATTAGGGAATTCCCACTAAAAGTGGTTGATGAAGAAAAGGAAATACAATATGAATTTGATGTAGATTCCATAGCCAATACAACAAGAAAAAGTTTCTCCTAAGACTATATAACAAGTACAAATTTAATCTATAAAAACTATTTCTTTTCAGAATTAGGCTCTCCAACTTAGTTTTAAAACTCTTCTAATAACTAAACAAAGCCTTCATTATTCTCTAACTTCAATAATCCTTCTCTTATCAATAATAAATCCTAAAAGGGTCCTCCCTCAATATTTAAGAAAGAACCAGATATAGAAAATAATGGAAATTAACAAGATTCTAAAGAAAAGTAGTAATGTTCACCAATATATTCTTAAGACGAATGCAATGACCCAAGCTAATAAGATCCTGTTAACGAAAAAGACAATGCTTCTTCTTCGTTTTACACATAAAAATAGATATAAGGCCCATCCTCTAAGATTGAAGAAAGCTTAGAGCTAGATAAAAACTGCCCTAATGAATCCCCTAAATAAAAAAAGGGCCAAACATACTTGATAGAAAATGATTTTGTTGAGACAAAATAAAAATAAATTGGATTAAATATGAAAATGGAAACATTTGGAATGATATAAAAGAGTAAATCTATAAAAACCCAACAAATCATAGACTCTCAAGACGAAAAAATAATCGAAGAATAAAGCATCATAGACTAAAGCAATTAAAAATAAACTCCTAATTAATTTCTTCATAGTCAAAATAATAGAGAATGCTTTTACCAACAAAGATTTTCAGATTATATTTAATAATGAAATAAATAATTTAAAGTGTTTGTTGAATTTTAGTAAATAATTTATTAGAAAATTTAATTTCACCAAAAAAAAAAATTCATTCATTAAACGAAAAATTTTAATTTTTAAGATTATTAATTACTAGAATTTTTTCAAATATAAATAAGTGCCCTTTTCTAATTCCTACTATATTTTTAAGTATATATAAAAAATACAAATTTTAATATTAAATAATGAATGCTAAATTCATTTTTTGTGATATCTCTTCATAAAAGTAAATTTATAGATTAATATTTGATAATTATTAAATTTTATCTCTCAATTTTATCCATTTATAATTAATTAAATTACATAAATTGCTGTTAAATATATTTGAAAAAAATAAATGATATAATAGATTAAATATTACAAAGAATTAGAAGATGTAATTATTTATTTTTTTATTAATATCCTTTAAATTTATTTTTATTTATAAAAAAAGTTTTTAAACTCTTCACTTTAATTTCATTAGGTTCTCCATATTTATCTAAAGTAAATTTAATTTATAAATATTATTAATTTTTTTAATTATTTTACTTTCAATTTATTTAAAAAATAATTTTTCTAATAGAAATTCTTATCATTATTCATTGATTTGAATTTATAAAAAAATTTTTTAGCTATTTTTACTAATTCATTTTTTATTATTTTATATTTTATCTTCATTTTTTGCTATTAACACTTACACTTGATAAAAAAAGTTTATTTATTTTTCTATTAATATTTTTAATTATAAAAATGAATTTAAACCATAAAAACTCTTTTAATTTATTTTATTTACTTTTCTTTTCTTTTAATTGTGATTACTTGCTTTTTTTTCTTTCTTTGTTAATTTAACTAGTTATTTTATTTTCAACTTTTGCTTTTATGATTAATCAATCTTCTTATTTTAAATTTTTTCTTCATTTTTTCCTTCTAATTAACTAATTAATTATTATTTTTTCTTCTATATTTAAAAAGTTCAAATTAAATTGGTGCAATGGGTGCATCAGGCTTAGCTTCTGCTTTAGCAAAGTGCATTAATCTCTCAAATTTAAGACTTTGGCTTTAGTAAAAACAGTTATTTATTTTGGATTTTAATAATTTTAGTTATTAAAACTAACTTAAAAGAGTAAAGGTCTTTTTTCTTTTTCTTTTTATTGTGCTCGCATATTTTCTTCTTTCTTTGTTGATTTAACTAATTATTTTATTTTCAACTTTTGCTTTTATTATTAATTAATCTTATTATTTCATAATTTTTCTTAATTTTTTCCTTCTAATTTACTAATTAATTATTTATTTTTTCTTCAATATTTAAAAAGTGAAAATTAAATTGGTGATGAAGGTACATCAGCTTTAGGTTCAGGTTTAGAAAAGTGCATGAATCTCTCAAATTTGACACTTGAACTTAGGTAAAAATATTCTATTTATTTTAGATTGTGATATTTTAAATTATAAAAAAAAATTTAAAACTATAAAGGTCTTTTTTTCTTTTTCTTTTTATTGTGCTTACTTTTTTTCTTTCTTTCTTTGTTAATTTAATTCATAATTTCATTTTCAACTTTTGTTTTTATTATTAATTAATTAATCATATTATTTCATATTTTTTCTTCATTTTTATCTTTTAATTAACTAATTAATTTTAAATATTTTTTTCAATATTTAAAAAGTAATAATTAAATTGGTGCAAAGGGTGCATCAGGCTTAAGTTCTGGTTTAGCAAAGTGCTTTAATCTCTCAAATTTGACACTCTAATTTAAGTAAAAACAGTTTATTTTCTTTTTATTGTGCTTTTTTTATCTTCTTTCTTTTTTGTTAATTTAAGTCATCATTTTATTTTCGGCTTTTGCTTTTATTACTAATTAATCATATTATTTCTTCATTTTTTCCTTCTAATTAACAAATTAATTATATATGTTTTCTTCAATATTTAAAAAGTAATAATTAAATTGGTGATGAAGGTACTTCAGGCTTAGGTTGTGCTTTAGCAAAGTGCATTAATCTCTCTAATTTGGCACTTTTCCTTAAGTAAAAATAGTTTATTTATTTTGGATTGTGAAAATTTTAATTATAATAAATTATTTAAAATAATAAAACTCTTTTTTTTTGTTGCTTTATTTCTCCTTTCTTTGTTAATTTAATTGATCATATTATTTTCAACTTTTGCTTTTATTCGTTTTTTCATATACTGCCTTCAATATTTGCCACAAATTAACTAATTAGTTGTTTATTTTTTACTTTAATATTTAAAAAGTTCCAATTAAATTGGTGAAATAGGTGCATCAGGATTAGGTTCTGGTTTAGCAAAGTGCATTAATCTCTCAAATTTGACACTTTTTATTGGGTAAATAAAACAAGTTTATTTATTTTGGATTGTGATATTTTTAATAATTAAAACTAAGTTAATGCAATTAAGCTCTTTTTTCTTTTTATTATTTAATGTTTTTTCTTCATTTTTTCCTTCTAATTAACTAATGAATTATATATTTTTTCATCAATATTTAAAAAGTAAAAATTAAATTGGTGTAATGGGTGTATCAGGCTTAGCTTCTGCTTTGGCAAAGTGCATTAATCTCTCAAATTTGACACTTAACATTTTGTAAAAACAGTTTATTTATTTTGGTTTGTAATGTTTTTTATTATAAAAACTAACTTAAAACAATAAAGGTCTTTTTTCTTTTTATTGTGCTTGCTTTTTTATTTTCTTTCTTTGTTAATTTAATTAGCTATTTTATTTTCAATTTTTGCTTTTATTATTTATTAATCTTATTATTTGATATTTTTTCTCTATTTTTTCCTTTTAGTAAACTAATTAATTATATATATTTTCTTCAATATTTAAAAAGTGAAAACTAAATTGGTGATGAAGGTACATCAGCTTTAGGTTCTGCATTAGCAAAGTGCATAAATCTCTAAAATTTGACACTTCACCTTTAGTAAAAATAGATTATTTATTTTGGATTGTGATCTTTTTAATTTTTATAACTAATTTATATCAATAAAGCTCTTTTTTCTTTTTATTGTAGTTTGTTTTTTTATTTTTCATTTTTTAACTTAAGTAATAATTTTATTTTCAACTTTTGCTTTTATTATTAATTAATCTTATTATTTCATATATTTTCTTCATTTTTCCTTCTTAATAATATACTTTTTCTTCAATATTTAAAAAGTGAAAATTAAATTGGTGATGAAGGTACATCAAGTTTAGGTTCTGCATTAGCAAAGTGCATTAATCTCTCAAATTTGACACTTTACCTTTAGTAAAAACAGTTTATTTATTTTGGATTGTTATATTTTTAATAAAAATAACTAATTTAAAACAAAAAAACTCTTTTTTTTCTTTTTCTCTTTATTAAACTTGCTTTTTTCTTTTTCTTTCTTTGTTAATTTAATTAGTTATTTTATTTTCAACTTTTGCTTTTGTTATTAATCAATCTTATTATTTCATATTTTTTCTTCTTTTTTTCCTTCTAATTTTCTAATTAATTATTTATTTTTTATTCAATATTTAAAAAGTTCTAATTAAATTGGTGATGAAGGTACATCAGCTTTAGGTTTTGCATTAGCAAAGTGCATAAATCTCTCAAATTTGACACTTTACCTTAAGTAAAAACAGTTTATTTATTTTGGATTGTGATATTTTTAATTATAAAAACTAATTTAAAATAATAAAACTCTTTTTTTTCTTCTTTATTTGTGCTTGCTTTTTTTCTTCTTTCTTTGTTAAAATAACTCATCATTTTATTTCCAGCCTTTGCTTATTTTATTATTTCTTATTTTTTCTTCATTTTTTCCTTCTAAGTATCTAATTATATATTTTTTCTTTAATATTTAAAAAGTAATAATTAAATTGGTGATGAAGGTATATCAGGCTTAGGTTCTGCTTTAGCAAAGTACATTAATCTCTCAAATTTGAGTCTGTACCTTAGGTAAAAACAGTTTATTTATTTTGGATTGTGTTATTTTTAACTATTATAGCTATTTTTAAACAATAAAGCTCTTTTTTATTTTTTGTGCTTGCTTTTTTTATTATTTCTTTGTTAATTTAACTAATTATTTTATTTTCAAATTTTGCTTTTATTATTAATTAATGTTATTTTTTCATATATTTTATTCATTTTTTCCTACAAATTAACTAATTAATTATATATTTTTTACTATAATATTTAAAAAGTTCCAATTAAATTGGTGAAATGGGTGCATCAGGTTTAGGTTTTGGTTTAGCAAAGTGCATTAATCTCTCAAATTTGATACTTGACCTTAGGTAAAAACAGTTTTTTATTTTGGATTGTGAATTTTTAATTATATTAACTAATATAAAACAATAAAACTCTTTTTTTCTTTTTCTTTTTATAGTGCTTGCTTTTTTTTCTTCTCTCTTTATTAACTTAACTAATTATTTTATTTTCAACTTTTGTTTTTATTATTAATTAATTAATCTTATTATTTCATATATTCTTCATTTTTTCCTTCTAGTTAACTAATTAATTATGTATTTTTTCTTCAATATTTCAAAAGTGAAAATTAAATTGGTGATGAAGGTACATCAGACTTAGGTTCTGCATTAGCAAAGTGCATTAATCTCTCAAATTTGACACTTTACCTTTAGTAAAAACAGTTTATTTTTTTTGGATTGTGATATTTTTAATGATAATAACTAATAAAAAAACGATTAAGCTCATTTTTCTAATTCTTATTTTTTGTAATTGCTTTTTTTTTTCTCATTCTTTGTTAATTTAATTCGCCATTTTATTTTCAACTTTTGCTTTTGTTATTAATTAATCTTATTATCATATTATTTCATTATTTTTTCCTTCTAATTAACTAATTAATTAAATATTTTTTCTTCAATATTTAAAAAGTGAAAATTAAATTGGTGACAATGGTACTTCAGACTTAGGTTCTGCTTTAGCAAAGTGCATTAATCTCTCAAATTTGGCACTTGACCTTACGTAAAAATAGTTTATTTATTTTGGATTGTGATAATTTAATTATAAAAACTAACTTAAAACAATAAATCTCTTTTTTCTTTTTATTGTGCTTAAATTTTTTTTTCATCTTTCTTTGTTAATTTAACTCATCATTTTATTTTCAACTTTTACTTTTATTATTAATTAATCCTATTATTTCATCATTTTTCCTTCTAATTAACTAACTAACTAATTAATTATAAATTTTATTCAATATTTAAATAGTGAAAATGAAATTGGTGATGAAGGTGCATCAGTCTTAACTTCTGCTTTAGCAAAGTGCATTAATATCTCAAAATTGAGACTCTAACTTAGGTAAAAACAGTTAATTTATTTTAGATCATGATATTTTTAACTATAAAAATGAATATAAAACAAAAAAGCTCTTTGAATTTATTTGATTTATTTTTTTTATTTTTATTCCATTAATCTTATTTTATTTATTAATTTAATTAATTTTGAAATAGCTTATTTTATTTAATATTTATTTAAAATTTACACAAATATATAAAAAGTTCAAACTAAATAAATGAATCATAAGAATTCAAAGTAATAAGCAAGTGTCTTAAATCAAAACGATTAGTTATCTTTGAAATATAATTCTGATGATAAACAAGTATTAAAAAAAAGATGAATAAATATTAAATTTTTGAATAATTGAATATTATATTTTTTATTAAATAATATTTTGAAAAATATTTTTAACCTAAAATATAGATATATAGATAGATTTTATTATTGTTTTTATATTTTATAGTATCATATTATTGTAAGTTAATATATTGCTTATAAAAAATAAAAAAATTTAAAAATTAAATTTACTTAAATAAATAAATTAATTCCTCTTAAGACAGCCCTATTATTTCACCATCAAACCATTTTAAATTTTTAGTAGAAAATTATATCTTATTAAATTATGTAAATACCCAGCTTTAATATTCATGTTAGATTTTAATCTTAAATAACAAATATATTTAGATTATAAAACATAAATGAGTTACTCCATTTGAAAACACTGTATTTGATAATTATTAAATTTTATCTGTTCTTTTTATCTATTTATATATAATTAATTAAATTCCATAAATTGATATTCGATATTTTTGAGAGAGAAAAAATAAATGATATAATAGATTAAATATTTCAAAGAATTAGAAGAAGTAATTATTTATTTTTTAATTAATATCCTTTAAATTTATTTTTATTAATAAAAAAAGTTTTTAAACTCTTCACTTTAATTTCATTAGGTTCTCCATATTTGTCTAAAGTAATTTAATTTTTTAATATCATAAAAAATTTTTTTATATTTAACTTTCAATTTATTTAAAAAATAATTTTTCTAATAGAAATTTTCATCATTAATTATGGATTTGAATTTATCTATAAACTTTTTAGCTATTTAAACTTAATTTTCATTTCAATTTTTACTATTTATTATTTGATATTTTTTTTTCATTTTTTGCTATTAATATTTACACTTGATAAAAACAGTTTATTTATTTTGGATTGAAATATTTTAAGTATAAAAATTAATTTAAAACATTAAAGCTCATTTATTTTATTTATTTTTCTTTTAATTGTGCTTGCTTGTTTTTTTTCTTTCTTTGTTAATTTAACTAATTATTTTATTTTCAACTTTTGATTTTATTATTAATTAATCATATTATTTCATATTTTTTCTTAATTTTTTCATCTAATTAACCATATAAGAATATACTTTTTCTTCAATATTTAAAAAGTTCCAATTAAATTGGTGAGAAAGGTACATCAGACTTAGGTTCTGCTTTAGCAAAGTGCATTAATCTCTAAAATTTGACACTTGAACTTAGGTAAAAACAGTTTATTTATTTTGGATGGTGATATTTTTAATTATAAAAACTAACTTAAAACAATAAAGCTCTTTTTTCTAATTCTTTTTATTTTTTTTGTTATTGATTTTTTTTCTTCTTTTTTTGTTAATTTAGCTCATCATTTTATTTTAAACTTTTGCTTTTATTATTAATTAATCTTATAATTTCATTTTTTTTCTTCATTATTTCCTTCTAATTAACTAGTTAATTGTATATGTTTTCTTCAATTTGTAAAAAGATACAATTAAATTGGTGGTGAAGGTACATCAGGCTTAGGTATTAGTTTAGCAAAGTGTATTAATCTCTCAATTTTGAAACTTGGTCTTGGGTAAAAACAGTTTATTTATTTTGGATTGTGATATTTTAATTGTAAAAACTAATTTAAAACAATAAAACTCTTTTTTCTTTTTCTTTTTAGAGTTAAATGCCTTTTTAATTTTGGATAGGCTATCTATACTAATGAATTTTTAATTAAAAGAAATGTAGACAATAGCTAAATTAATTATTTATTTTTTCTTTAATTTTAAAAAGTTGCAATTAAATTGGTGCAATGGGCGCATCAGGCTTAGGTTCTGCCTTAGCAAAGTGCATTAATCTGTCAAATTTGACACTTGACCTTAGGTAAAAACAGTTTATTTATTTTGGATTGTTATATTTTTAATTATTAAAACTACAATATTTATTATTAATTAATCTTATTTTATTATTTCATATTTTTTCTTCATTTTTCCCTTCTAATTAACTAATTAATTATATATATTTTCTTCAATATTTAAAAAGTTACAATTATTTTGGTGATGAAGGTACATCAGGCTTAGGTTCTGGTTTAGCAAAGTTCATTAATCTCTAAAATTTGACACTTAACCTTTAGTAAAAACAGTTTATTTATTTTGGATTGTGTTATTTTTAATTATAAAAACTAACTTAAAACAATAAAGATCTTTTTTCTTTTTCTTTTTATTGTATTTGCTTTTTTTTCTTGTTTTTTTGTTAATTTAACTCATCATTTTACTTTAAAATCTTATTTTTATTACTAATTAATTAATCTTATTATTTCATATTTTTCTTCATTTTTTCCTTCTAATTAACTAATTAATTATATATGTTTTCAATAATATTTAAAAAGTAATAATTAAATTGGTGATGTAGGTACATCAAGCTTAGGTTCTGCTTTGGCAAAGTGCATTAATCTCTAAAATTTGACACTTAACCTTTTGTAAAAATAGTTTATTTATTTTGGATTATGATATTTTTAATTATAAAAACTAACTTAAAACAATAAAGCTCTTTTTTCTTTTTCTTTTTATTATGCTTACTTGTTTTTTATTATTCTTTTGTTTTTAATTCAGCTCATCATTTTATTTTCAAAATTTTGCTTTAATTATTAATCAATGTTATTATTTCATATTTTTTCTTCATTTTTTCCTTCTAAATTCCTAATTAATTATATATGTTTTCTTCAATATTTAAAAAGTGAAAATTAAATTGGTGATGAAGGTACATCAGATTTAGGTTCTGGTTTAGCAAATTGCATTAACCTCTCAAATTTGACACTTAACCTTTTGTAAAAACAGTTTATTTATTTTGGATTGTGACATTTTTAATTATAAAAAATAACTTAAAAAAATAAAACTCTTTTTTCGTTTTCTTTTTATTGTGATTGCTTTTTTTTCTTTCTTTCTTTGATAATTTAACTACCGTCATTACACGTGTTTAAGAGTATGGAAAAATATAATTTTTTAAAAATTTTATACTCATATAATTTTTTTAAAAAATTTAATCCTTAAATATAAATCACTCATAAATATGTGTACATACAGTAATTATATATTTTCAAATTTTACTTTTTTTATTAATTTATATTAATATTTATATTTCATATTTTTTGTTCATTTTTTCCTTCTAATTAACTATTTAATGATATATTTTTTCTTAAAAAGTGACAATTAAATTGGTGATGAAGGTACATCATGCTTAGGTTCTGCTTTAGCAAATTGCATTAATCTCTCACATTTGATGCTTGATCTTGGGTATAAACAGTTTATTTATTTTGGATTGTGATATTTTTATTTTGAAAACTAATTAAAAACAATAAAGCTCTTTTTTCGTTTTATTGTGCTTCCTTTTTTTTGTTCTTTCGTTGTTAATTTATCTTATCATTTTATTTTCAACTTTTGTTTTTATTATATCTTATTATTTCATATTTTTTCTTCTAATTAATTAATAATTTATTTTTTCTTCAATATTTATAAAGTTCCAATAAAATTGGTGCAATGGGTGCATCAGGCTTAGCTTCTGGTTTAGCAAACTGTATTAATCTCTAAAATTTGACACTTAACCTTTAGTAAAAACCGTTTATTTATTTTGAATTGTGATATTTTTAATTATAAAAACTAACTTAAAACAATTAAGCTCTAAATTTATTTTCTTTTTATTGTGATTGCTTTTTTTTCTTCTTTCTTTGTTAATTTAACTCATCATTTTATTTTCAAGTTTTTTTTTATAAATTATTAATTAATCTTATTATTTATATTTTTTCTTCATTTTTTCCTTCTAATTAATTAATTATATTTAAAAAGTCGCAATTAAATTGGTGCAATGGGCGTATCAAGCTTGGGTTCTGCTTTATTAAATTGTATTAATCTCTCAAATTTGACAATTAATCTTTGGTAAAAAAGTTTATTTATATAGGATTGTGATATTTTTAATAAAAAAACTAACTGATAGCAATTTTTTTTTTCTACATCCTTTATTAATTTAACTCATCATTTTATTTTCAACTTTTGTTTTTATTAATAATTAATCTTATTATTTCATATTATATCTTTATTTTTTCCTTCTAATTAACAAAATAATTGAAAATATATTTTTTAATATTAAAAAAGTGACAATTAAATTGGTGATGAAGGCACATCAGGCTTAGGTTCTGGTTTAGCAAATTGTATTAATCTCTCAAATTTGACTCTTAGCCTTGAGTAAAAATAGTTTATTTATTTTGGATTGTGATATTTTTAATTATAAAAACTAATTTAAAATATTAAAACTCTTTTTTTATTTTCTTTTTATTGGCTTACTTTTTTATTTCTTTCTTTGTTATTTGAACTTATAAATTTATTTTATTCTTTTGTTTTTATTATTTTTAATTAATCTTATTGTTTCATATTTTTTCTTTCTAATTAACTAATTAATTATATATTTTTTCTTTAATATTAAAAAGTCTCAATTAAATTGGTGCAATAGGCGCATCAGACTTAGGTTCTGCTTTAGCAAATTGTATTAATCTCTCAAATTTGATACTTGATCTTGGGTAAAAATAAATTATTTATTTTGGATTGTGATATTTTTAATTATAAAAACTAACTTAAAACAATAAAGCCCTTTTTTCTTTTTCTTTTTATTGTGCTTGCTTTTTTTTCTTCTTTTTTTGTTAATTTAACTCATCATTTTATTTTCAGCTTTTGTTTTATTATTATTAATTAATTTTATTATTTCATATTTTTTTATTCATTTTCTCCTTAAAATTAACTAAATTTTTGTTTTAATTTTCATTAATATTTAAAAAGTGACAATTAAATTGGTCATCAAGGTACATCAGGCTTAGGTTTTGGTTTAGCAAAGTGCATTAATCTCTCCAATTTGACACTTAAGCTTTAGTAAAAACAGTTTATTAATTTTGGATTGTGATATTTAATTATAAAAACTAACTTAAAACAATAAACCTCATTTTTCTTGAGCTTGCTTTTTTTTCCTCATTCTTTGTTAATTTAACTCATCATTTAATTTTCAAATTTTGGTTTTATTATTAATTAATCTTATTATTTCATATTTTTTTCTTCATTTTTTCCTTCTAAATAACTAATTAATTATTATATTTTTTCTTCAACATTTAAAAAGTCGCAATTAAATTGGTGAAATGGGTGCATCAGGCTTAGGTCATACTTTAGAACAGTGCATTAATCTCTCAAATTTGACACTTGACCTTAGGTAAAAACAGTTTATTTATTTTGGATTGTGATATTTTTAATTATAATAACTAATTTAAAACAATAAAACTTTTTTTTTCTTTTTCTTTTTATTGGATTTGCTTGATTTGTTTTCTTCTTTCTTTGTTAATTAGACTCATCATTTTATTTTCAACTTTTGCTTTTATTATTAATTAATTAATCTTATTGTTTCATATTCTTTCTTCATTTTCTCCTTCTAATTTACTAATTAATTATACTGTATATTTTTTCTTCAATATTTAAAAAGTGAAAATGAAATTGGTGCAATAGGTGTATCAGACTTAGGTTCTGCTTTAGCAAAGTTCATTTATCTCTCAAATTTGACACTCTATCTTAGGTAGAAACAGTTTATTTATTTTGGATTGTGATATTTTTAACTATAAAAATGAATATAAAACAAAAAAACTCTTTGAATTTATTTGATTTATTTTTTTATGTTTTTTTTCCAATAATGTTATTTTATTTATTTATTTATTAATTTAAAAAATAATTTTGAATTTAAAAGTTTATTTTATTTAATATTTATTTAAAATTTAACAAATTTATAAAAAAAGTTTTAACTAAATAAATGAATCATAAAAATTCAAAGCAATAAGCAAGTGTCTTAAATCAAAAAGTTTAGTTGTTTTTGAAATATAATTCTGACGATAAACAAGTAGCGAAAAAGGATAAATAAATATTATATGTTTTATTATATAAGATTTTGAAAAATTTTTTTAAATCTAAAATATAGAGAGATAGATAGATTTTATTATTATTGTTTTTATATTCATAAATATCATATGTTTGTAAGTTAATAAATAGCTGATAAAAAATTAAATTTAATTAAATAAATTAATTCCTCTTATGACACCATATAAAAGGAAAAGTGTGGTCTAGCCATAGATTTTTTGGACTATCTTTTTTTCATATAATTATAATAATTTTTTTTTATTACAAATAAAATAATTAAAAATTTAAACTTTTTTCAAATAAAAACATCCTATTAGAAAGTTATTAAAAAATTCAACAATTAAAAAAACTGAGAATTTAATTTTATTGAATATTATTGAATTTTATTTTAAAATGTGAAAAAGTTAAAAATTAATGATAATTAATTTTAAATTTATTCAAATTAGCTTTTTCTTATTTCTAACAAATTATAAGTAATATTTTACTTTATTAAATGTATTTTTATATGAAAACAAATAACCATTTATTTTAATACAAAGTAAGATAATATTTAATTATGATTTTATTAATCTATTTATTGTAAGTAAATGATGAAAAAAAATTAAGAGAAATAAATAAATAAAATGAATAAATAGTTAGATCAGAAAAAGCGTAAATTTTTCTACTTTATATTAGTAATTAAATGTATTTAATCTCGGATATCCTTTGCTTCATAAACAGGAATATTATTAAATGATAAATCTAGTTCTAGTTTTACTAAATTATAAATCTACTTTAAAGCTTCGAGAATAGGATATGATCCATGCTAAGTTAAATTATTATTGTCAAGCCATAATGTCAACTCTACCAAATTTTCTTGCTGCTTTATACACTCGCCAAGGGCCACTCCTCCTTCTTGGTTGACATCATTGTGGGAGATATTTATTGAAAGTTACTGCAACTTTCCGATTATTGATATAGCATCAAACAAAAGAATTAAGCTGCTTTCTGTTAGCTAGTTAGCACTGACATCTATTGATAATTAATTGATAAATCTCATCTAAGCTATTGTATTTGAGACATGTAACAACCCACTATCTTTCAATTTATTCCACTTAAAGTTTAGATTGAGTTAATTCAAAAATTTTAAGTTAGACATACTTTTACAAATCAGTCTCACTCCTTCTTCTCCTATATTATTCCCTTCAATATTCAAAGTGAAGACCTTTAAATCAGGAAGGTTTGTCACACAATTGCTGATACATTCATTATTCATCGCCATTTTATTGTGAGAAAAATCAAGAACCAAATACTGCAAATGATATAATTTCTAAATTGAATTGCAAATTCTAGCTATTCCTACTTTGTCGAACATATGATAATGAATTTCTACCAAAACGAATTCCATCCATAATGTGTTATTTAGTGACACGAAGGCATCTATTTTCTTGTAATTCATTGCTGTAAACAATAAAACTATTTTTATCGAAGTATCTGTATGGTGAATCTCATATTCCTCTCCTTAAAATCCTGTGTCACTCATATTTTTTATGATCAGAGCAATCCAATCAGAAATTGTGTAATCGATTGTCTCTTTATTTACTTAAAACCTACTTATATCGCCATCTTATTTTCCAATAAATTAATTGTAATTGCTTATTTCATTTCTGTTATCATAATTTTCTTCATTTTCGTAAATAAATACAGCTTTTGTGTTTGTAATTGTAGATCTTGCTACTTATGATTATTCCTCATTCTGCTAAACCAAGTTTTTTTATGACTGCGATCTTACAAATTAGTTAAAATTCTTAATGTTATCTTCATATTCCTCTTTTGAAATAACCTTATTAGGATCTTATTCTTACTCTTTTGTCTATGCTTATCCCATTCCTTCCTACCTAACTAATGTAAAATTCTAACTAAAGAAAAGCTTAAAATATTTATTTGATTTGAAAAATAGGTTTTTTTTTTTTAAAGATTTTCTACCAGAATTTACTCCTAGTTATTATCTATCTATTTGGTGTTAAAAATCTTCAATCTTTTTATTAATAAAATATAAATAAAATTAATCAATTAAATAAAAAATAATATTTATTATGTAAGTATTTACTTTAAAAAAAATAAAAAACATAAATTTTTGTTATCTTCATTCATTCATTAATTAATTAATGATTGAAAAAAGATCCAATTAATTATTCTAAATTTAAAAGTGGTATTTCATATTAATCAAGTGTTCACTGAAATTTTAATAAGAATTTAACTTTTTGAATATAAATTAAATAAAATATTTTTTGACAGAAATATCAGTTTCATTTCATTTGATTTTAAAGTTTGCAATTTAATTAGCATTTATTTAGCTTTATGCTATTAAAACTCAATATAACTTAATTGATATGTCGAATCAAAAGCAAGAAAAAGAAAAGTATTTAATTTCATTAAAAATTTAAAATTAATATTAACTTTAGGTTTTTGAAAAAAATTAAATAAAAATAAAATATTTATTTAACTACCAATATCAAAAACGAGTTTTATTTCATTTAATTTTTAGGTTTACAGCCATTTTAATGAGATTGATTTCATGTTTTTTATAAGTAAGATAAACATTTCATAATATTTATGCTATTAAAACTCAATAATTTTATCATAATATATAAAAAATGTCAAATGCAGATTAAGAAAAAATAATATTTATTTTAATATAAAAACTCTTAACCTTACTTAAAGAAAATTCATGAGTAAGTAACATCTGAAAAAATAGTGATTTTTTAGGAATATGTTAAAGGTAAAAATTAATTTTAAATGAATAAAAGAATATATCCTTTTTTGTTATAAGTAGAGTAAATAGCTAATTCTCTACTAATTAATTGCATTCATTATTATATACTTTTATTAATTATATAAAATATTAAGAATGATATATTATTTTTTTATTTATATATTTAAGAAATCGCATATCAAATTTAGTAAAATAACATCAATCCATCCATCAGTCATACATTTTATCATTATTTTCTTAATATTCTACAGTTTGCTATGGTTAATTCTACTTTAATTTATACATTTCCTTCATTTTATTGTAAGTTTTATCATCTACATAATATGAATCGGAATAATTAGTATATCTTCTGATAATGGTTCCAGCGTTGGACCACATATATTCAGATGCAAAGAAATCTCCTATTGAAATAACTCCATATCCTCCTACCATTAATAATAATTCTCTCATGAAAAATGGGCTTTATTTTGCAAAAAATCCTCTTTTGTATAATAAAGCAACAGAACCTATAAAAGACAGTCTCAAAGCAACCTTTATGCCAGTCTATATTTACATATTTTACTTTACTGTTTCCTTTTCATGAGCTTTTGCATCTTCATTTTTCATGAACTCTTCTGCAGCTTGATTTCTTCTAATTACCCTACCAAAAAGCTTATCCATTTCTACTTTTCTTTAACCTTAAAAAAATTAATTAATTTTTATGAATATTTATAATTAATTTGAAGTATCAAAAAAAGCTTGCTTCCTCTAATAGAAATTTCTTCCATACAAAAAGCATCATAATAAAAACCATAGCTAAATATCTTTCTTTTTTAAATGCAAAATGATAAATAATTACGAACTTTCTCAAATTTATCAAATTAAAAAATTTTATCCATTCATGAACATCGTAGAATTAATTATTTACAAAAACCAATAAGTAGAAAATATTCAGATTTATAAATCAAAATAATTTTTTTCATTGTAAAGAGCATAAAAATAATCACAGTTTTCATCCATTTAAAGCTCCTTTAATATTTTTTTTCAAAATGGAATTTTATTATTAATATTCTAAACTATCTTACATTTTTCAGCAAGAGGTTGCTTAAAATAAGATTTAAAATGATTGGCTTATCATACAATGAATGAAGATCATACTTAAGAGATAAAAATTAGTATTTATAAAAGTAAAATAATTTAAGATTGTTAAAAATTTAAATAAATCCCAATAATATTATTTATTGTAAAATCAATTAAATTAAGAATAAATAATTTATTTCAAACAATTTTCAGAATTTAGATATAATAGTCTTTTCCTTGGCTCAGTATGCTTAAAACCGAGAATTTAGGTTAAAGAAACTACGGTATTTGTAAATACAGTTTTAAAAATACTAAAAATAACTTTAGTTTGAGTGAAAAATAAAATTTAATTCTAAATATTTCTTTACACAAGCAAAAAAGAAAAATAAGAAATTAATATCATAAATATTTGTTTGATTAGATTTTATTTATAATAAATTATGATAAAGTTAAATTTTTTTAGCTAAGGAATGGATAAATGTCTTCGATTTCATATTTTGTATTGTTTTGTCTTATAAACTCAGCATTTTCAATCCATTTCTTCCATCTATTTATCTGATAACTAGTGAGATCATCTAATTTATTTGAGTCTATTTTATCTTTTGGTATTTATAAATAATTATTTTTAAGTTAATTCAATTTACTAAATTCAAATTTGGCGATTAAGGCATCCAGCTTACAAATATCTTGTTTGCTTAAATTGTTTTCAACATTGAATTTTTTTTCATCAGATTATTAATTAAAATCCAAAATATCAAAGCTTGATAGACCTAAGAAATGAATATTTGGCAAGTTATCTTGTTAGTAGACAGAATTTTCGGAACCAAAAGTGTAATTGAAGAGTATATCTAAGCCAAATGGATCGAAATCCCCTAAATAAAATAAAGGCGAGTTTGGATTGTTAGCAGTTAGCATCTTTATATATTATTTGGTGCTATAATCGCCATACCCTTTCCCAGTAATCATTATACAATTCTTCAAAAGCTATCTAATTATATAAATCAAAATATTAAAAATCATAAAACTAATAAATAAATTAATAGGAACTTACTCGTCTTTTTCAGCTATGATTTTTTAAAAAACAGTTTCTTTCTCTACAACCAATATAAATGCAGAGTTTGTTTCAATCCATAAAATTTCTTCCTTTGGCTATATTTGCCTGACTTCTCCAAAATTTTTACTAAGATCAATAAACTATTAAAGAATTTTTGTGAGTTAAATCAAGGAAATACATAAAGGAATTTTACTTCAGCTTAAGAACTAACTTAGAATTATACATTACCAGTTACTAAACCTTTAGCTGAAGCAATAATATTTAAACAATTTCTTGGCAGTCTTAATTAATTTTGCAATATTTGAATAATTTTTTCTAAGTTTTACTAATTTTAGTCAAAAAGTTCAACATTTGTGTAGAATATTTCTCTTTTTGTGATTTAAAAATCATTTTTAAGGGCATTCAAAATTTATTTTATGCAAAAAAGTAACTTTTCTAATGATTTTAAATTATTCTTATGGATAACCATTGTTTTATTTTTTCCTTCTTTGTTAAGTTTTCTTAATGATTAGAATTGACTGTAAAAATTTTGATATTTTTAGCTAGTTATTTCTAAGGATTAGTTGGAGATATATTGCTACTCTGCATGTATAAAATAAAAGTAGTCAAATTATATATCTTTTTTTTCCATAAGTTTAAGGCATGAATTCTAAATAATAATCTCTTTCAGAAGTTAAAAGAAAAAATCTCTTAACCTGTTAATGATACTTTCTTTATCTAAATCATGTATTGAATATTAAATTCCAAGAAAATTGAGAGCTTCAAAGTGTCTTTGGAGTATTTGAGCATTTAGAGATTTTAACTGGTTGAAATTCATTTTTCTTTAGGTTTAAAAGTTTTTTGTACTTTTCAGATTATTAATAAATTTAATATTTAGCTAAAATTTATTTATTATTTAATCCAATTATTTATCAATAGATTTAAAAAATTAGACTGAAATTTACTGAAATTTATTTAATAAGCATAAGATTAAAATAAATCTATTTTAATTTAAAATTGATTATTTTATACTTAAGAAATCAATCTTTTATTTACAAAATTATGGAAAATTTTCGTATAATTTTATAAAATATTTTGTTTATGTATTTGAATTGATATTTTAAATATCCATTTTGATGCATTTCAAATAAATTGTTTAATTATTTTTTATGGCAATAAATCTTGTCACTACATTTTGATAAGCTATGAATTGAGAAAAAATTAATAAATATTTTTACTGACTAGAGTAAAGATGTAAAATAATTTTGAATCAAAAAAAAAGACATCGTATTTCTATTTAGTAAAATAGTAAGGTCTACCTACACAAATTCTGATTTAATAATAAAATAAAGATATTCAATTTATTTATGTTAAAATAATACTTATTAATTTACTTTTAAAAAATATATTTAAAAAGTTTATTTTTAGGAATAATAGAAAAACAAATTAATTAATCTATTTTAAATCATTAAAATTAAAAAATATTTTATGGAAATTAGTTTAAAATTTCTAATAAAAATTTAAAGAGCATAAGTTGGTTTGAATAATATATTTAGAATATTAAATTCTAAATTTAAATTTTTCTATTATTAAATTATAATTTTTAAAATTTGGAAAATAAATTTAAAAGAAAGATGATTCTTTAAAAAAAGTAAATATGTTTATTTAAAGATTAAAAATATTAAAAATTCGGATGCCAAATATTTAGACAAGGAAAAGCATATTTATAGTACTAAATTAAATTTCAAATGTTTAGTTGTCTATCTATTCTATCTATATTTTCTTTGATAAATTAATTAATTCTTTAATTCAAATTCAGCACATAAATTTCAGCTTGAAATTAATAATTATTATTATATTCAGACTGTGTAAATCCTTAATTTAATTTCAAACGCATAATCATCAAATCAAAATTTAATTAATTTTACAATCTAATTTACAATAAACGTAAATAAAAACCTTAATAGTTAAGTAATAGACAATATTTAATTCTGTTTATATATGCCAAATTTACTTTATTTGAAATTTAGATAATCAAATTTAAATAAAACATTCCAAAATAATTAAAAAAAATAACAAAAATGAACAAATTCGCTATTGTTTTCGCTATAATTATGACAGTCTGTGCTGCTTCTAACATTAAATGCACTGAAAAATAAAAATAGGCAATTGCCTGTACTTATGAATATGAACCTGTTTGCGGAGTAAAATTAGACGAAAAGAGCTAGTATATCCAAAAATACTCTACCTATGGAAATAAATGCTAAGCTTGCGGTGAAGAAGGAGTTGAATTCTATGCTGTCGGTGAATGTTAAAACTATCCTGAAAATGCCATTTTCTGCCATCCTGAAGCTTACTTGCAACCTGGTTGTACTAGAGAATTAAACCCTGTGTGTGGATACTTTGATGAATCATTTTCATGCTCTAATTCTGTGTGTTCTTCAAACTATAGTAATAGATGCAGCGCTTGCATAAATTAGGAAGTTTCTTATGTTTTATAAGGTTTCTGTTAATGAAAATTTATATTTTTATGTAGTAGTAATCAATTAATTACATTTAAAAATATAACAATTTTTCATTTTGATTAATTTTATATTTAATTATTTAATTATTTATGAATAAATTTGAAGAATAATTATTAATTGTTAATAAAGAATTATAAAGAAAAGAAATACTATTTAAAAACATTTATAAATAGCAAGCACTTAATTTTTTAAATTATTGTTAAAGTAAAATGAAATACAAAATTTAATTACTGAATTTATTAAAAATTAGATTAAATAATAATTTTATTATATTTTTAAAAATAATAACCCTGTTTGCTCTATGATATTAAAATTAGATATGATAGATAATGTAATAAAGTTTCTTTTCTATTATTTTAATTTATTGAATAGCAAATTAATATAAATTTAATTAGCTAAAAATATATTAATAATTTTATTTATTTTAACTAGAGTTTATTTATAACAAACAATTAAATATTAAAGAGATCAAATATCTATAAAATATATTTACTTTTAGGTAGAAATATCATTAAATATTTAGATAGTTGTAGTAGCACTCACTATTGAATCTTAATACTATTAAATCAATTTATTTACTGAAACATTTAGCAGAAGTTAAAGATGTAATAGATTTAAAAAATACAAATTAATTATATTAATTAAAAAAAATCTAATTCTTCTTCTAACATCTCTTCTCCATATCTTTGCCAGTTAAAAATAAATTATTGTAATTAAATAATCACAGATTTTATAATTTTAAACGGCCTTTCTCGTAAAAGAAATGAACATTTATGAAAAACAAACCATTTAATTTTCCCAAAAAAGAGTTTTTATTATAAATTGACCTTCTCTTTTTTATGTGAAATTAAGAATAGTTTCTATAAAATTAATCAAGAAAAAAATCTACATTTTTAAATAAAGAAATATATTAAAGTAGATTAAAACTTTATATTAAGCGTTTACTCTTTTATTTGCTTGAGAAAATATTAAAAATAAACAAATTTATTTATGTTATGAGTTCCAAAATAATTGTAATTATTAATCCAAATTTATTGATTTAAGTTGTTTACTTAGTTATTTGCTTCTATTCCAAAATTAAACATTATTTTATTTTTTTAATTTAGAAAACAATCTATTTCAATATTTTATTAATTTTATTGGAGCGTTTACAATAAATTTAACAAAAAACACTTCAAATTTTAATCAAAACTAGTAATTTATAGAATCATTTAATTATTAATCCTAACTCATCAAAAAAAATAGACAATTTATTTTTTAAATAAAGCTGTGGCTTATTCAAAGTTTAGATATAATTAATTAATTAATTTAACAAATAATAAAATAATATATCAAAATCAAATCAAATAAAAATGAAAACTCTTTTAATTACTCTTGCTATTATTTCACTTTGTGCTGCAGAGAATATTAAATGCACTGAATAACAAAAGAAAGCTGAAGCTTGTACTTATGAATATGAGCCTGTCTGTGGTGTTAAAGTTGACTAAACTAGCTTATACATCTAATCCAAAGAGACTTATGGAAATAAATGTTCTGCTTGTGCTACAGAAGGAGTTGAATTTTATGCTGTTGGCAAATGCGAAGAATACCCTGAAAATGCTGTATTTTGTCACCCTGATATCTCTTCATAATAATTAGGTTGCACTAGAGAATACTATCCTGTTTGTGGCTACTTTGACGAATCCATAAAATGCAGAAAAGCTCCATGTGGATCAAATTACAGCAACAAATGCGCAGCTTGCATCAATAAAGAAGTTAATTACTACTTAAATGGTTTTTGCTGACTACTTTCTTGAGAAATATTGATTGACTGTAAGTCTTTTTCTTAGATTGATAAAAATATTACATTAAATTGTGTTAAAATATTGTAGAAAACATTTATATTTTATTTTAGTATTAAATATAAATTAATTCAATATGTTTTAATTTTAATTTTTAATTCATTAAAGTAATTTTATTCAAATATTTTATTTTATTCGTTTTTGAGGTTTATTATTTTTAATTAGGTAATATCTTAAACAATATAAGAATCTTCTTCAGATAATAAACAAACAAACTAACTAACTATCTAACAAATAAAATAAAAATATCTTAAAATTTTCAATTAGAAATAAATATTGATTGTATTTGCTTTTTGTGATATTTTTAAAAATGTTATTTGAAAAAATTGATATTTAATATTTAACTTAAAAAAATATGAATTATATAAATATAAAAACAATAATTAAATCTATATATAATTAAGGTTAAAAACACTTTCAAAATATTATATTATAAAACATATAATATTAAATTATTCAAACATTTAATATTTATTCATCTTTTTTTTACTACTTGTTTATCATCTGAATAATATTTTAAAGACAACTAATCTTTTTGATTTAAGACACTTGCTTTTTACTTTTAATTTTATTTGTTCATTTAATAAGTAAAAACCTTTATTACTTTGTATAAATTTTAAATAAACATTAAATAAAATAAAATTTAAAATTAAAAAAATTTAAATTATTAAATAAATAAAATAACATTAGTCGTATTAAAAAAGTTAAAAAAATAAATCATAAAAAAGCTATCAAATATATTCTAAGAGCTTTATTGTTTTTAATTAGTTTTATAATTAAAAATATCACAATCCAAAATAAATAAACTGTTTTTACTGAAGATAAAGTGTCAAATTTTAGAGATTAATGCAATTTGCTATAACAGAACAGAAGGCTGATGTACCTTCATCACCAGTTTATTTAGAACTTTTTAAATATTGAAGAAAAAATAAAAAGTTTATTATTTAATTAGATGAAAAAAATGAAGAAAAAATATGAAATAATAAGATTAATGAAAAATTAAAGTAAAGTTAAAATTAAAATAATGAGTTTTATTAACAAAGAAAGAAGAAGAAAAAGCAAGCAAGCAAGCATAATAAAAAGAAAAAGAAAATAGAGATTTATTGTTTTAAATTAGTTAAATAATTAAAAATATCACAATCCAAAATAAATAAATTGTTTTTACTATAAGTAAAGTGTCAAATTTGAGAGATTAATGCACTTTGTTAAAGCAAAACCTAAGCCTGATGCACCTGTTGCTCCAATTTAATTATTACTTTTTAAATATTGAAGAAAAAATAAAAAATTTATTAATTAATTAGATGAAAAAATGAAGAAAAAATATGAAATAATAAGATTAATGAAAAATAAAAGCAAAAGTTAAAAATAAAATTAAAATGATGAGTTTTATTAACAAAGAAAGAAGAAAAAAAAGCAAGCAAGCACAATAAAAAGAAAAAGAAAAAAGAACTTTATTATTTAAATTAGTTTTATAATTAAAAATATCACAATCCAAAATAAATAAACTGTTTTTACCCAAGATTAAGTTCCAAATTTGAGAGATTAATGCAATTTGCTAAAGCAGAACCTAAGCTTGATGTACCTTCATTACCAATTTAATTGGAACTTTTTAAATATAAAATATTAAAGAAAAAATTTATTATTTAATTAGATGAAAAAATGAAGAAAACATATGAAATAATAAGATTAATAAAAAATAAAAGCAAAAGTTAAAAATAAAATGATTAGTTTTATTAACAAAGTAAGAAGAAAAAAAGCAAGCAAGCACAATAAAAAGAAATTGAAAAAAGAGCTTTAGTTTTATAAAAATAAAATATCACTATCCAAAATAAATAAACTATTTTTACCCAAGATTAAGTGTCAAATTTTAGAGATTAATGCACTTTGCTAAAGCAGAACCTAAGCCTGATGT
Source organism: Tetrahymena thermophila SB210 (assembly GCF_000189635.1). Classification (NCBI taxonomy): domain Eukaryota; phylum Ciliophora; class Oligohymenophorea; order Hymenostomatida; family Tetrahymenidae; genus Tetrahymena; species Tetrahymena thermophila. The sequence continues at coordinate 333,114 of NW_002476355.1, forward strand.
ACATTCATCACCAATTTAATTTTCACTTTTTAAATATTAAAGAAAAAAAAATAATTAAATAGGTATTTAGAAGGTAAAAATGAACAAAACTTATGAAATAATAAGATTAATGAAAAATAAAAGTAAAATTTAAAAATAAAATAATGAGTTTTATTAACAAATAAAGAAGGATAAAAAGCAAGCAAACACAATAAAAAGAAAAATGAGCTTTATTGTTTTAAATTAGTTTTATAATTAAAAATATCACAATCCAAAATAAATAAACTGTTTTTACTGAAGATCAAGTTTCAAATTTGAGAGATTAATGCACTTTGCTAAAGCAAAACCTAAGTCTGATGCACCCATTGCACCAATTTAATTTTTACTATTTAAATATTGAAGAAAAAATAAAAAATTTATTATTTAATTTGATGAAAAAATGAAGAAAACATTTGAAATAATAAGATTAATGAAAAATAAAAGCATAAGTTAAAAATAAAATGATGAGTTTTATTTACAAAGAAAGATTCAAAAAAAGCAAGCAGGCACATTAAAAAGAAAAAGAAAAAAGAGCTTTATTTTTTAAATTAGTTTTATAATTAAAAATATCACAATCCAAAATAAATAAATAGTTTTTACACAAGATCAAGTGTCAAATTTTAGAGATTAATGCAATTTGCTAAAGCAGAAACGAATCTTGAAACACCTTCATCACCAATTAAATTATAACTTTTTAAATATTGTAGAAAAAATTAAAAATTTATTAGTTAATTATTTAGAAGGAAAAAATGAAGAAAAAATATGAAATAATAAGATTAATGAAAAATAAAAGCAAAAGTTAAAAATAAAATGATGAGTTAAATTAACAAAGTAAAAGAAAAAAAAGCAAAAAAACACAATAAAAAGAAAAAGAAAAATGACCTTTCTTGTTTTAAATTAGTTCTATAATTAAAAATATCGCAATCCAAAATAAATAAACTGTTTTTACCTAAGATCAAGTGTCAAATTTGAGAGATTAATGCAATTTGCTAAAGCAGAACCTAAGCCTAATGCACCTATAGCACCAATTTAACTAGAACTTTTTAAATATTGAAGAAAAAATATGTAATTAATTAGTTATTTAGAAGGAAAAAATGAAGAAATAATATGAAATAATAAGATTAATCAAAAGTAAAAGCAAAATTTAAATAAAATGATAAGTTTTTTTAGCAAAGAATGAAGAAAAAAAATCAAGCAAACACAATAAAAAGAAAAAGAATAAAGAGCTTTATTGTTTTAAATTAATTTTGTAATTAAAAATATCACAATTCAAAATAAATAAACTGTATTTACGCAAAATTAAATGTCAAATTTGAAAGATTAATGTAATTTGCTAAAGCAGAACCTAAGTCTGATGTACCTTGATCACCAATTTAAGTAAATCTGTTTAAATATTTAATAAAAATATATAGTTAATTAGAAGGAAAAAATGAACAAAATGAACAAAACTTATGAAATAATAAGATTAATGAAAAATAAAAGTAAAATTTAAAAATAAAATAATGAGTTTTATTAACAAAGAAAGAAGAAAAAAAATCAAGTAAACACAATAAAATGAAAAAGAAAAAAGAGCTTTATTTTTTAAATTAGTTTAAAATTAAAAATATCACAATCCAAAATAAATAAACTGTTTTTACCCAAGATTAAGTGTCAAATTTGAGAGATTAATGCAATTTGCTAAAGCAGAACCTAATCCTGATGCGCCCATTGCACCAATTTTATTAATACTTTTAAAATATTGAAGAAAAAATAAAAATTTATTATTTAATTAGATGAAAAAATTAAGAAAAAATATGAAACAATAAGATTAATAAAAAATAAAAGCAAAAGTTAAAATTAAAATGATGAGTTTTATTAACAAAGAAAGAAAAAAAAATCAGGTATGCACAATAAAAATAAAAATGAGTTTTGTTGTTTTAAATTAGTTTACAATTAAAAATATCACAATCCAAAATAAATAAACTGTTTTTACCTAAGATCAAGTGTCAAATTTGAGAGATTAATACACTTTGCTAAAGCAGAACCTAAACCTGATGCACCCTTATCACCAATCAAACTGATACTTTTTAAATATTTTAGATAAAAATAAAAATTTATTAATTAATTATTTAGAAGGAAAAAATGAAGAAAAAATATGAAATATGATGATTAATGAAAAATAAAAGCAAAAGTTAAAAATAAAATGATGAGTTTTGTTAACAAAGTAAGAAGAAAAAAAGCAAGCAAGCACAATAAAAAGAATAAAGATCTTATTATTTTAAATTAATTTTATGATTAAAAATATCATAATCTAAAATAAATAAACTGTTTTTACCTAAGTTCAAGTGTCAAATTTGAGAGATTAATGCAATTTGCTAAAGCAGAACCTAAACCTTATGTACCTTTATCACCAATTTAATTATTACTTTTTAAATATTGAAGAAAAAATAAAAAATTTATTATTTAATTAGATGAAAAAATGAAGAAAACATATGAAATAAAAAGATTAATAAAAAATAAAAGCAAAAGTTAAAAATATAATAATGAGTTTTATTAACAAAGAAAGAAGAAAAAAAAGCAAGCAATCACAATAAAAAGAAAAAGAAAAAAGAACTTTATTTCTTTAAATTAGTTTTATAATTAAAAATATCACAATCCAAAATAAATAAATTGTTTTTACCTAAGAATAAGTGTCAAATTTGAGAGATTAATGCACTTTACTAAAGCAGAACCTAAGCCTGATGCGCCTTCATCATCAATTAAATTTTCACTTTTTAAATATTGAAGAAAAAATAAACTATTAATTAGTTATTTTGAAGTGAAAAATGAAGAAAAAATATGAAATAATAAGATTTATGAAAAATAAAAGCAAAAGTTAAAAATTAAATGATGAGTTTTATTAATAAAGAAAGAAGAAAAAAAAAAGCAAGCAAACACAATAAAAAGAAAATGAAAAAAGAGCTTTATTGTTTTAAATTAGTTTTATAATTAAAATATCACAATCCAAAATAAATAAACCGTTTTTACCGAAAATTAAGTGTCAAATTTGAGAGATTAGTACAATTTGCTAAAGCAGAAGCTAAGTCTGATGCAAAAACTTCATAAATTAAATTCTATCTTCTTAAATATTGAAGAAAAAAAAAATATATAATTAGTTAATTAAAAGGAAAAAATATGAAATAATAAGATTAATTAATAATTAGTTAAACTAACAAAGAAAGAAAAAAAATTAAGCAAGCACAATTAAAAGAAAAAGGAAAGCAAATCAAATAAATTAAAAGAGCTTTAATGTTTTAAAATAATTTTTATAATTAAAAAATATTACAATGCAAAATAAAAAAACTGTTTTTATTAAGTGTAATTGTTAATAGAAAAAATGAAGAAAAAATATCAAATAATAAAAAATGAATAGTAAATAATTAAAAATTTAAATGATAATTAAGTTGAAATAGCTAAAAATTTTTGTATAAATAGAAATCAATGAATAATATTTGAAAGTTTAAATAAAATTTTTATAATATTTTTTATTTAAATATACCTTAGATTAATATAGAGAATCTAATGAGATTAAAGTGAAGAGTTTAAAAACTTTTTTTATCAATAAAAAAATTTAAAGGATATTAATTAATAAATAAATAATTACTTCATTTAATCTTTTGTAATAATTAATCTATTATATCATTTATTTATTTTTTTCAAAAATATTGAGTAGCAATTTAAGGAACTTAATTAATTAATAAATATAATAATTATCAAATATTAATTTATAAATTTGCTTTTACGAAGAGATACCACAAAAAAAACTAATTTAACATTGATTATTTAATCTTAATATTATTATTTAAAGCATATACTTAAAAATATAGTAGGAATTAGAGATAGTTAGTCATATTTGAAAAAATAAATTCTAGTAATTAATGTCCTTAAATTTAATAAGAATAATGTTAAAAAGTAGATTTTGATCTTTTATCCAAGTTTTTTGAGTATTTATTAAATTTATTTATTATTTTGAATTAAATATAATTTTATTTAATATGTATGTATATAATTATCTCTTTATGTGTAGTGTTTATCTATTTTACTTTGATCTTATTTTCTGAATAATTTAAATATATTATAAATAATTAAAATTTGGTGATAAAGTATAACAATTATGGTAAATACTGGTTATTTATTTTTATCAAAATTTTATTAATTTGATATTATTCTATCTTAATTTCTTATCAAAAACTTAAGATAAAAAAATATTCTTTCTTAGCACATAAACTAATATTTTGTAGATTAATAACAAAGTAGAAAAGCAAAGCCTTCTTTAGATATTTCGCTCAGATGAAGAAATAGGAAATAACATTTAGCCATGAACAGTATATTCATTATCTCAATTTAAAAATATAAGAATCAAAAGAAGATTTATTATCTTCGCCATGTAAAGATTAAATATTTTAATTAGGATTATTATTTTAACAAAGTTATGTTCAAAACTTAATAATAATAGATGAAGCCAGGTCATTGAACTATTTATAAAATAATTCAGATGATATTTATTAAGTAAATAACATTAATTCAAATTTAAATATAATATTTTTATTTTTTTTAAGACAGAAGGCGAAAATCTAAGTTAGTTTGTTGAGCATCGCAAAAAGATGGAAAATGGACTCATATCGTTACCTGAAAATGCTCCTATTGATTTTGTAGAATCAGGTATAGTGATGAGTCAAGAAAGACCATTTAACTATCTCAGTGAAGAAGAATATTAACTGAATATTCCTACAAACTTAGGACAGAACATGTAATCTCAATATAAAAGGTAGCTTGATAAGCATATTTCATAGCTTAAAAAAAGATAATAATATGAAAATAATGTAAAGAAAGACTACTTGAAGTCACCAAAATAAGTAAAAAAATTATAAATTTATTTTAAAGTTTAACAAAATTATCTATTCATAAAAATACTTAATATTTATCTTAATTAAAAACACAATATAAAGTAACTTAAAGATGAGGATCCACTGTTTTAGATTTCTTATTAAAGCTTAATTGCAAATAGAAGTATTAAGCAAAGTGATGAAGTAAATAAATATTTTTTGTATAATCATTTTTGAAAATGTCTCTTAAATAATAGATTGTTGACTAGAAATATCTTATAGCAAATTTTTTCAAAGTGAATGAGTCTTTCAATGAATTGTAAAAGCTGATTCAACAGAAAGAAGAAAATGTAAGGAATAGTTTGATGTAACCATAAGGAGATATTCCTTTTGATATTTAGCTATCTAAATCTTAGACTGAACAAAACAGATGCTCGTTTTTATTAGGATAACTTTTATCTCTCGAATAAAACAAAATACATTCACCATATTTCGAAAGAGTTCAGTTTAAAATAAAACTCATTTATTAATTAATGGACAAACTTTAACAGATTTAATAGTTTTACTTAGAAGTTTTTGAGATTTTTAATTTTTTATAATAAAATGTGAAATAAATATCAATACCTCTTATTTAAGATGCGACTGAATAGTTTCATAGATTTATTTAAAAACAAAAGACATGCTTTCTAACTTAAAAAGAGAATGATAATTCAAATTATTAAATGTAAACTAAAAAATAGCCTCACTTATCTGAGAGACTGAGATAAGAATTAATAAATATCTTTAGAGAAAAAAAAAGTCTTGAAAAAATTAGAAATGACATTAGAGAGAATTTTATAAATAAAAAAGAAATTTAAAAACTCTTCTCATATTAATAATATTTTTTGGCAATCACATAGATTTAAGATCAAATCTAATAAAAAATTCAATAGAAAGGAAAATTATTGCACATAACTCAAATTCTTTATAAAGAGATAATTGATTAAGCTTCGCTGATAACCTTTAGATACTTTTCTGAGTATGAAGACGAAGAAATACAAAACAGTTACATTTTTGCTGAGGAAATTTACAAACTTAAAAAACAATTAAAAATATATATATAAAGAAATTTAGAATTTAATGATGATTAAATGCTTAATCTCACATATTATTATCAATAGCTTGTTTAACAAAGAAGAAATACTTAAAATTAATTGCTTAGAAAAGTTTACAGAAAATTTCTTTAAACTAGAAAAGAGTATTTAAAGAAGGTAGGAAAATACAACAAAAACGAATGATTAATTTACATAAAAATAAATTGATAAATCACAATATTATCAAATGCAATCTCTTTAAAGAAATAATTCAATTGGTAATAAAACATAAGGCATTAAAAATATATATTTTAGGATAAAATAAAAAAGGCTTTGTAAAATATTTAACTGTCTATCTTCTTTTTATTTAAAAATGCATATTTTATTGTAAAATTTGAATTTTTTCACAAATAAAAATTAACTCTTTTTAAATAATATTTTATTTCATTTTTATAGATTCTGAATGCCTTACAATAAAATAATAAGAAACAAACCATTATAAAAATTGTAAAAATGTAAAAATTGAATTAAAAATTGATATATTTTGGTAATCAATTATTAATTTAATCTTATTTTAACATATTGCTTTAAAATTGATTGAAATATTGTAATTATTTATGTAAATTAACTCAAGTTATAGATTTTTATTTGGTCCTGAAAATAAAAAATTCTATTTATAGTTTGAATTTTCTATTAGAAATAAATTTGATCCTTTATCTATTTCAATAAAAATGAATAGATTAATGAATTTAATATGTTTACATATTCAAAAACATATCAAATTTAATTAAATTATGAAATAGATAATATTTCATTAAAAATAAAAAAATTTAACATTAGATAAAATATAAATCATATTCTAAAAATATTATAAAAAACATCTAAAAATAAAAATAAAAAAAATGAACAAGTTGATTCTTTGCCTTGCTTTAGTTGGATTCTGTACTGCTGCCAACTTTATTTGTACTCCTGAAATGAAACAAAACAAAAACTGTACCAGAGAGTACAATCCTGTCTGTGGTGTTAAAATCGACCCTACTAAAAGCTATAAATATAGCTCCATTAAGTCTACTTATTCAAACAAGTGTACTGCATGTGCTGAACAAGATGTAGAGTTCTATGCTGAGGGAAGTTGTGAGGATTATCCAAAAATCGCTACTTTCTGTCATCCAAATGCATATTTGAATTAAGCTTGTACTCTAGAGTTTTTCCCTGTTTGTGGACTATTTGATAATAGTGTCATCTGTAAGAAAGGTCCATGTGGCTCAAATTACTCAAATAAATGTGTTGCTTGCACTAACGAATAAGTTTCATACTTCTTACCAGGTTATTGCCACTTATAAGAATAATATTAACCCTGATATATTAATAAATTACATTAAGTTTTAATATAAGTTCAATTATATAAATATATATATGCATGTATGTATGCTACTTTGAAATCAGCAATTTCCTCTTTTTTAAATTAAAATAAATTTCTATTCTTTAATTAAATAAAGTTCTTTCTTTTAATAATTTAAAAATAAATGAAAAAACATTAATTATTATTTTAAACTCTATTTTGTATCAAGTAATAACTAATTTGATAGTATACCGTATATCCTCATAATATCTCATTTATTAATTTAAATTAAATCTCAAAAGCGATATTTAAATACTGGGAACTAAAAACCCTTAAAAAAGTATCATAAATAGTAACTTTAGATTTATAATAGGATGAATGAATATTTCTCTCAAATAAAAATATTAGAAGATGAAAAAATTTTAATGAATTTAAGTGATTTTAAAATATTAAATAATATAAATATCAATGTTAAATCTCATCATTAATCTATATTATACCTATTAAATTATTTATAGCATGTTATATGCATCTTTTAATAAAATCCTAATAAATATTTTACCATATTTCTTAGATTATATTGATTAAATCATCTCTTTTTTTATTCTTTCTTTATAATTATTAATTTTTTTAAATTATTTTTTCATCCTTTTCCAGACTAATTAGATTAATTAGTATTTGGACTCCAAGGAGAGTTTTATTAAATCTCTATTTTTTTTTCTTTACACCACATTTAGGTCAATTTAGATGTATAACTACTAACACCATCTTGGAGTAACATCCACTTTTTTCTATTGTAAACTGAATTTACCTTTGGTAATAAGATTGTCTCTAAGCACTTGATATATGCTTAACTATCAACTGAATTATCATCAATAAACCTTTGTATGATAATTTACTTTCCCTTTTCAAACAATTTCTCTGATTCACTATACCAGATTTCGAGATCATTGACTTATAATAAGCCTTCATCAGAAAATATGATACTCTCTTAGTTTAGTGATTATAAAATTTTTACATGCAATATTTTGCTCTCTTTGTTGCTTAAGTAAGCTTATGAACAATTTTAACTCCTCCATATTTCTATCCTAAAGATTTTAAACACTTTATGACAGTTAAAAACAAATGTTGATTGAGTGTTGTTATTTCAAGTCTTTTTAAATATTTTTAGAAGTAAAACATGCATTTTTAGAGTCAGTCTTCTAGGATCTATTTTATACATTCTTATGCTTCATCATACATAATGCTATCTCTACCCTTAAATTAATGGTTATTTTGAACATTACTTTTGGTAAGATATTAGTAATATATCTTAGAAACAGTATCTTTTTTTGCTAAATTATTAAAATTATTAACTATCCCATTATATGTCAAAGTTAAATATTTGATAGAAATAATTATGGCCTACTTAATTTCCTCACTGAGGTAGAGGTTTTTGCTTGTTGAATCCTCCTCTATCATACTTTCAATTTTTTATTAGTAATTATATGAAAAAGGTGATTTTTTTTATATATATATATAAATGAGATAAGCATAAAAGAATTTGATAAGAAATTGTCTCTATGGTTAACATAAAGCTATAACCATGAATTTCATATTAATTTTGATTAATTTTTAAGAGTTTCCTTTATTAGATTTCTCACTATAGTTAGCAAGATGGATAATAAGGGAATTTACAGTGTACATACAATTTTAAAATAAATATATGTTTTCTTTAAATATTTTAAGCTTTGTATCAAAAATGTGTTTAATATAATTCTTATCATTAATTGTGATAATTTTATCTTTGAAAAATTTAACTTTTTATTGACTGAATAAACTAAAATGGTTAAAATTCAAATAAATTATGAATCAGTTTTGTTTTGGATAAAATAGCCTTTACGAATATAAATTATTTTAAGTAAAAAGCAAACTATATTTCAATAAACAAATAGATAACCTAATTATTTTAAAAGTAAATAAAAAAAAGAATTTATTTTTTTAGAATAGATAGTTTGTTATCAATTAAATTTTGTATTGAGGCGTGTAACAAAAAAAAACAAATAAACAATTCCTTTCTTTGATAAATATTTCTATAATCAATTGTATGTATTTATAACTTAAGGGTGAGAAAATAAATTATTTATCCCTAAGTATGAAATTCTAATTTATGTGATTATCAATTATCTCACCTTATAAATTTGAATTAGTAAAATAGCTTTTTAGAAAAAATGGTGTTTTTTTTTGTTTGTAAACTTTCGTATTTGTTATAAAAGTCTTTGTTTATACTTACTTTCATTTTATCTTTTATCTATTTTTATTTTTTCAAATTTTGATTTTTAATTTTTTCAAACGCATCAAATTAATTTATAATATTTGTTACATTGAATTGATAAAAATTTTATGCTATTTAATGTAATAGAAAGTAAAAATTATGTTAAAATAAATCAAAAAACATAGCAATTAAATTATAATTATTAAGTAAATAAATCAATAAAAAACACTAAAATATATTTAAAAATGAACAAAATAATCCTCTGCTTTGCTTTAATTAGCTTTTGTACTGCCGCTAACTTCATTTGTACTCCTGAAATGAAGCAAAATAAAAACTGTACTAGAGAGTATAATCCTGTTTGTGGAGTTAAAATGGATCCTAACAAAAGTAACAAGTATAGTTCAATTAAAGCTACTTATTCAAATAAGTGTACTGCTTGTTCTGAAGAAGATGTAGAATTCTATGCTGAAGGAAGCTGTGAATAATATCCTAAAATTGCTGCTTTTTGCCATCCAGATGCACATTTGAACAAAAGTTGCACTAGAGAATTATTCCCAACATGTGGATTATTCGATGACAGCGTTGTTTGTCAACAAGGTCCTTGTGGATCAAATTATTCAAATAAATGTGTAGCTTGTATCAATTAAGAGGTTTCATACATCTTACCTGGCTATTGTCATTTGCATGAGTAGTATTAACCTTGAAATATTTCTAAAAATATAATTTTAATATATTGAATTTGTATTTTATATTAAATAAAGATACATACATACATTTTTGTATTTTAAAATAAATATTTTTTTAATTTTAAAAAATTAATTAATTTAAGATAATTTTCTTTCCATATTCAATTAATAAATAAATAAATTACCCCTTAATCTTGAATTTAGGATGCAATTTTTATTTTTTTTAGATAATTCGAATAAAAATTTTTAATTTAAAATTATCTGTTTGCTGATAAATTTTAGATTTCCTTCCTTATCAAAAACTAAAAAGTTTAATCATTTATAATTTTTTTAAGAAGAAGGCTCAATTTTACATGTTGCTATTTCTTTAGTAATTTATAAAGTTGCTAAATAGCATAACTTAAATTTAATTGTACCACTAAATGTCAAAAAATATTATTTAAAATTTTAATTTAAATTAATCAATTTAAATTTAAAAAAATTAAAAATAAATTATTAAAACATTAATAAAGTACCTTAAAATAAATTTAATTAATTTTAAAATATCTTAATTAATTTATAATAAAATTGAATCAATTGCTTAACAATTATATTCACAAACAATACAAATTATACTAATATGTTTATATACATTTTTCTTTTGTTAGATGAAAGATTAATAAATATGTTGCTCATAGCTAGCTAGCTAGCTTCTCATTTAAATTTTCTGCAAAAATTAGAGCACATTTCAGAGATTTTATCAAAGCAATTTCTATTTTGTTTTTTAATCAAAGGCTCTTACTAATCGTTTTTATAAATTACAAATTGGTTGGGAGTGGGCGCATAAATAGAAGCATTTCTCTATGATGAACTTCTTAATTCATGAATACTAACAGAAGGAGCTATTTATTGGTCTTATTTTTAATTTTATTGCATCATTTATGCTAACTATCTAGCTCTTTCCTCTTTTTCTTCTTATTTCTTTTTTCTTTCTAGAGCTTATTATAAAGCTCTTTATTTTCTTTTGATTTCTTCATAATCTGTAATTATTTTTTAAACCTTTCCTTCTATGTTCTATTAAAATTTAAAAATTATGAATATAAACATTCTCAATTTATAATTTTACTATTGCTTCAATAGGAGCTATTTCTTTTTAATGTTTTTCATCAAACAATTTCATTTGCATCTTAATACTTGAGATCCATAAATCTCTTTCCTGTTTGTTTTCAGCCTTAAATTTGTAGATTTTTCCTTTTTTCCCTTTGCTACCTTATAAAACCTAATTAGTAAATAAAAATATAAAAATTTAGTCTAAACTTATTTGTGAAATTACTATTTCAAATAGATTTTATGATTCTCCATCAGCATTGACCTCATCTATTGAAGTTATGTCAATTTTATTTTGAACATCTTATGATGTTTCAGTTAAAAACCAATAAAGACCATTATCTCTCAATTTGAAGTATCTCTTATCATAAACGCTTTATTTATTTTTTTTTAAAGAAATAGAATTAAAAATGATAAGATTAATTAAATGATATTACTATTTATCTGGTTTTCTTTTATATAAATATCCCTCTTCAATTTTTTCAACTAAGTTTTCTTCCTAATACTTGAATATATTTAAAAAATGAGCTAAACAAAAACATATTTTCATAAAAGTTTTACTGGAGTATAAGTAATAATGCCCTTGCTATCTTTTTAGGTGATGTCTGTGACTGAAGAGTTTAGTGAGTCATCAGTATTAATTGAAATGAAAATGGTCTTTTTTTTCAATCTTTAATTTGAAGAGTCTGCATCTGTCTAACTTTCTTGCTATTCTTGATCGATATCTATACCTAGGACTTCAATGGGCTTACCTATATCAATTCTTTACAGATTTTCATCATTTTAATGTTCTTTATTGTATTGCTAAATTGTCTAAAAATTTATTAAAAGAAATTATTAAAGAGTTATTTAATGTTTTAACAATTTTTAATACATTTTCACTGGTGTTGACGACGTATTCAATGTCATCTTTGCTTAAATCTTTTCTGATTTGGAATATGTAAGCAACAGTTTTGTGAGTAAAGGCAATACCAAATGCAATTCTTAACTTTTTGATGTCTTTTTAAACATCAGATCCATCTTCAGTAGTGAGTAAGTTTTATATATTTTAAAATGAACTAAGACTCTATTCAAGTTATTTCTTGAAGAGAATTTCATTAAACTGATCTTATAAGAATTATTCATCTTGCTATAATTTTTGAATGTATTGTTGGAGATGCTCCTTTTTAGCCTTTTTGCAGCTTTGTATCATAGTTTAGAAGTAAAAAAGTATAAGATAATCAAGTATATCTTTCCATAACTTCTTTTGATACTTCATAAATAGTAATTGAGTTGTTTCTTTAGCGTTTTCAAAAATAGTGTTAAAGAGATCGTCTAAATTCAAATCAAGGAAATTTTTCTTTTAGAAGAGTGTTCTCAACTTGCATAGATGGTTTGATGCTATGTTGTTATATGCATTAGTAGAAATAGTTATAAATTATTTAATTATTTCGTGAGTTTTAAGCATTTCATCAACCTCCTCATCACTAAACTAGCCAATTGTTTGAACTCTTTTCTAAAATCTATTTATTTATTTATTAAATTAAATTTAACAAAATAAATTGATTGATATATCAAATTATAAAAATGGATCTTTATTTGTTAATTAATAAATAAATTAATTATTTTTATTTACTCTTTGACTTTTTCTTCAAATTTAACTGTGTTATTACAAAATACAATGAGTTGTTTTTCATTGAACAAATCGTCCTCCAAAGCTTCTTATAAAGCTTCCTAATAAAATGAAATAGAGAACTAAGCAAACTTTCCAACAGCCTTAAGAAAACCTTTAGTTGGACAAACACGGTAGCCAGAATCAATAGCAGTGTTAATTAATTTAAATAAATCTACAGGAGTAGTTGAATATATATAATCTTCATCTGTTGGTTATGGGTCAGTGATCTTCTTTTCACTTTATATCATATTTCCTATTGTTTCTTCACTGATTGTCATACTTCTAGAAGCGTATATATTCAACAATGTATTGGAAGCATCTTCTAAACGATTATCTTTGACATACTTTTTCAATTTTTCATTATAATCGTGGAAAAATTTTGCTAAAGACAGGATTCCTTCGTTCTATTTTCAAAAAATAAATTCATTACTTATTTTTCATATATATTTTTTAATTATTTACATTAATTTTTTCATGATGCTAATCCCAAAATTATTTAATTTCTTATAATATCTTTTCATGTAAATATTCTGAATATTCCTTAATAATATCTTAGCGAGGAGGCTCTTTATGCAAGCATGCTTCAAGTGTCTTTTAAAAACAATAATAAATAAAAATCTAAAATAAATAATTAATAAATTACATTTTTCATATCTTCTACTACATCAGCTAAGTAAGAAATCAAAGTAAATATGTTGTCATTCCTATTAATTACTCAAAATATTTTATTTTCACGTATAAAATGAAGTTTAAATAAGTAAATTCTCAATTTTAAAAGCACAAATTAAAAAGAAATTATCTCAATAATCAATTAATAAATGATAGAATTTTGTTTTTTTAGAATAAAATTAATAGAAATAAAATAAATACTTTTGTTCATCACCGTAATAATTCAAAACGAAATGCATGCAATCTGTATCTATCTTTTTTCTTAAATCTGCTTTCTTTTTTTAGAGTGCTTCACTCTAATCATAAATTTTAGCTATGGTGTCAACATTCTTTTTTATCTAAAAGGAAATAACATAAGTTAGATACTACTTCTAATTAAACTTACCTGTCCTCCTCCTTTTTTAATCTCTTTTGCAGTTGCAATACCAACATTTAAGGCACTTATCCATTTTTGTCTGTCAGTTTCTAAATTAGAGCATAAGTAATAATCTCTTTTTTATTCGCTAACAATGAAAACAAATCCCTTTTCTTAGTGTGATTGTATGCTATCAAACTATTTAACTTCAAGAATTTCATGCATAAGAAGCTCTTTTGAGGTTTTTTTATTCTCAGATATTTTGTTGGAGTCAAAATAGTAAAGTTTATCTATGTCCATCCAAGGAGGTCTTTATTAATTAATTAATATTTTTATATTACAGATTTTAACAAGCAATTATCAAATTTAAAGTTAAATATTACAAATCAGAATTAGTAAGAATTCTCTCATCAGTATATCCTTTGTTAAGATAAAGAGGTTTTGACGATATGAGTAAAAAGAAACGCATGTAACCAGATTTATTGTTAGACTTTGATTGTTTTCTAAGGTAGCCATAGATCATACGATTTTAAATTACTTCTTTGGGTTTAATCCCATCAATATACTGCTATAATCCAAGAAGATCAAATATTTCTTCAGCAGTTTTATGAACTTTTGTAGGCGAATCACAAATATTAGAATCAGAACCTAGTCTCTTATCTATTAATTATTAAAACAATATATTTATTTTAAAATATTTATCTGCTTGTTCAATGTCTAAGAACTCTAAATCCATTTCTAAAATATTTTTTTAAGTACCTTCTAAAGAGAGAGAAATTTTAGATGATAGCTCTGGATCTAAAACTTTATGACTTTTACTGGGCTTAATCAACTCGCTATTTCTATGGCTTCGAGGACTTTAACTAATAGAACCGTGCTTTAAAGGAGAATTTTGCAATGACTTTTTTCTTTCATCTAATATTCCATTACCAGTAACATACTTCTTTAAGTGTATAAGTGCTGTTACCCATTCATCTCTTATTTAAGTATTCTGTGCTCTTAGCTTGAAATTCTTATTTGGGTATTTAAGTAAAAACTCTTTATCTCCATCAGCTACGATTTCTTTAATATCTGCAATCAAAATTGTGCCTTTAGCTCTCTGATCAGTCTAATTAAATAGTTAAGTTTATTTTTTCAAAAATCATTTTTGAATGATATTGATTCTTAAAAATGATAATATCTGAAATTAATCTAAAAAGTATTTTTACCTGTTTATCTTAATAAACAAGATAAAACTCTTTTTCTTATGGTTCAACTACACTGAAGAATCTATTGATATAAAAGAATAGTTAGGAAACAGTAAACTTTTGAATGAACTAAAGTAAAAGTTAGATAATTTCATAATAATACGCAAATCAATCAATCTTTACCTTTTTTACCACTAGATATCACCTTTTTTTTCTAAATAGCCTTGAAGAGTTTTAGCCTATAAATAAAAGAATCAAATTAATATGATTTGTTTAAACATGTAATTAGATGGTCAAATACTTTGCCAATAATTTATTGAAGCTCCTGCTATTTCATCTAATAATTGCTTTTACTTATTTAATTACTTGCCTTGCTTAATATTTCTTTAAAAGTTAAAAAAGTATATTTGCTTATAATTATTTAATATCTTCTTATAAGCGAATAAATGAAAATTTAATAATCAATAATAAATGTAATCAAAATTCAATAAAAATAAAAATTTGTTTTTTTGTTTGTTTGTTTACAATCCACTATTTTAATTAGTACTATTTCTTAAATTTTGTATTGGCCATAATTTAATCTGAGGTGATTATTTCTTCAATTTATCTTAGTAATTGTTGATTGAAACTAAATATTTATTTTTAATGATCATAGATGATCTAAATTTATAAACTTTGTTTGTATTTTAGTAAGTAAGGAAAAAATATTTATTTGTTAATATAATATTCAGCTATTTTCAATAAGTATTACTGGTGTCATGATAAATGACTTTTATCAATTAAGCTTTTAGTTGAGATGTTGAAATGATAACTATCTTAACAAAAGCAAATTTATTATCGATCCATTAATTTCTTACAATTTTATCTCTGTTTATTTGTTTAATTGTATTTTGATAAAGTTCACTTACCTATTTTTTGCATTTTTACTATTACCGAATTTTAGTAATATTTTCATGCTCTAAAATTGTCTTAATTTTTCTTTTAATTCTATCTAGTTTTACTTCACTTTATTAAACTAGTGATTAGCAAATATTTTTGCAGGTTTCATTATTAAAATATAGTTATATTTTATAAAAATTTAAATGTCTGTCTTGAATAAAAGAAGCAATAAAAAAAGAATAAATAATACTTTTACACAAATTAAACAATATGAGGATATTTTAAAATATCGTATTAAATAATAAGTCCACAAAAGTTAAAAAATAAATTATCAAAATATTTTATTATTAAAAATTAAATTAATTATTCCAAACAAAATTTTTAAAGTTGGTAGAAATTATTCATGATAGTAATCATTTTTATTAATTTTTAAATAAATTTGATTTTAATTTTTATTAATTTTGTATTTAGAAATTTATTTATTTAAATCTTTTTGATATAAATTTTGGAAATTTGCCTATTTTAAATAACAATATTCGAATATTTGAGAATTTTATTTAGCTTTCTGACTAAAATAAAATATTTTGAATTGTTCCATTTAATTTTTGAAGAATTCTTTTAAATATTTCTTTGAAAAATAAGTTTTATTTACTTGCAAAGTATATTTTTATATTTGATTCAAAATCAATTTTAGAAAAAAAATCTTCTGAAAATAAATGATAAAATTGAAAGGTAAATAGCCTGTGATAAAAAATCAATATCAGGTGAAATGTACAAAAACATATAAGAATATATTAATTTTTGTACTAGAATGATAACTTTTATTTGGTTTTAGATAAGAAATTCTTTTATATAAGCATATTATGATTGATATATTTTTCTTAATATTTATACATGGAGAATGAGTTTATTCCTATTAGAAAAAAAATGAGCAAAATGCAAGAGAAATACTAAAAGTTATGGCATCTAGCTAATAGATTAATTATTGAACTTTTAGTAAAACCAAGCTGATAATGTTTAGGAAAAATCTAATTGTCTGTCCTAGAGGGTTAGTAGAGTTTAATAAGCTCAAAAATGCGCAAAAACAAAAGCAAATGGTTGATAGAAAATGCTTAGCTTTTGAATGGACACTTGCTTTAAATGGTTGATTAATTGCTTAGAAGATTTTTATAATGTGAAATGCTTTACAAATGAATGGCATAAGTTATGAGACAAACAGATCTGTTTCTGAAAAGAAGAGAGGTGCTGGCCTGCTAAAACTACAAAAGCCACGAAAACATTTACAATCAAAAAGTAAGTATTCCAGTATATTTATACATTGACAATATAGCAATCATAAAGGTAAAATATATATATTATATTGACTGAAAGTTTGTCAGCGATATACAAAGAGATCTCTAAAAAGATATATTGATTATTGGTTGATTAATTTAATTAATTAATTTTATTATTCGTATGTATGTATGCATGTCAGTAAAAAGAAATTCATTTCGAAAGGAGAATTTTAAGTCTTAATTAGTGTTTGTTTACATACGCTTTTAAGCTTGTTAATTAATAACTTTGTCAATCACTCTTTGTAGATCGGTTGATCAACAAACAATTCAGCGGTTTTTTTATAGTTATTTTTATTTATATATTTTTAATATATTTTGAATTTGTTTGATTTGCCTATTGATTTCTATAATAGATAATCGAATAGTAAATTTTTATATAATCTAAATTCTTATTTTTGAGAATGTTTTTGCTGTTGTTATTTAATGTTATGTTTATGATCAATAATACTTAAATTTGTATAGGAAATAATATATTCATTTATTTGATTCTTTTATATAAATCATCACTGAATTTAATGATGAAGAGAAAAAGCTTCCTTCAAGTCTATGTTGGCTATTCTAGAAATGAAAGAAGTTAAGATTTAGTTTGGGAATTCACTAATCTCAAAGATCTTCCATCAACTTCTCGACGTCGTGAGCTGGGTTCAACTTCCAGTACTAGTGACCCATGTACTCGCTTTAAACTTCTTCTTCTTATAATTTTTTTCTGTTTTTCATAAAAATCAATTTTAATAATGGCTTGCTTAATTTAATTTTGATTTGCTTATCAAAAAATAAAATTACAATAGTTACTCGTCTGGTTATTTTTTAAAATCATGTTCTTCATCAGAGTTTGAATTGTTAAATTCTTCATCAGAGCTATCTCTGTTGTTAAAATCTTCTTTATCCTAAATCTAGATGTCTTCATTGACTTATTCGTTGTTGTCCTTATTTTCGTTTGTATCGTCCTTTTTGTTGGATCTGAAGTAGTTGTTGAATTTCTTTTTAAGATAAATTTATCAATTTAATTTTCTATTTTTTAATATTTATTTTTTTTAAATTACTTCATAGATCTTTTGGATGTCAATTTCAAATTTGTTGGGATCATCAATTTCGTCTTCCTTTTTATTTTTGGGATTGTCTCCACCAAGATTTTAGTTTTCTCTGTCAGTGATAAACTTGAATTTAGTTTCAATATACTTTTTCCACTTCTCGTTGGCTTCCTTAATTTATTTCATAGTTTCAGAGCTGGTGTTTTCTTGGATCTTTTTAGCAAAGAGGGTCAAGAATCCAATATAACCTTGTCTAATTTCTCTTGTAAGTTTTCCAGGTCTGGAAGTTTCTTCTTCTGATTTGTCAGCGATGAATTCAAGTAAGTTGAAAGATGTACCGAATAATTCGTTCTTTACAATGTCGTTGGATCCGTTGAAAGTAATGGTAATACCTTCGTTAACGATTTTTTCGATCAAGACATGGAGTAAGTTATTCCAAGGATATTCAATCATTAATTCCTAAATAAATATTCAAAAATTTTGTTAGATTTTATTGATTTATTTATAAATTTTTAATTACCAAAAGAATCTTGAAGCATCCGCTTTGGGCGAGTTGGGAAATCAATTCCTTGTTTTCAGATTTAAAGACGTGAGAAATCAAATCAACAACTTTAAGTTTGCCGATACCAAAAGGAACGATTTCAGCACCGTAAGAGGTTGTGTGAGCAGCACCTTCGGGTTTGCTAGAAATGAACTTAATAAGACTAGGAATATATTAACTGAATAACTTTTCTGCAGGGAAAGCGATGTTTTATGAGCATTCTTCAATAACAACATCTTCTTCGTCTGATTAATGAGAGGAGTTTACGTTTCCTTTTTGCTTTTACTTACTATTGTAGAAAGTAACCATGATACCCAAAATGCTAGCTGCATAACCAACACTGCTGCTATCAGAGTTTTCATCAACAATAACCTTGAAGAAAGTTTCAATGAATGATTCTTCCAAAATGATTTATTAAACTGAAGCAGGGCACTTATTGATTCTGTATTAATTATCACCTTGAATAAAAGTGGAGATGATTTCATGGATGATATAGGAGATATTTTCTCTTTCAAATGATTCACCGCTTAAGAACTTGGCGTTTAATAAAGTCAACAATCTTTTTCTTTCTTCCTGTTTTTTTATTTTAAAGAAATTTTAGAATCAAAAATAATTAATTTAATAGATAAAAGAATTTTATTTTTCAAATAAAATTTCTCTTAAAATGTTAAAAATAATTACGTTGAATTGTTCTTCCTTTTCAGTTCCAACTGTTGTGATGAGTTTAAGGACAACTTCAGCGATGCTCTTGGTTCTGATGTGCTTAATTAATTATTCTAATACTTCAGGTTTGTCAGAAATGAAATTGTAGAATTAACCGTTAGAAGTAAGAACATTATTGATAGCTTTAAGGAAATAACCAGCAGAAGTATCATTTAATTACTCATCAGTGTTGATGAATTAAAGTAGTTAATTCAAAAGATCCTTACCAGTGTACTTCTTTTCAGCGTTTTTATTTTCAACGGCAGCCTTTTTGCTGTTTTCACTTGCATTAGAATCCTTCTTTTCAGAGTCATCATCTTAGGCATTATCAGCAGTTTCTTAGTTTGAGGAATCTTCTTCAGAACTTTTAGCATCAGCTCTCTTTTCTTTGTTTTCAGCATTTTCTTCATCGTCTTCTTCCTCCTCTTCTTCTTCATCTTCTGCTTTTTGAGGGCTTGAAGTTTTTTCCTTTTCTTTTTCACCATCATCATAATTGTCAGCACCGTGTTCTTGATCAGATTCATCCTATTTGCAATATATTAAAATTAATTCAAAGAATATTAATATATTATAAAGCATTATTTTAAAATTTATTTAGCATGCACTAACAAAATTAGCAGGAAATAAATGACAAAGAAAATTTGATTTTAAATAGAAAGTGAAAAATGTTCACAAAAATTCAATTTAAATTGATGAAAATTTAAAAATATATTGATTAAGTGAAAATATTAAATCATCTCAAATATTCTTCGTCATTCTATTAAAAATTTTTGAAAAAGAGAGTCCGAAAAAGAAAACAAAATTATCCAAAAATAGAAAAAAAAAAAAAATTAAATTTAGTTAAAAGCTGAAATATAATTGAATTGTTTGTTTGTTTTGGAATTTAGTTTTGATTTGTTTTGTTTTTTTCGAAGAATCAATATCGCTTATTTACAACAAATGCATGGATGCATATCGTTTATATCGTATGCGATATCTCAAATATTTTAAGTGCTAAGTTTGTTTTTATTTTTTAAATTAAAAAAGCATACATTTTGACTTTCGTTGTCGTTGTAGTTATTGTTATCAAAAAGAATTTCTTCTAATCCCTTAATTTGTGTTCCTAAGATTTCACTAGAGATGAAAGGATACCTTTTTTATAAATTAAAATGAATTAAGTTATGATTAGCCATATTTAGCAATTTCAAGCATATTTTTTAACTAGACCTCCTATTTTTAAAACTTATTTTGCAGATAAAATTAATGCTGATTTCTTTTCATTTTTTATAATTTCTTTTTATTTTTTTTTCGGATCGATCCCTTTTGTGTTTTATCTAATTATTTTTGATGATTCTCTTTTTTGAAACAAATTTGTGATAATAAAATATGAATGCAAAATTCTTGCATATTTGGCTCTTATTAAGGGTAATTCGCATTAATAATAAAAGTCAAAGGAGTATTTCGATTAAGTTCTTAAGTGCTAGTCAAAAAATATATTTTCTTCACATAGTTTTTTTTATTGAGACCTTAATTAAATATTATGAAAATTATTAAATTTACTTGTAAAGTTTCTTTTCATCGTTGCCTTCTTGATCAGGCATATTGATGGCGTATTCAATAATCTGCTTAGTAATATGAGAATTCTTCTTTAAGCTAATTTTATAGAAAACAATTAATTAAAATGAATGAACGAATGCTTTATTTTTAAGTTCGCTTTGGATTAATTGGTTAATATTTATATAGAAAGAAGGAGCTATGAGAGACAATTAGTTAATTAATTAATCCATTTAAAATTTTCCAATAAAGAAATAAAATGTTATTACAAATCAATAAACTTAGATTAGGATTGCTTGATTTCATTAACGATATTATCAGTGTCAAGAAGCTACTCAACTGTGAGGTTTTCTTACTTCAAAATATTTTCTAAATTAGAGGGGTTGTTAATGTACCCAAAAGCGTGCCAAAAGGAACTAATTAATAATTTTGTAAAATAAAATATTTAGAATAAATACTATAAATTTAAAAATGGTTGATTCAAATTAAATTATTCATTATGCATTCATTTAAGTGCTATTTAGCAACGTAAAGCTGCTATTTGTTGTAGGAAATTTAAGAGTAATAAAAAAAATGATTACCCGAAGAACATATTTTCTTAACTCTTGCTTATCTATCTTTTTTTTATTTATTTATTTAATTATTTTTTTCTTCTTACTTTTTATTATCAATTTTTTAATTAATTTCCTTTTTAGTTTTATAAGAAAAATTAAAAATATTAACAAATTAAATTGTTTTTGTTTCTTTCTTTTTCCCTTTGAATAGTCTTTAATAAATAAAAGTATTGATGAATATATGCTCACATATTGTTTTATAACTAGGTTGTCATGTCAGTCAGAATCATCATTATCCTTAATTATTTTTTCTGTACTTAGAATCTTATTTACTAAATGCAAAAATATAAGATGTAATTAATTATTTATATATTTTAAGATATTTTAGATAATAAAATTAAATGAGTACAATTTTTATTTATAATACGCCATCTTTTTAAATAAATTCATAATATCTATTTATATATTTTAAGCTATTTTAGATATTAAAGTTCAATTAATTTATGTGGACATATTTTTAAATTATAATAGAAAATCTTATTATTTAATTGCAAAAATATTTTGATCTTTTTATTGACAATTATTGTAGAATTTTTTTTTGAATTTGAGTTTATTAAGCTTGGTTCTGATAAAAATATATTATTAAGATATGCTCAAGGAAAAATTTAATCAATTTATATCAAAGGTTTGTTTGGTTTTTAATTATTTACAAAATACTTAAAACAATTGTAAGTATTTCGTATTTGAATTTCAATAAAATGTAAAAAAATATTTTAATTCCCCTCCCAAATATTAAAAAAAATAAAATCTAATGAAGAAATTATTCTCCTGTCCTCTCAAAAATCCACTGTATTTTCAATATCTAATAATCATCAATTTTAGATATAAGATTAACCAACCTTATTTTCCTTTTTTCCTATTCTTTTTCACAAGGACTAATACTTTTCTATCAATTAGCCTAAAGATAAATATTGACCTTCAACATTAAATTCTATATGTTTAGACTGTTAAGTAGGTTGAAAAGAAAGGTATGTTTCAAGAATAGAAACTTAAAATGTAAAAAATACTGAAAAAAGCTAATTAAAACTTTAGATATTCTTATCAAATATTTTAAATTAAATAGTTTTATTAGGGGAAAACTTAAAATTTATTGAAAAGTTTTACAAATATATATTTATCAAATGTATTTATAAATTAAATATATTTAAAAGCTTACTTTCTTAAAAATCGATAGTTATGGCCAAACAATTTCTAGAATTGAAAAGTATAATCTTACAAAGAAAAGGGCTTAAACACCATAAATAATAATAAACTTCGAAATGGATAGAATGGATTTATATTTTATGCTAAAAATATTATTTTACTTTATAAATTTAAGCTTATTTTTTGTTTAATTGGTTTGATATAATTAAAGATATTTTTTTTTTATGAATGAAATATTTTTTATAAATTTATTTTTTAATAGACGCTAAAAATTATTGAATGCTTTGCAATATTAATCAATCTTTTTTTTTAATTTTCATATATTTTTAATAACAATTAATTCTTCCTAATTGCTAAACAGTTTGTTTCTGTAAAAAATTAGAAATACAAAAATTTTAAAAGACATTTTAACAAAAGCAAAAGATTTATTTGAATTTAAGAAGGATCAACAATTCAAAAATTATTTTTATATTTTTAGCAAATAAATTAGTAGTAGAAAGTACCATTTAAGTTTAAACATGAGCGGCTAGCAAAAAATTTATCATGATTTAGAAGACTTTTAAGAAGGTGAAGATGTAATTTTGACTTTATAAGATAAGCCATTGCTTGATTAAAATGGAAATCTTTATGATGATGATGATAATTATGAAGATGTGCTCGTTAATCAAGAGAAATTTGAAAACGAAAAGGCTAATCACGAATTATATTTAAGATAAAATGTTAAAAAGCTTGCAAATGTTTAATATGCTCATTTAGATGAAAAATTTGGTGAAGTTGATAAAAAAGTTCTGCTTCCTCATTATGAAGAGAGAAAGTTAGAAAAGAAGGGTATTAAACTAAATGAAGAAGGAGCTTTCAGTGTTGAACAAATGCAGTAATTAGATTTAATTAAATAAAAATTGAAAAGCAAAAAGCAAAATGTTGAAACATTAGATAATCTAAATGCAAATTAAGTAGCAAGCGATTATAAACAAGATATAGTTAAAAAAGAAACAAAGGTTAACAAATTCAAGAAGAAAAAGAATGATGATGCTAGTAAAAAAAATAAAGATGAAGGAAAAAGCCTCTTGGATTTCTTAGAGGAGAATGCTGATGAAGAGGAATAATTTAAAAATAGGAAATAAATGAAAATTGAAAAAAAAGAATAAGAATTGAAGTAGCAGCTCTTAGACTAAAAGAGTAAAAGAGATAATTATGCCAAAGCTGTTGAAAACTCAAAAAATGAACTTATAGAAGCATAAAAGCGTTGGGAGGGTATTAATAAGCAATCTAATGATACTTCAATATAGATTGAAAGTTCTATGGATTAAGAAATACCTAAAAAGTAAGAAATAGTATTTGGTGAAGATGAAGATGATTACGAACTATTGTAGATGAGCATTGAAAGAGAACGCAATATGCTTAAAAAATAGCAATAATAAATTGATGAACAACAAATCTTGAAAACAATCATTTAGGGTTAACCTGGAGAAGGGCAAGCTAAAGAAATTTTATCAAATGAAGAGCGTATAAAGCTACTTTTGGAAGAAAGTATTAAGATTGAAGAAGAAACTAAAAAGCAAATATTTAAAAAAAATGAATTTGCAGCTCCTATGAGTAAGTAGTAAAAGTCAAACAAAACAGAAATTAGCTAAATTAACTTCAGTGAAGATCAACTTCGTTTTATTGAAACTGATTAAAACAGAAAAACTGAAAATGATAACGTTTATTAAAATAAGATAAGCAAAACTCTAAAAGATATTGACAGTGGTACAACAAGTGTTGTAAATGTAAAAATGCCAACAGATGGTTACAGAGGAAAGCGCTATCAAGAGTAGTAAAAAGAATAAGAAGAATTCGAAAAAAGACTTTAAGAATCAAACTATACAGAACAAGAAATCAAGGAAATGGAGAAAGAGTTAGAAGAAATTGGTTTGCACAAAGAAGACCTTGGTGTTGGTTTGAGTGGATTTTTGCAAGAGCTTAAAGAAAGAGGTGTCCTTATGGAAGATAGTAACGATTATTCAGGTCGTAGCTTAGACAAAAAGCCTCACGAGGATGGTACTTTTAACAAAGAATAAGATAGAATTCAGTTAGAATACAGAGATGACACAGGTAAAATCATGACCAAAAAGCAAGCTTTCCGTTATCTCTGTTGGTAATTCCACGGAAAAGGACCTAGCAGAAATAAGATGGAAAAGTTAAAAGTGAAAGAACTTGAGTAAGAAAAGCTGAGAATGAAGCAGTTAAGTGAAGATTCCATTATTATGAAAAACCTTAAATCTGTTTAAAAAGTTACTAACCAACCTTACCTCGTTCTTTAAAAGAAAAATTGAAGAAAATAAAAAAGAAACAAGCTTGGTTAGTAATAAATTCTTTTTTATATCTCGTAAAAGATGAAAGTTATACTAAAATAAAATAAATAATAGCTGAGAAAAAAGAACATAAAATATGTTTTGCTTCTTTCTTGATTTCTTTAAAAAATTTTAATATGTATGAATTGTTTGTTGTTTATAGTTAAAATAATACTCAATAATAAGATTCATCAATAGTCTATTCTAGTTAATTATTTTCATTAATTTTAAGCAAACAATATTTTCCTTATTTAAAATTTCACTATTGAGAATTATATTAAATAAAGTATTTTTTTTAATGAAGATTTAAGTAAAATAAATTAAATTTTTTCATTATTGATTCAATATTTTTTAAAATCAAAAAGCTTGTTTAAAAATATTATTCATATGAATGAAAATGAATTAGAATTCCAAGAATATTTATACTCCATCATCTTTCTAAAGTTGAATTCATGCAAAAATTTTAAATGTTATCTATTTTTTTCTTTTTGAAAATGTTAAAATCAAGCATGATGATTTTATAGCAACAACATTTTTATAAAATTTAAAATTAATTTTTTTCATTATTTTAACATATCAAAAAGATAAAAAATTTTAACTTCTTCTTAAAATTAAAGTAATAGTTTAAAAAATATTTTGTTTATGAGATTTAGTGTTAAAATCAAAAAGCTTGTTTAAAAATATTATTCATTTGAATGAATATCAATTAGAATTCCAAGAATATTTATACTCCATCATCTTTCTAAAGTTGAATTCATGCAAACATTTTAAATATTATCTATTTTTTTCTCCTTGAAATGTTAAAATCAAGCATGATGATTTTATAACAACAACATTTTATAAAATTTAAAATTAATTTTTTTCATGATTTTAACATATCAAAAAGATAAATATAAATTTTAACTTATTCTTAAAATTAAAATAATAGTTTAAAAAATATTTTGTTTATGAGATTTAGTGTGTATATTCATATAATTTTAACAAAATAATTTTCAAATATTTTTATTTTTTTGAGGTTTTTATTTGATATTATAAAAAATATCCAAATGCTATTTTGATTTATTGCAGAAATAAAAGCTATCCCTAAAAAGAATAATTTCTTATTTATAAGATGAATTAATTATCAGAAATTTCTGCAATTTATTTTATCATTTATTTTTTAAGGTTTTATTTATATGCAAAAGCTAGTGGATTGAAAAATAGTTACAATCAGAATAGAATAAATATTTTAATTCAAATTTTTAAGATTGTTGAGATAGATTAAACTTATTTTTTAATTTTTGAAGGGTTAGATCTTTCATTCCTCCAATTAATAGCTAATAATGAATGATTGATATGCAGATGATTTTAAAATCACAAGTAAACACGAAATAACTTTAAAAAGAGTATTTATTTCATATTTAACTTATACATACATAATTCGCTTAATTGAATTCCCTATAAGAAAGGTCAATCTCTTCAGTTCTATATTGTGATATTTCTAAAAATATCATTATGATATACATTTACTACTACTTGATGTTTCAATCTCTATGCTTAAGATAGTATTATTAGGATTTTTGGGCAGCTTTGTTATCCAACATATACTTTTTATTTATTAAAATTAATATTATTCCTTCAATCTAATTATAATTAATGAATTACATTGTGAATTAAAGCACCACCAATAAGACCGTAAACTATGTAGACAGCGTATTTATTTTTTGCTAAGGTGTAGGCAGGAGTGCTTGTTTCAATGTAAGAAACTCTAGGAGCCCAGTTTTAGGCAAGGTAGCTATTTTACAAATATGATTATAATATTCTCATCTTAATTGATAATTTAATTACTTGGCATAAGTTGCATAGTGAATAGTAGCCTTGAAGGGACCAAAGTTACGGAAAAAGTAAGAGGTATCGTAGAGAGCTGATACGAAACCTTCGAAAACCTTTTAACAAGAGTGATTCATTCTCTATCTTAATATCTATTTATTTTTCTTTCTCTTTACTTTTCTATTTATTTAATTAAATTAATTATTATCATTAAGATATCTTAAAACAGACAAATAGAAACTTCATTCTAACTAGATAGCAAGACTGGATTACTAAGGCAACAAAATATTAATAACTAAATAGAAGGCATCAATCACACCCAAATACATTTTTTATAAAGAAAGCAAATCATTTATTCTTCTTAAATTGAATTGAATTTAATCAATTTATTAAATAATTACAAAAAAAAAAATGTTTGATTTGATGAATTGCTTTTAAAATTCACCAAATATATTTTTGTAATGTTGGATGGAGTATGGCATTTAAGTACAAATAAATAAATAGAAATTTACAAAATTTATTTCATAAAATATATTTTAATTAAATAAATTCAATGTTTTAAAATGAATTAATGTTTTTAATTTAATAAATTTGTTCAGCTATTGACTGTCCATTTTTTTCAGCTCTCTCCCTCATTCAATTCACTCATTTATGATCCTTTTTCTTTCATTTTCATATTAAACTAAATGCTCAAATCAATTGACCAATATATTCTATCTTAGGATTTAACTAGACGAGTTCTTCCCATTATACTAAAAACCTTATTTTAAAAAAATAAATCAGATATTGTTATTTATTTTATATATTTGCTTACTTGTCAACAAACTTTATGAGTATTTTTCCAGTAAGGGAAAGAGTTTTTACCCTGCACCAACTTTCTACAAAGATGATCTTTGATCTTCTGTAAAGCATTAAATACTATTTTTATACAAAAAATGGATGATCAATTAAGAAACTCTTATTATTTCTTCATTTACTTTATTCATTAGAACACTAACCACAATAGGAAGACATAGACCTGGTCCATTGCATACTAAAATAAATAAATAAATATATTTATTATTTAATAAAATAATTGCTTAAGATATTAAGGAAAAATTCTAAAATTTTTCAATAATTAGCTTACATAAAATATCTATTTGCTTGATTTTGATAACTTTGATAAAGCAATATATGATTGAAGAAAGAGTGGTGAGAGTTGAAGAGGCAAAACTCTATTTGACTTATCTGCTTCTTGGGATGTTAATCCACTCAACTTACTCATTATTTATTTCAATCTAATTTTGTTATTTTAAAAATTTTTAATCCTTATTGAACATTTTAGAAATGAATGATTGATTATATGTTAATTCTAAATCTGGTTTGCTTTTTACCTTGTTCTTTTTTAAAAAGTCTTCTACTTTATCTTTTGAAACATTATCAGAAAACGCCTTTACAAAATAAACTTTTTTAAAATCTTTAAAGTTAATTTTCTTAATAAGACTTAACATTTCCCCTGTATGTCCTCCTGAACCAAATACAATCATAATTCCATTCTTCAATGGCTTTAAATTCTTGCTCCGTTTAAACTAAAAGTAACATAGTGTTAAAAATCCTATGAAAAATGTAACTAAATAAAGCAAAAACTATATCATATCTTATAACTTTCCTTAGCTTTAATTTATAAAGTAAAAAACCTAGTTTGCTAAAAATTTTAAATATTTAATTTTTTACTCTTTTTCTAAAATATATATTAAAAATTGATTAAATTGATCAAGTCTATCTATATAGATATTTTTTTTGTATATTTCTGTATGTGCGCCTCCAAAATTTTAGTAGAAATTCATCTGAAACTTTCAAATCATTTGAAGCATTACATAAAGGGTTACAAACAATTAGACTTGTTATCAATAAAATATCATAGTTAAATGATAACTTAGCATAAATTTAATTGCTAAAAAAAAATTGTATTTTGATTATTTGGTTTTAAAATTAGCAATTAGCATCAGAAAAAAAGCAAATAAATAAATAATTAAACAAATTAATTTTATTGTTTTTAGCTTCTTGTAAAATAAATCTTTAAATCAAATTATTTTTGTTGAAAATAGTTAATAACATAGAACAAATTAATTAATACCTTTAGATTCCTCATTTGTGGTTAAATTATTCATATTCTGTAATAAATTTTACATAATTCGTATAAGTCCTTCCTAAATGATAGATTTATAAATTTATTTTTTTTGTAAATTTGTTAAGATATTCTAGAAAATAAAGATATTTATTTACTAAACAAAATATAAAGGATATTGAGAATGTGAACTCATTTTAAGAAAATCCAATTTGATCAAATTTACACGTATACGTGTAAATTTGATCAAATTGGATTTTCTTAAAATGAGTTCACATTCTCAATATCCTTTATATAACAAACAACAAATTATTTTTATCTTTTTATAAATTATAATCAAACAATATTTTTACCATTAAATATATATTTTTTAATTGAATTAATTTATTTATTTATTTCAAAATTTTTAAAAAATTTAAATATATTTTTTAGTTAAAAAAAATGAATTATTAAATCATTAGAATTGTTTTAATTAATTTTATTGCTTTTGAAATCTCTTTATATCAAACTATTTTTTTGAAAATAAATAGTTAATAGCATATATTAACTAATAATTTTAGATTCTTCTTTTAGTTATTCTCATTCTGTAATAAATTTTTCACCATTCATAAAACACTATCCTAAAAAATAAATCTAAATTTATGTTTTTGTAAATTGGTCAACATATTCTAGAAAATAAAAATATTTGCTAAACAAACAACAAATAATTTTTATCTTTTTATGAATTAAAATTAAGCAATATCTTTGAACTTAAATATAAATTTTGTAATTGAATTAATTTACTTATTTATTTATTTGATAAGTTTTAAAAATCTAAAAATATTTTTTAGTTAAAATAAAATAATTGAATAAATAGTTAAAATTTCTAAATGATATTTTACTTCTATTTTTTAGATTATTTTTAAGAATTATTTAGACAAAGTAATAGAGCTCAACTTATTTGAATAATAATACAAATTTAAATTGATATATTGATTAAAGCTGATAATTTTAATTTCAATTGCAATCACTTAAATTAATAAAATCTTAATTCAAGCAATTAAATAAAAAGTGAAGCTAATTTTAAATTTAATGATTTATTTTTGTGTAAAGTATGTTAAAAACTATTAATTAATTTTACACTTTTTTCCAACCTTAAAAATCCTTGATTGATTGATAAATATCTTACACTCACTTATTGATTATGAAAAAAAAAAAACTTATTTAAAATCTACACTAGTTTGTATAAAAATATTTTTAAATACTTAGAATTACACAAATATATATATTTCTTGCTTTTTAATAATTTACTTATATGTTTTTTTTTATTATCAAATATCAAAATGCATAATAATTGCTATAAAATTAATCTCTTAATCTAAATTTATTCTAGTTATAAAAATATTTTAATAATAACTTCAACTTTTAATAATCAAATAAGTCTTCTTACCCAAAGAAATAAAAAAATTTTTGAGTAAAATCTTTTTAAAATAAATTATTTACTATTTTACAATATTTTAGAAAATATTGTCTTTAAACTAAGAACAATTATTGAGGGTTTTTCCTTATTAAAAAGTTTTTGTAAAGCTTACATAAATTCATATTAAGAAAAGCTAAAACAAATATATTGTAGATAATCATTAACTAAGACTATCTTACATTAAAGTAGATTTTTACAAATTTAAAAAATAAGGCCAATAACTCTATAAAAATTTTGGAAATTCATCAACTTAATTAATTAATATGTATCTCCGGTATATAAGACAAAAATATCTATTTGTTAAAATATAGATAATAAAAAGTTTCTCTATAAAAAAATAATCTATTTGTATTTTAAAGTGTTAAAAACTATCTTCCAAATAAAGAATGAGAAGATCTATTTATTTATTTAATAATTATTTTTATGGTTTATCCTAATCTTTCAGTCTATATTGAAAAACAAATTTATTTAAATTCAAGAAGTAATAATTGTTCTAACTATTATTTGGGTTATTAAATTTATTAAGGTTTTCACTTTTAAATTAAAAAAGTATCAGTTTTTATACTTATCAATTCTTTAATTATTTTTAATCACAAAAGATCATTTTACATTTGAATATTGTAATTTAATCAGATTAGGTAAATAAATATTGAGAAATCAAAGTTAAAGTTATGAGAAAATAAAAGAGTTTTAAAAAAATTTAAATAATACATTTAAACAGTCAGTCATACATAATCAGAATTATAACTAAAGCTTTTTATCAAAAAAAATACATTAAATTATGCTTAAATAATTTTAAAGATTATATTGTTTGAATTACTTCAGTAGTTTTTTTTTGTTTAAGTTAGGCTTTACTTTTATTTGAATTTAAAAATTTATTTTCCAAGATTGCTTATGATTGGATAAATTATTAACATTTTGCCTAAATTAATAAATTAGTGGATATTTCTTAATTAATCATGCCAGAAGTACCTAATTATTTTTAAATATTATAATGTATAAATACTTAATTTTTCTTCCTCATTTCTTTTCTATAAAATAATTAACCTCAAAATTTTCATAAAAATAAATAAAAATTGCATTTTCGAACAATTTTAAAAACCAAATTAATCAAGTTAGCAACCAAAAAAGTAGTTTTCAATATTAAAAGATAAATATTCAAAATGACCTAAAACTAAAATTGCCTTGACGAAAAGCTTAATAACTCTGATGCTTGTAAGAAATAGGAAATTAGTTCAAAAAATTTGTTATTCATAAATGAGCAAACGTCTATTCATATAGAGAAATATGTCAAATATTTTAAAATTGGTTTAATTTTTTTAGCTTTGAGCACCTCCTCTATATTTTTTTTAGCCTTTTTAAATATGAATTCAGAATATTTCAAGGTACAATCTTATCTCTTAATAGTACTGGGTATTTCTCTTATAGCTATCTCTATTTACATCTTTAAAATATTTTCGAATAAGCAAGCATATGTCAGTACTAAAAAGCTGTCTATAGTATTTCTAAAATTGACGTGTCTTTCTATAGCTATAGTATCCTTAAGTTACCTTATTAGGGTGTATGCTATTAATTGGTGTGGTAAATTACGTTTATTTATTTTTAATAAATTTTATCAATTAATATTTTTATTATTTATAAACCTAACTAGGTTATGTAATAACTTTTAATGGTCCAGTCAGTGAGGTTGCTATTAAAAATACTTTAAATATGAATGCAATATGTTTGGAATCTAGTTATGAAGAAAAATTGTAATCAATAAAAAATACAATATTTTAATTATGTAATCATAATACCTCTTGTTAAGAAGGTTCATATTCAGTAACATCTTTTACATGGATTTTCAGCTTATGCTTTCTGAACCTATGCATATTTATGGTTTTGGATTTTTACATCTTTATTTACATTTATCAGAAAATACATTATGCTGAGTTTGATGCTTCACAGAAAGCTTAATCCTTAGAAAATCTAAAAAAAAGTTTTTTATCAGATTGCGTTTCTATAAGCATAGATTAATTAAGTTAATAAATATAAAAAAGCAATCAGTAAGATACTTGTGATAGTCATGATTTTACTAATAGGCCAGTCTCTCAAATAGAAATGACGAATGCAGAGAAGTCAGATGATTTATCAGAACATAATAGATAAGTAAAAAACATTATCTCAATAAATAGTGAATGAGCGTATTTTTGTATGTATTTATTGATTGTTAAAAAAGTAAACAGGTTGCTAATAATTAATTAAATTAAATGCTATTTTTGCTATTATACCATATATTTATTTATCTTTTATTAACTACTTAATTAATTTTCTTTATTATTATGAATTTTACAATAAAGTTAAAAAATAATTTATTACTTTATATCTTTTTTAAATAATTTATTTATATTAGACATATTTTAGAATATAAAAATTTTAAAATTGTTTTAGCTTTGTTCGTTTAAGGCTAAATAATTAAAACAAATAATATAAATATATAATAGGAAATTATTTAAAATTTAGAAAAATGACACAGTTTTATATAAAAGAAAGTTTGAATTTATTATTAAATATTTATTTTAAATAAAAAGTTAATAAATAATTTTATCATTTTTTTTCTTCTAAGAAAGACTTTTAAAATTTTGTATACTATCAATCCTCATTTATTAAGGTAACCTCTTCCTCTTTTTTTCTCCAAAATTATCTAATTTTTAAAGAAAAATGTTTATCTTATAATTTTCTCTTAACTAATGAGGATTCACAGTTTATAAATTACCTTATCGCTTTATCATTTATTTAACTTTTTAAATTCTTTATAGAATGGCATTGATGATAAATTTTGGATATAAAGCTGATTGAGTTTAGAATTAACTTAAATTTATTTCATTAAAATTGTCTTTAAAAATCTTGATAGATAATTTAGTTATTAAAATGTGGCTGAAATCAATTTATTTAAAAAATAGATGCCATAAAAATTAATAAAAGAATTAAATTATAAGGATTACAATTTTACTTAAATTAAATTATTAAAAAATCTTGATAGATGATTTAGTAATTAAAAGGTGGTTGAAATTTTTTTTTTTTAAATAGATGCTATAAAAATTAATAAAAGAATTAATTTTTAATGATTACAATATCACATTAATTAAATTAGCCACTTTAAGATTGAACTTTAAGATCAAATATTTGTTTTCCAAAATTATATGAATAGTAAAATAAAAAATAAAAGTGATTATGATAAATATAGAAAGTCTGAAGGAGTTGGATTCATTTTCAAGTAGATTCTCTCAGTAAATAGTTGAAATTACATCTTTAAAAATTTCTTTAAAGAATCAAAAAATTAATGAATTATGTTCTTTAACAAAGCTTATAAATTCATTACCCAACTTAACTATGCTCATTTTACATTTTGAAAAAACAGATATGAATAACACCCTAGTTAATGCTCTTTAAAATGCTATTTCAGAAAGAAAATTAAAAGATGTTACCATTCATTTATTAGGAAATAATATCACTCATAAAAAAGCTAAACAATTTTTACTTTTTATCAAAGAAATGTATCCTTAAGTTGGTGGTTACAATTATTAATACAACAAAGGAAGAGTTATGGTTTCAAATAGCTCTTCTTTATTAAAGATTGACTTTTAATATTCTGAAAAATAATCAATATTTCTTGATGATCTCTAATCAAAGATATTTTCCTTTGAAATAAAATCCAACTAAATAGATTTTGTCAAAATAATTTAGCAAAATATTTAAAATAAAATAGATAACTGTCATGTTTCATTATCTTTCAAGTAAAAGACTTATTTAATATTTACTAATGGCAGTCTTTAGAATTAATATTAAATAACTTTAAATTTCGAAGATAAAAATGACATGACATCGTTTTATATTGATGGATTTTATCTAGTAGAGTCCTTTTTAAAAAAAGATGAATTTTAAAATTACAAGATATTTAAATAAATTGAAAGCAGATAAATTTGTAAAATTATTCAAAAACCAAAGTATCATTTAACTTTAAGCTTTAAAACATAAAATATTTCTTTTAAATGCTTTGAAAGAATGTAAAATTATCTTAAAAAATATTAATTTGATAAATTGAATCTGTTTTAAATTGGATTCAATATCACATCATAATTATTTAAGCAATTAATTTTTAATTTAGTCTTTTAAAATAATGATAAATTTTATGAATAACCTCATGCTTTAAATCTTTTCTTAAACTAAACAGAATTAAAAAATGAATCATAAATTTTAAGTTTAAAAACAATAAAAAATGAAACAATTTAAAGAAAATAGTTAAACTTAGAATTTTAATCATAAGAAAATGTGCTAGATTTCTTACAACACTATATGGACACTTTAAAAAGCGGAAATATAATTAATAATCTCAAATTATCATATATTGATTAGACTTCATAGCTAGACTCTTTTGATAATAATTTATTTTAATAAGGTTTGAAAAACATAAACTTCTATGATCAAATTAGAACACTTTCACTAAACCTATTTACATAAATCAGTGCTTTCCCTTTAATAGCAAATTTAGAAAGCCTTAATAAAATAAGTGCTAGCTTTTAAAGCTTAAATGGTATATACAGCTTTTTGAAGTAAAATAGATACAATTTTGAAATGAAAAATGAGCAAACAAAATTAATTAGCTTAAAAATAAAAATTTATTAAGACTACTCAAATTATAATTACATAAATATATAAAATAGAGATAGAATAGACAATGATAAATTTAGAGAATTGTAATTTTCTTCATTGAATTTTGAAAGAATTAGTTAAATATAATATTTTCAGGATTAAGAATACCCTAAACCAACAATTTTAAACTAAATATTCACAAAATTTAAAAGATTGACAAGTTTCAAGCAAGCTTTTATATATTATTATACACAAAATAAAAATAATTATGAAGATGATCCTTAAGTTGAAGACAACTATCCATACAGTTAATTTTTTGATTATGACTATGATATGTGTTAATGCTATGAATGTGAGCACTCTCTACTTGAATTTATTTAGACAAAAATTTTGGGTGGAAATTATAGTGTATAATTTTAGTTAGATGCTAACTTTGCTAGGAAAATGAATTTATTATGATAATATTATTAAAATTTTGCTTGCTACTTACTAGTAATAATTTTATAAATTTTCTGTATTTTTTATTCTATTTTTTATTTATCATTTGTTTTATTAATTTTTTTAATTTTAAGATTATGCATTAATGCATATTAAAGGTTTCTATTGAAACTCAAAAAGAATAATAATTTAATCAAATTTTTACCAAAAAAATAGCAATTTATCAAAAAGTATTTAAATTTTTTTATTGATAGTTAGTTACTACATTCAATATGTTTAAATAAAAAATGAATTTACTTAAAAAAAAATAAAATTAATTTCAATTTGAAAAAAAATCTTAGATTTGGAATATATTTTAGCGATCATCTGACTCTTCTTAAGGAAATTGATTTTAAAATTAAATAAATTCATATATTTCATTATTATTATTATTATTATTATTTTAGTCTTAAAATTGCTAATTTTATTAATCATAAAACCTTTAAATATCATCAGAATCGTATAGAGTAGATTAAAATTAATCTAATTAATTTGTAATGAATTATTGACTTAAATTATCTTATTCCTTTTAAAACTATTCTGTATTTTAATTTTGTAAAGTTTAATTTGAATTTGAAGATTGACAATTATTGGAATCCTAATTTAGCTTTTATTTAATTTAATATAATATTTTTTTATTAATTTTATCATCAACTTATTGACTTATTTTTTTATTAGCTTTACTTTTAATACTAGAGTATTCTGTTGGATAGAACTTTTTAATGAATTAATATCCTCCGATAAGTCGACCTAGTTTATCTTCTTGGTAGAAAGAATCAACATATGGGTAATAATCTAATGTGCCGCTTTATAATCTTTGATCGATTTCTTGCCTTTTTTATTGCAAATCTTCTAAAACTTTTTAATTAAAAGAAAATTCTACTACTGATAAGTAATCGCAAACTCTATATCCATCAATCAATTCAACCTCACTTAATGGGTAATTAAAAATTCTGCACTTTCCCATAATTGTAAACCCCTCAACTGTAACAATATTTATATCAATTTCTTACTAGCCTGTCATGAAAGCTATATTAAGATCAATTATTCCTCTTTAATCAAGCACCTCAGGCAATTTAATATTCCTTGAGTAAAACATCAAATATTCCATAACATTCTAATAGTTTTATTGTATAAAAGAGTAATTTCCTTATATCAAATTAATAAATCCCAAGGAGCCTCCGTTAGAATAGATTTTATGAGACATACTTTCGAAACAAAATTTTTTAATTTAATATTTTAATATTTTTTCTGGATTTTCTGAGAGGTTTGCTAAGAAAGAGTGGGCCATAGAAAGAGACCTCTAGAAGTTTTTGCTTAAAATGTTATGAATTAAACTTTCATCATTTAGATATTTAAATAATATATTCTGCTTTACTTAAAAGCTCTTTTACTACCTAGGTATAATTACTTCTTTAATAAACTAAGCAACTTGATATGCTTTATTTATTTACAAGCTTTCTAATATTTTGCAAATACACTCAATTTCCTGAGGGTTAGTAAATCCAAGATAGCTCTCTTCGTGTATTGTATACCCATAATTTTTTTAAATATAAGTAGCCATCGGAGGTCGATATTTATTAAGTGGGCAAAAACCCGTAGAGTCCTCTTCGTAATATAACTAAAATGCGTCTTTCCATAAAAACATATCATCAACAATCATGAAATTATAATCTTCAGAAATATTCTTTATAATGTTTGCAGCTCTACATTAAAAACCAGCATGTTAAATGATTTTATCTTGTTATCTTTCTTATTCTTTTTCTTCCTATTATTAGAAGTTAAAATCTTCTATCTCAAATTCCATGGTTAAACTTTAATTTATTCTTTTTTTCTTATTATTTGCGAAAACAAATTTAGGAAAGTATATTTTTTTAACAAGATTATTCAACTAATATGCTTTATCTTTCTATAGAATTTTAGTTAAACCTGTGGATAGTAAACATATTTAAAAAAGAAATACTGACTGATATATTCTTTCTATTATATTATAAACGAATTATAATCAATCTGCAAATAATAAATCCATTATAATAAAAACATAAATAATGTAAAATGGCTATTTTCTGCAAATTAATAAATGAATATATTAGTTAAAACTGATTGGAATCTGCCATCTAAAAAATCTATGAATTAATATTCTATTTAAAGAGAAAATTAAAAAGATTTGATAACCCTAAAATAATTAATGTAGGTATTTTAAATAGGTTATTTCAAATTTAAAGTTACTAAAGTATATTAAAAGCATAAATTAAACTTAATTATATGGTAATTCTAAATAAATTAACTTTGTAAAAGCAAATTTTAAAAAATAATTCTATTTTATTTATAAAAAGCTATAGATATAATTTTATATTAGACTTTTAAAAATTCTATTTGACATTTATTATAAAATAAATTAAAAATTTCATTTAAAAAAATTAAGATAATTAAAAGAAATATAATGAAAATGTGAGGAATAAAACTTTATATGTTTTATATTTGTAAAATAAATAAATAAATAATCAATTAAAAATTCCATTAAACACTTAATATTTTATTCTAATATTATTATTTTTTATTAGAAAATTGTATTGATATTTAGCTAATTTTTAAGAAGAGCAAAAAGACTTTTACAAGCTAATATTGGTTTATAACTATAAAATAAATTGCTGCAAAATCTGGCTACTTCATTTTTCTAAACTGCTATTGCAGATATTAAAATTCTTATGTTTCTGTATTTTAAAATTTTAAAAACCTAATTTAAATTAAATTTACTTAAAGATTTTATTTTTTTTAAGAAACAATAAATAAATTTAAAGTGTTTTTTTTAAAATAAAAAATAAGTATTTTAAAAATATTAAAATTCATTTAAAAAATTAAAATAATTTAAAAACAATGAAGATAGTAATTAATTTAGTTGCCAATATTTATTGACTTAATATTTTTGTTTCTTTGTTTGAATACTAATTTTAAATTGTACAAACATAAAATATATTTATTTATTTTTATCATAATAATTAATTGAGTAAATCTATTATTATGAATCATTTCTTTTTCTTTTTGCCTTTCTTTCTCTTTTTC
The DNA here is from genome assembly GCF_000189635.1 of Tetrahymena thermophila SB210. Taxonomy (NCBI): domain Eukaryota; phylum Ciliophora; class Oligohymenophorea; order Hymenostomatida; family Tetrahymenidae; genus Tetrahymena; species Tetrahymena thermophila. Next base: position 371,939 of record NW_002476355.1, read on the forward strand.
TTTCCACCACCAGCATCTTTCCATTCTTGATACTCTATTTGGATGAGCTTAATAGCATTATCTAATCTAATTTGATCGAGTTCTTCTTGCTATTTGCGATCTGCCTCTTCTAATTCCTACCTCTCTCTTCTATCTTTTTCCTCTTGCTCTTTTTGATCTCTTTCTCTTAATTCCCTGAGTTCTTCTTATTTTTTTTCTTTCTCTACAGTGAGTCTATCAATTTCTTCTTGTAATTGTTCTCTGCAAGTTTCAACTTTTTTAGCCCATTCATCACTCTTTTACTTGATTTAATCTTCTTTTTCAATCAAAAAGTTTCTTAATTACTCATGCACCATATTTTCAGTGTCTGTTTTCTATTTAAGATTATTTATCTTCTCCTTTAATTGCTTTTATTCAAATTCATACATGCGTTATTAAGTTCCTTCTTCGGCTCTAGCCTCCTTTTCTTTATATTAATTTTTTAATTAAGCACGAGCCTTTTTATACAGCAGTCTTTCCTTCAAATTTTATATTTTTAAATTAGTGTCTTTCTATTCATTATCATATTCTTTGTTTTCTTGATTACGGTCAAACTATAGTTTTTTTATCTCTTGGTAAAGCTCTTTCTCTCTAAAAATTAGCTTACGTAACCTATCTTGATCTTCTAATTCCAAAGTGGTCATGCTTTAGAACTTAGTCAAAGAATTATTTTAAACCATTTAAATTAATTATTCAATAACTGCCATAAATTATATTCTATCTTTCTTAACTTTTAATGCATCACTTTCTAAATCAGGATTTTCTTTAAACAGTCTACACAATTTTTTTGTACTTTCCTTTAAATTTTGAGCAACATCTACGATCTTTGCTATTAAATATTATTAAGACATGATCAATATAAAAAAAAGTTTCATTATTTAAAATGAATTTGTAAAAAATAAATATAAATTATTTATTACTTTGAGTTTCAATGAGGTTCTTTTTATTTTAAATGCCAGTTAATGAAGTACGAAGCTAAACTAAATCGGCGTATTAATTTTCTAAATTTTTCTGCTTTTTCAACAACTTGGATATTTCATAACCTGCTAATTCTGAAGATAGATCATCTTATCTGTTGATAGTATCTAGAAAAGTTAATCTCTCTGTAGCGTCTCTAAGAATAATTGTTAATTTATGAGCATCAATCTGATTCATATTTACAAGCAGATAGAATCACTGATTGATTGATTGAATGAATGGCTATATTCCTCTTTGTTATAGGGTTCCTAAATCTTGTACTTAAATTTTAGATATTACTTAAGTTGAAGACTATTTATTTACCTAATAATTTGCCTTAAACTGATATTTTATTTATTTGTTATATAAATTTGAAATATAACTCTAAATTTTCTTTATATCAATTATCAAAAGATTTAGCTCAAGCAGTTTCTTTTATAATCAATTAATAGATTATCAAAACAAACAAACAAATACAATTTTTAATTTAAAATAAATAATTATTTTTTCTATTGAAATAATATTATGAATTAAATAAAATCAATTAAATTCATTTTTTATTCAAAAGATAATTCATTTTTATATAATAAAATTTATAATAATAGATCATCATATAAAAAAGGTATTTCAAATCAAGATAAGCAATATTTCTTTAAATAATTCATTGAAATGTAAAATACAAAAATAGATATATATCTTACCACTAAATATAAATAAATAATTTGTTTTTTTCTTTCCCATTTATTAAAATGTTTTGTAAATAATAATGTAAAGATTAAAAAAGTAAACTAAAAATGTGTCAATGGATAGTAAGTTGATCATAACTAAATAATATATATGTTCAAGGACTGTGATATTAGAATAAATTGAATACCAACTAAAATAACATTTACACCACAATGAAAATTAAATTATTGTATTATTTAATTAACTAAGGCCTTCTCTTCCTAATTTTTTGTCTCCTTTTAAAAATTTTTGAAGCCTAAAAGTACCTTATTTATTAAAAAATAGGTCTTTATTTAAGATTTTAAGAAATTGCTTTGCTATTTTCTATTAATAAATCTTATAAAAAAAAGGAAATTAATTCTTAGCATTTTTATTTCAACATTCATAATAAGTTTAAAATGTATTTAATTACTAAAATATAAATTAAAATAATTCAACTTTTCAAATAGAATGTATTAAAAATTACAAAATTAATAATTATTCAATATTTAAATAATAATTTTCTTTTGGTTAGTAAGTAATCTATTTATTAACTTAACTTCCCAAAATGTGATTTATATAAATATAAAAATAATAAAAAATCTATCTATCTATCTAACTATATTTTAAGTTAATTTATATGATAGCAGAATATTAAAATATAAAACATTTTTATAAAATGTATTCAAATATATTTATATTTATTCATTCGTCTGATTTCACCTTTTTTTATCACCAATCAATATTTAAGATCAATATTTAAGGTAATTAGTCTTTTTAATTTAAGGCACTTTGCATTAATCTATTATGATTCATAGATTTAGTTTTCTCTTTTAATATAAATTAAAGTAAAATATTAATAATAAATAAATAGAATAAAAAACTTTAGTACAATTAAAAATTAAAGAAAATAATAAGAATTTTCAATGACTTAGTTATATTGTTTTGAATTCATTTTTACATTTAAAATATCACTATCCAAATCAAATAAACAAACTGTCTTTACCTTAGATCAAGTGTCAATTTTTGAAGATTAGTGCACTTTAATAAATCAGAACCTAAATTTGATGCACCAATTAAACCAATTTTATTATACCTTTTTAAATATTGAAGAAAAAAAAGTTTAATGCATCAGTAAAAAAAAAAAAATGGAATTATAAGAAATTAATTAATTAATAATATAAGCAAAAAGAGTAAATGAAAAAATGAGTTAAATTAAAAGACAAACAAACAAAAAAATAAAAAATAAAAGAAAAATAAATAAAATAAAGATCTAAAATATGAACTAAAAAAGTTTGTTATATTTTTTTAATTTGTTTTAGATTCAAAAATATCATAATTCAATACAAATAAACTGTTTTTACGCTAGATTAAGTGTCAAATTAGAGAGTTTAGTGCATTTTCCTAAATCATAACCTAAGCCAGATACACCAGTTGCACCAATTTAATTAAAACTTTTTAAATATTGAAGAAACTTTTATAGTTGATTACTTAGTTAAAAGGAAAAATGAAGAAAAAATATGAAATAGTAATTACAAAAGCAAAAGTTGAAAATGAAAAAGCGATTTACTCACACAAAAAATAGAAATAAATACATAAAAAACACAAGCAAAATTAAAATAAAGAAAAATAAATCAAATCAAATCAAAATCTAATAAATAAATAAATTAATTAGTTAATTAGTGATATTGTTTTAAGTTCATGTTTATATTTAAAAATATTATAGTCTAAAACAAATAAATTGTTTTTACCTAAGATCAATTTCCAAATTTAAGAGATTAGTGCAGTTTCCTAAACCAAAATGTAAATCTGTTTCAGTAATTGCATGAATTTCATTAGAACTTTTTAAATATTAAAAAAAATATATTTGGTTAATTAGTTATAAGGAAAAAATATGAAACTAAAAGAAATGAATAAATTAATTATATATATAATAAAAGCAAAAGTTCAAAATTAAAAAAATAAATGAGTTAAATTAAGAAACAAAAAAATAAATGAATAATATAGCTTGTTATTATTCGTGTATGTAGCCATGAAAAAGGCAGTACTCTAAGGTAATATATATATAATTAATTAATAAACAAAGAAATAAAAAAAAAACATAAGAAAAATAAATCAAATATTAAGATTATAGATAAATTAAAAGAGTTATTTAGTAATACTGTTTTAAAGTTTTAAATTCATTTTTATATTCAAAAATATCAAAATCCAGAACAAATAAACTGTTTTTACCATAGATAAAGTGTCAAATTTGAAAGATTAGTGCACTTTACTAAACCAGAACATAAATTCGATGCACCAATAGCACCAATTTTATTATTACTTTTTAAATATTTAAGAAAAAATAAAGAGTTAATTAGTTAGTTAGTTAGAATGAAAAAATGAAGAAAAAAAATAAGAAATTTATTAATTAAAGCAATTCTTAAAAATGGAAAAATGAATTAAATTAACAAAAAAACAAAGAAAAATATAAATATAATAAAAATAAGAAAATGAATGAAATAAAAAGCTGTAAATAAATAAATTAAAAGAGTTATTTAGTTTTATTGTTTAATATTTATTTTTAAATTAAATAATATCACAATCTAAAACAAATAAACTCTTTTTACTTTAGTTAGAGTGTCAAATTTAAGAGATTAGTGCACTTCCCTAAGCTAAAACCTAATCCTGATGCACCTTCGTCACCCATTTAATTTTCCCTTTTTAAATATTGAAGAAAAAATAAATAGTTAATTAGTTAGTGAGCAGGAAAAAATGATGAAATAATAAGAAATAACAACAAAAATTGAAAAAGAAAAAACGAGTTAAATTAATAAACAAATAAATAAATATAAAAAAAAGTACAAGCAGAAAAAAAGAGAAGAAAATAAAAAATTAAGTTATTCAAAAATATCACAATCTAAAACAAATAAACAGTTTTTACCATAAATCAATTGTCAAATTTGAGAGATTAGTGCACTTTCCTAAAGCAGAAACTAATTCTGATGAACCAATTGCACCAATTTGATTACACCTTTTTAAATATTTAAGAAAAAATATAAGGTTAATTAGTTATGAGAAAAAAATGAAGAAAAAATATGAAATAATAACAAATGAATTAATTAATTTATTATCAAAGCAAAAGTTAAAAATTAAAAAATAAATAAGCAAAAAAATAAAAAACACAGGAAAAAAAGAGAGAAAAATTAATCAAATAAAAATAAATAAATAAATTAAAAGAGTTAGCTATATTGTTTTAATTTTATTTTTAACTTCAAAAACTCACAATCGAAAACAAATAAGCTGTTTTTACTTTAGATCAAGTGTCAATATTGAGAGATTAGTACAATTTGCTAAACCAGTACCTAAGCCTGATGCGCCCTCTTTACCAATTTAATTTTCCCTTATTAAATAATGAAGAAAAAATATATAGTTAATTGGTGAGAAGAAAAAAAATAAAATTATGAAATAATAAGAAATGAATTATTTAATTAATAATAAAAGTAAAAGCTGAAAATGAAAATGAAAAAATGAGTTAAATTAGCAAACAAAAAAAACACAAGCAGGATAAAAAAATAATAAATAAATCAAGTAAAAAGCTAATAAATTAATTAAAAGAGTAGGTTAGTAATATTATTTGTTTTAAAATTCTTTTTTATATTAAAAAATATCACAATCCAAAACAAATAAACTATTTATACCTTAGATAAAGTGTCAAAATTGAGAGATTAGTGCACTTTCCTAAACCATAACCTAAGCTTGAAGCACCAATTGCACCAATTTAATAATTATTCCTTGGTATATTGAAGAAAAAATATATTTTTAATTAATTAGTTAGAAAAAAAAAGATAAATAGCAAAAGTAAAAGTTGAAAATGAAAAAATGAGTTAAGTTAACAAATAAAAAAAACTAGAATAATAATAATAAATCCAATAAAAACTAATAAATAAATAAATTAAAAGAGCTCTATTGCTTTAAATTCATTTTATATTCAAAAATATCACAGTGAAAAACAAATAAGTTGTTTTTTACCTTAGATAAAGTCCTTCATTAGACCTTTTTAAATATTGAAAAAGTAGATTAATTAGTTGAAAAAAGACGAAATAATAAGAAATGAATTAGAAATAAAACTAAATGTTAAAAATGAAAAAATAAATAAGTTAAATTTACAAAAAATAAACAAGTTAAGAAATAAATAAATAAATAAAAAGCATAAGAAAGATAAAAAAAAGAAAATTAAATCAAATAAAAATATAATAAATTAATTAATTAAAATAGATAGTAAAATTGTTTTAAATTCATTTTTATATTGAAAAATATCACAATAAAACTAAACTATTTTTACATAAGATCAAGTGTCAATTTTTAAAGATTAGTGCACTTTCCTAAACCAGAAGCTAAATCTGATGCACCAGTTGCACCAATTTCATTACCCCTTTTTAAATATTGAAGAATAAATATAGTTAATTTAGTCAGTTAGAAGGAAAAAATGAAGAAATAATATGATTTAATAAGAAAATAATTAATTAGTAATAAAATGTTAAAAATGAAAAAATAAGTTAAAGTAATAAACAAACAAATAAATAAATAAATTTAAAAAAACACAACAGGAGTAAAAAAAAATAAAAATAAATCTATTAAAAAGCTAATAAATAAATATATTAAAAAACTTATTTAATGTTTTAAATTAATTTTTATATCAAAAATATCACAATCCAAAACAAATAAACTATTTTTACCTTAGATCAAGTGTTAAATTCAAAAGATTAGTACAATTCCCTAATCCAAAACCTAATTCAGATGCACCTTCATCACCAATAAAATTTTCACTTTTTAAATATTTAATAAAATATAAAGAGTTAATTAGTTAGTCAGAAGGAAAAAAAATGAAAAAATATGATAAGAAATAAATTAATTATAAGCTTAATTATAAAAGTAAAAGCCTAAATTAAAAAATAAATGAGTTAAATTAGCAAATAAAAAAGAAAAAAATATAAACAGAATAAAAAAAATAAATTAAATTTAAACCTAATAAGCAAATTAAAAGAATTAATTTTTTTGTTTTAAATTTATTTTTATATTCAATATTAATAAACTATTTTTACAAAATTATAAGCGTCAAATTTGAGAGATTAGCGCATTTTTCTAAGCCAGAACATAAGTCTGATGCACTGATTGCACGAATTGAATTAAAACTTTTTAAATAAAGATATATAGCTAATTAATCTATTAGAAGGAAAAAATAAAGAAAAATATGAAATGATTAGAAATAAAATTATTAATTTATTAATTTTAAATGAAAAAAAAAAATCAAAAAATTAATTAAATTAACAAAAAAAAGAATATATAAAAATAACAAGCATAATTATGTTAAGAAAAATAAATCAAAAAAAAAGCTAATAAATAAATTAATTAATTAATTAAAAGAGCTAGCTATATTGTCAGAAACTCATTATTATATATATTCAAAAATATCAAAATAAAATAAATAAACTAATTTTACCTTAGATCAAGTGTCAAATTTGAGAGTTTAATGCATTTCCCTAAGCCTAAACCTAATCCTGATAGACCTTCATCACAAATTTCATTTTTACTTTTTAAATATTGAAGAAAAAATAAATAGTTATAAATAAATTAATAAAGTTAGTAGTTATATTATCTTAAACTCATTATTATATTCAAAAATATCACATAAAAGAATTAAACTATTTTTACGTTAGATCAAGTGCCAAATTTGAGAGATTAGTGCAATTTCCTAAACCATAACTTAAGCTTGATACACCAACTGTATTAATTTGATTATACCTTTTAAATAGTGAAGAAAAATATATAGTTAATTAGTTATTTAGTTAGTAAGTTAGAAGGAAAAATTGAAGAAAAATATGAAATATTAAGAAATGATTTAATAAATAATATAATCAAAAGTTGAAAATTAAAAAAATGAGTTAAATTAACAAACAGACAAAGAAAATAATAAAAAGAAAATTAAATCAAATAAAAACTAATTAATAAATTAAAAGAGAGAGTCAGCCAAAATATTATTTAAATTCATTTTTAAATTCAAAAATATATTAATACAAAATAAAACAAATAAACATTTTTTACTTGAGATCAAGTGTCAAATTGGAGAGATTAGTACACTTTACTAAGGCAGAAGCTAAATCTGATACACCAAGATGACCAATTTCATTAAAACTTTTTAAAATATTGATGAACAAATTTTAAGTTAATGAGTTAGTTAGTTGGAAAAAATGAAGAAAAAATATGAAATAATAAGAAATTAATTATTTCATAAATAAATAATAATAAAAGCAAATTTGAAAATTAAAAAAAGAGTTAAATTAACAAACAAACAAGCAAATAATAAATAAAATGAAGCTGAATAGGGGAAAAAAGAAAATAAATCAAATAAAAAACTAATAAATAAATTAAAAGAGTTTTGTTTTAAATTCATTTTTATATCTAAACATAAGTAAAATTTTTTTACGATAGATCAAGCTTCAAATTTGAGAGATTAGTGCACTTTTCTAAACCAGAGCTTAATCCTGATGCACCTTTATCACCAATTAAATTTTCCCTTATATATTGAAGAACAAAAATAAATTTAACTGGCTAGCTAGAAGGAAAAAGTGAAGAAAAAATATGATTTAATAAGAAATTAATTTATAATAAATAAAAGAATGAGTTATATAGTTATAATTATATTGTCATAAATTCATTATTTTATTCAAAAATATCACAATAAAAAACAAAACAAATAAAGTGTTTTTACCTTAGTTAAAGTGTCAAATTTGAGAGATTAGTGCATTTTCCTAAACCAGAACCTAAATCTATTGCACCATTTACACAAATTTAATAAAACCTTTTTAAATATTGAAGAATATTATATATAGTTAATTAGTTAGTTAGAAAGATAAAATGAAGAAAAAATATAAAGAAATAAATAATTAAAATAAAAATTGAATGAAAATAAATTTAAATTAATTAAAAAATATTAGTGTAAATATAAAACAGAATGAATATAAATGATAATTTTAATTATTAAAATAATATTGAAAATCATGTAAACATTAAAAAAATATATTTATAATAATAAATCAAATATACTAATTCAGATTAATGTGGAGATCCTAGAATGATTAAAGTGAAGAGCTTAAAAACTTTTTTTATTCAGAAAAATAAATTTAATTAATATTAATAAAAAAATTAATATTTACTTATTATAGATCTTCAAAATAGTTATTCTATTATATCATTTATTTTATTTTTTATTTTTCTAAAATATTCAATAGTTGTTAATTTATGGAAATTTAATTAATTTTAAGGATATCAATAAATTTAATTAATATATCAAATTAATTTTAATAAGTGCCTATTTTTTGGAGGATAGATAGATAAATAGATAGATAATCTTCATAGACAACAATCAATTATGATATGAATTAAATCAAATATAAATGATGTGTATTTGGTATTAGAAGGTTATACTTAAAATTTATAGAAAAATATACTAAAATCTATTGAAAAAACTACTGATTAACATTATTTTTATAATACTTAAGAACATTAACTACCAGGTTTTTTTCAAATATTACTAAATAAATAACTGGCCGTCTTTAATTCCTACTATATTTTTAAGTATATGTTTAAAATAAAAATATTAAGTTTAAATAGTGAATGTGATATCTCTTCATAAAACAAAATAAATAAATCAATATCTGATAATTAATTAATTATTATATTTATTTGTTCTTTTTATCCATTTATAATTAATTTATTAATTAAATTTCATAAACTGCTATTCAATATTTTTGAAAAAAAAAAATAAATGATCTAATAGATTAAAAAATATTATAAATTAGAAAAAGTAATTATTAATTTTATTATTAATAACTTTTAAATTTATATAAATTAATAAAAAAGTTTAAAAGCTCTTCATTTTTATCTCATTAGGTTCTCCATATTGATCTGAGGTATATTTAATTAAAAAATATTATTTTTATTATTATTAATATTTTTTGTTTATTTTATTTTAAATTTGTTTGAATAAATTATTTATAAAAGAAATTATCATCATTATTCATTGATTTTTATTAAAACTTGAATTTTTTAGCAATTTTAACTTAATTTTCATTTCAATTTTTAATTATTTACTTATTATTCATTTTTTATTATTTGATATTTTTTCTTCATTTTTGCTATTAAAACTTACACTTAATAAAAGCTATTTATTTGTTTTATATTATAATATTTTTAATTATAATAGTTAATTTAAAACATTAAAGTTCTTTTAATTTATTTGATTTGTTTTCCTTTTTCTTTTTATTATGATTTCATATTTTTTAATTTTTTGTTAATTTTATTAATTATTATTTAATCTTATTATTTCATATTTTTTCTTCATTTTTTCCTCCTAATTAACTATAGTGAAATACCTATTTAATTTATATCTAAATCACATTTTAAATAAAGATAATTTTTAGAAAGCATAACATATCATTTTTTTTGAAAAAAAATAAATTTTAAAAATCTAGGATAGAAAAAATTTCATAAAAAATATTAAAAATTTTAATTTTATAAAATGAAAAACTAGTATATAATTTTGGATTGTGATATTTTTAATTATAAAAACTAATTAAAAACAATAAACTCTTTTTTCTTTTTCTTTTTACTGTGCTTGCTTTTTTTGTTCTTTCTTTGTTAATTTAGCTCATCATTTTATTTTCAAATTTTGCCTTTATTATCAATTAATTAATCTTATTATTTCATATTTTTTATTCATTTTATTTAAAAAGTTGGAATGAAATTGGTGATTAAGGTGGATCAGGCTTAGGTTCTGCTTTAGCGAATTGCATTAATCTCTCAAATTTGACACTTGACCTTCGGTAAAAACAGTTTATTAATTTTGGATTGTGATATTTTTAATTATAAAAACTAATTTAAAACAATAAAGCTCTTTTTTCTTTTTCTTTTTATTGTGCTTGCTTTTTTTGTTCTTTCTTTCTTTCTTTCTTTCTTTCTTTGTTAAGTTAGCTCATCATTTTATTTTCAAATTTTGCCTTAATTATCAATTAATTAATCTTATTATTTTAAATTTTTTGTTCATTTTTTCCTTCTAATTAACTATTTAATGATATATTTTTTCTTCTATATTTAAAAAGTGACAATTAAATTGGTGCAATAGGTGCATCAGGCTTAGGTTCTGCTTTAGTAAATTGCATTAATCTCTCAAATTTGAAACTTGACCTTATGTAAAAACAGTTTATTTGTTTTGGATTGTGATATTTTTAATTATAAAAACTAATTTAAAACAATAAAGCTCTTTTTTCTTTTTCTGTTTATTATGCTTGCTTTTTTTGTTCTTTCTTGTTTTGTTAATTTAGCTCATCATTTTATTTTCAAATTTTGCCTTTATTATCAATTAATTAATCTTATTATTTCATATTTTTTGTTCATTTTTTCCTTCTAATTAACTATTTAATGATATATTTTTTCTTCAATATTTAAAAAGTGACAATTAAATTGGTGCAATGGGTGCATCAAGCTTAGGTTCTGCTTTAGCAAATTGCATTAATCTCTCAAATTTGACACTTGACCTTAGGTAAAAACAGTTTATTTGTTTTGGATTGTGATATTTTTAATTATAAAAACTAATTTAAAACAATAAAGCTCTTTTTTCTTTTTCTTTTTATTGTGCTTGCTTTTTTTGTTCTTTCTTTCTTTGTTAATTTAGCTCATCATTTTATTTTCAAATTTTGCCTTTATTATTAATTAATTAATCTTATTATTTCATATTTTTTCTTCATTTTTTCCTTCTAATTAACTATTTAATGATATATTTTTTCTTCCATATTTAAAAAGTGGCAATTAAATTGGTGAAATAGGTGCATCAGGCTTAGGTTCTGCTTTAGCAAATTGCATTAATCTCTCAAATTTGAAACTTGGCCTTCGGTAAAAACAATTTATTTGTTTTGGATTGTGATATTTTTAATTATAAAAACTAATTTAAAACAATAAAGCTCTTTTTTCTTTTTCTTTTTATTGTGCTTGCTTTTTTTGTTCTTTCTTTCTTTTGTTAATTTAGCTCATCATTTTATTTTCAAATTTTGCCTTTATTATCAATTAATTAATCTTATTATTTCATATTTTTTCTTCATTTTTTCCTTCTAATTAACTATTTAATGATATATTTTTTCTTCCATATTTAAAAAGTGGCAATTAAATTGGTGAAATGGGTGCATCAGGCTTAGGTTCTGCTTTAGCAAATTGCATTAATCTCTCAAATTTGAAACTTGGCCTTTGGTAAAAACAGTTTATTTGTTTTGGATTGTGATATTTTTAATTATAAAAACTAATTAAAAACAATAAAGCTCTTTTTTCTTTTTCTTTTTATTGTGCTTGCTTTTTTTGTTCTTTCTTTCTTTGTTAATTTAGCTCATCATTTTATTTTCAAATTTTGCCTTTATTATCAATTAATTAATCTTATTACTTCATATTTTTTATTCATTTTTTTCCTTCTAATTAACTATTTAATGATATATTTTTTCTTCAATATTTAAAAAGTGGCAATTAAATTGGTGAAATGGGTGCATCAGGCTTAGGTTCTGCTTTAGCAAATTGCATTAATCTCCCAAATTTGACACTTGACCTTCGGTAAAAACAGTTTATTAATTTTGGATTGTGATATTTTTAATTATAAAAACTAATTTAAAACAATAAATCTCTTTTTTCTTTTTCTTTTTATTGTGCTTACTTTTTTTGTTCTTTCTTTCTTTTGTTAATTTAGCTCATCATTTTATTTTCAAATTTTGCTTTTATTATCAATTAATTAATCTTATTATTTCATATTTTTTCTTCATTTTTTCCTTCTAATTAACTATTTAATGATATATTTTTTCTTCAATATTTAAAAAGTGACAATTAAATTGGTGCAATGGGTGCATCAGGCTTAGGTTCTGCTTTAGCAAATTGCATTAATCTCTCAAATTTGACACTTGACCTTAGGTAAAAACAGTTTATTTGTTTTGGATTGTGATATTTTTAATTATAAAAACTAATTTAAAACAATAAAGCTCTTTTTTCTTTTTCTGTTTATTGTGCTTGCTTTTTTTGTTCTTTCTTTCTTTTTTAAATTTAGCTCATCATTATATTTTCAAATTTTGCCTTAATTATCAATTAATTAATCTTATTATTTCAAATTTTTTGTTCATTTTTTCCTTCTAATTAACTATTTAATGATATATTTTTTCTTCAATATTTAAAAAGTTGGAATGAAATTGGTGATTAAGGTGGATCAGGCTTAGGTTCTGCTTTAGCAAATTATATTAATCTCTCAAATTTGAAACTTAACCTTAGGTAAAAACAGTTTATTTGTTTTGGATTGTGATATTTTTAATTATAAAAACTAATTTAAAATAATAAAGCTCTTTTTTCTTTTTCTGTTTATTGTGCTTGCTTTTTTTGTTCTTTCTTTCTTTGTTAATTTAGCTCATCATTATATTTTCAAATTTTGCCTTAATTATCAATTAATTAATCTTATTATTTCAAATTTTTTGTTCATTTTTTCCTTCTAATTAACTATTTAATGATATATTTTTTCTTCCATATTTAAAAAGTAGCAATTAAATTGGTGAAATGGGTGCATCAGGCTTAGGTTCTGCTTTAGCAAATTGCATTAATCTCTCAAATTTGAAACTTGGCCTTTGGTAAAAACAGTTTATTTGTTTTGGATTATGATATTTTTAATTATAAAAACTAATTTAAAACAACAAAGCTCTAATTTATTTTTCTTTTTATTGTGCTTGCTTTTTTTGTTCTTTCTTTCTTTGTTAATTTAGCTCATCATTTTATTTTCAAATTTTGCCTTTATTATTAATTAATTAATCTTATTATTTCATATTTTTTATTCATTTTTTCCTTCTAATTAACTATTTAATGATATATTTTTTCTTCTATATTTAAAAAGTTCAAATAAAATTGGTGCAATGGGTGCATAAGGCTTAGGTTCTGCTTTAGCAAATTGCATTAATCTCTCAAATTTGAAACTTAGCCTTCGGTAAAAACAATTTATTTGTTTTGGATTGTGATATTTTTAATTATAAAAACTAATTTAAAACAATAAAGCTCTTTTTTCTTTTTCTTTTTATTGTGCTTGCTTTTTTTGTTCTTTCTTTGTCAATTTAGCTCATCATTTTATTTTCAAATTTTGCTTATATTATCAATTAATTAATCTTATTATTTCATATTTTTTCTTCATTTTTTCCTTCTAATTAACTATTTAATGATATATTTTTTCTTCAATATTTAAAAAGTGGTAATTAAATTGGTGATGAAGGTGCATCAGGCTTAGGTTCTGCTTTAGCAAATTGCATTAATCTCTCAAATTTGAAACTTGTCCTTCGGTAAAAACAATTTATTTGTTTTGGATTGTGATATTTTTAATTATAAAAACTAATTTAAAACAACAAAGCTCTTTTTTCTTTTTCTTTTTATTGTGCTTGCTTTTTTTGTTATTTCTTTCTTTTGTTAATTTAGCTCATCATTTTATTTTCAAATTTTGCCTTTATTATCAATTAATTAATCTTATTATTTCATATTTTTTCTTCATTTTTTCCTTCTAATTAACTATTTAATGATATATTTTTTCTTCAATATTTAAAAAGTGACAATTAAATTGGTGCAATGGGTGCATCAGGCTTAGGTTCTGCTTTAGCAAATTGCATTAATCTCTCAAATTTGACACTTGACCTTAGGTAAAAACAGTTTATTTGTTTTGGATTGTGATATTTTTAATTATAAAAACTAATTAAAAACAATAAACTCTTTTTTCTTTTTCTTTTTATTGTGCTTGCTTTTTTTGTTCTTTCTTTCTTTCTTTCTTTCTTTCTTTGTTAAGTTAGCTCATCATTTTATTTTCAAATTTTGCCTTAATTATCAATTAATTAATCTTATTATTTCAAATTTTTTGTTCATTTTTTCCTTCTAATTAACTATTTAATGATATATTTTTTCTTCAATATTTAAAAAGTTGGAATGAAATTGGTGATTAAGGTGGATCAGGCTTAGGTTCTGCTTTAGCAAATTGCATTAATCTCTCAAATTTGAAACTTGACCTTAGGTAAAAACAGTTTATTTGTTTTGGATTGTGATATTTTTAATTATAAAAACTAATTTAAAACAACAAAGCTCTTTTTTCTTTTTCTTTTTATTATGCTTGCTTTTTTTGTTCTTACTTTCTTTGTTAATTTAGCTCATCTTTTCATTTTTAAATTTTGCCTTAATTATCAATTAATTAATCTTATTATTTCAAATTTTTTGTTCATTTTTTCCTTCTAATTAACTATTTAATGATATATGTTTTCTTCAATATTTAAAAAGTTA
Organism: Tetrahymena thermophila SB210; assembly: GCF_000189635.1. Classification (NCBI taxonomy): domain Eukaryota; phylum Ciliophora; class Oligohymenophorea; order Hymenostomatida; family Tetrahymenidae; genus Tetrahymena; species Tetrahymena thermophila. The sequence continues at coordinate 386,978 of NW_002476355.1, forward strand.
CAATTAAATTGATGATAAAGGTGCATCAGGCTTAGGTTATGCTTTAGCAAATTGCATTAATCTCTCAAATTTGACACTTTACCTTAGGTAAAAACAGTTTATTTGTTTTGGATTGTGATATTTTTAATTATAAAAACTAATTTAAAACAACAAAGCTCTTTTTTCTTTTTCTTTTTATTGTGCTTGCTTTTTTGTTCTTTCTTTCTTTGTTAATTTAGCTCATCATTTTTTTTCAAATTTTGCTTTTATTATCAATTAATTAATCTTATCATTTTATATTTTTTCTTCATTTTTTCATTCTAAATAACTATTTAATAATATATTTTTTCTTCAATATTTAAAAAGTGGCAATAAAATTGGTGATGAAGGTGTATCAGGCTTAGGTCCTGCTTTAGCAAATTGCATTAATCTCTCAAATTTGAAACTTGGCCTTAGGTAAAAACAGTTTATTTGTTTTGGATTGTGATATTTTTAATTATAAAAACTAATTTAAAACGACAAAGCTCTTTTTTCTTTTTCTTTTTTGTTCTTTCTTTCTTTTGTTAATTTAGCTCATCATTTTATTTTCAAATTTTGCCTTTATTATCAATTAATTAATCTTATTATTTCATATTTTTTCTTCATTTTTTCCTTCTAATTAACCATTTTAATGATATATTTTTTCTTCAATATTTAAAAAGTGACAATTAAATTGGTGCAATGGGTGCATCAAGCTTAGGTTCTGCTTTAGAAAATTGCATTAATCTCTCAAATTTGAAACTTAACCTTAGGTAAAAACAATTTATTTGTTTTGGATTGTGATATTTTTAATTATAAAAACTAATTTAAAACAATAAAGCTCTTTTTTCTTTTTCTTTTTATTGTGCTTGCTTTTTTTGTTCTTTCTTTCTTTGTTAATTTAGCTCATCATTTTATTTTCAAATTTTGCTTTTATTATCAATTAATTAATCTAATTATTTCATATTTTTTCTCCATTTTTTCCTTCTAATTAACTATTTAATGATATATTTTTTCTTCAATATTTAAAAAGTTACAATTAAATTGATGCAATGGGTGCATCAGGCTTAGGTTCTGCTTTAGCAAATTGCATTAATCTCTCAAATTTGACACTTGACCTTAGGTAAAAACAGTTTATTTGTTTTGGATTGTGATATTTTAAACAAAAAAAATGAATATAAAACAAAAAATCTCTTTGAATTTATTTGATATGTTTTATTTATTTTATTTTTTTATCTTTTTTATTCAACTAATAATATTTTATTTATTAATTTAAAGAATAATTTTTAATTTAAAAGTTTATTCTATTTTGATATTTATTAATAATTTACACAAATTTATTATAAAAGTGCTAACTCAATGAATGAATATTAAAAATTCAAAGGAATAAGCAAGTGTCGTAAATCAAAAAGATTAGTTGTCTTTGATTTATTATGATAAACAATTGGTGAAAAAAGGATGAATAAATATAAAATGTTTGAATAATACCGTAAATTCTCCTTAATTAAGACACTCGACTTTTAAATGTTTGATTGAAAAATGGTGTCTTTTTAATTAAAAAAAGTAAAAAGTTTTATTTATTTATTTTAAGTTAATATTTTGCTGTAATATATTAAGTATCCATCTATATTTAACAAAGAAATTTATTTATTATGATTATGTAAATAAAACAAAATGAATGTATTTCTACTAAATATATTTGATAATAAATTGATAATCCTCCAATCAAAAAGTTATACAGAAAAATGGTAATTAATTTTAATATAAAAAAGTAGACAGTTTATTTATTTTTAAAAGAAAAGTAATACTTATATATACTACTAACAAATATAAACAAGTATTTAATTATTAATTCATTCACTGATTAACATTTTAAAATAATCTAATTTGTCTAATTGTCTGGTACTTTAAGTTTTATTAAGTCATATTTTTGAAATTTATTTTGTAGATACTACCTGCAATTGATAGTTAAAATGTTTACTATTCATTTTCTGGATTTAATTTATATTAATTATACTTTTTTACTAACAGCTTTTAGCTGTCTTCATCATAATTTCTCCATCCTAAATCTCCTAAAAATTGCCATACAGAATTGTTTTTTTGTTATTTTTAATCTTACTATTGGATAGATACATTTAACTATTAAACTTATTATTTATTGTCATCAGCTATACGTAGAATCTTTCTAGTAGTGCCTGTCTTTTTATTCTTTTAAGTGTTTTCTTTAACATCAATTATATAATTTTTATTGTTGATTAAACATTATACAATAGGATTAGACTATTAGTTATTAAGATATTTCTAAAAGCAATCTTCTAAGCACATTTAGATATTATCGCTGTAAGGTACCCACACATTTTATGCATTATAACAGTACCATGAAATCAATCCTTATTAGTCTTATTAAATCTACTCCATTTTCTTTTTATCTAGAATAATTTATTTAAAAAAGAAAAAAAATATATATAATATAATTAAATGTTGATGTAATTAATCTTTTTACAAAGTAAATTATTTGTTTCTAAAAATATAAAGAGTTTTTTTTAAACATATGTATATAAATTAATTTTTGTGACTAAATATAATAAATTCCGTTCAAATCTTTATTTATTTTTATATAAATGATCAATATCAATCTTTTTTTAAATACTTATGCAGAAATAATATTCTAAAATAATTTTGAATTAATACGGTTTTCAACTTAATGGAGGAATAATTTTTATAGTAATTGTGTTGTATTCCTTATTTTGATACTATTATTTAACTATTTTACTAATAATTAATTACTTTTTATTGTTTAAGTATTTATGACAGCCATGCTTTGATTTTCATAATAACTAGATTCATAATATTTTTATTTTTACAAATCTTTAAAAAAGAAGTCAATTCTTTACTAACATTCGTTATTTATAGTCATTTTTATTATTTTATTTAATGCAAATATTTTATTAAAATCGCTTTTTACTTATCCTGAAATCAAAAAATATCCAGCCAGAAATGTTTGTTTCAATTTAAAAAAAAATTTTGTTACAAAATATAAATTAGAATCTATAATTTTTTTTTTACTATAACTTTTACTGCATTTGAAATATCACTAACAAACCATTAATGAATGATATTATAATTTGTGATACTTCAGATGATTATTATATTATTTATGAAAATTCTTTTGTTCTACATCGTAATTATTTTCTTTATATTTGATTTTAAAATGCTTAACAAAAATTAATAAAAATACAGATACGTTTATATTTTTATTTATTATTCATTGAGGGTTAAATAGCTGGGCTTGTAAAAAATGCACAGGATTTAAGAATAATAAAAATAAAATAAAAAATACAATTTAATTTAAATCAAAAAATAAAGGCCAAAACCAAAAACTAATACTAAAAATATCCATTTATTTTAGAGATATTGATAAGCTTTACCAAATTGCATACTATTTTAGTATGAATCTAATAAATCTTTAGGTAAAAATATCATATAAAATTAAAATTTTAAATAAAGATAATTGAAAAGCATCTCTAACAAATATAATATTAAAATAAATTGAAGATAAATAAATTTAATAAAAGTTGTAAAAATATTTATTTTTATTAAAAATAATAGATCATTTAGTAAGAAAATTAATTATTTATTATCAAAAGGCTAAAATCAAATATAAAAACTAATTTCAATTAACAATAATGAAATGATTTAAATATATTTGAATTTTTATTTCTGAGCATTTAGAATTATAGGTTGCTCTTCCAACTTTTTAATATTAAAAAAGCTAGCCTTAATCTACTTATTTAATATCTAAGCAAGAAATTTTTAAATTAATTAATTAATTATTTCGTTTTTTCAAATAGAAAATAAAAATTACTTTTAGAAACAATAAGCACACAATATAATAATTATAAAACTTTTATTTGAAAATTTAACTCAATTTGTTTATATGGTTACAAAAAGATAAGTGAAGTACATAAAAAAATTTCATCATATCTTTGTCAACTTACATATGAATTAAGTTTTATTCATAATCTGAAATAACTTAGTTAATTTATGAATATCTAAGAAAATAGTATTTTCAACATTGAATTTAAGAACTTAATGATTAGTAAAATAAAATAAAAAACAAATATCATACAATTTGCTAATAAATAACTTATTTAAGTAATCTTAATATAAACATCTAGCTTATTTTTATTCAAAATTTCTAACTTTAAACATTTTTACAAAATTGAAATGATTTAAAATATTTTTAATCTTAGAATTAGTATAACAGTAAGTAATTTCAATTTAAACATGATAAAACAATACTTATGAATAAATTGAATATTTTATTTGATTTCTTGAAACAGGGATTAACTTAGAAGTTTTTTTAAATTCAATTATTATAAAATTTAATTTAATTTGTAGTATTTTCTAAAATATTTTATTTCTTAATACTTTTTAAAAGTAAAATAAAAAATTATTTAAAGATTAATGCTTTTTAAAAAAATTCATTCTCTTAAAATTATAAAAATAAATTGCTTAAACATAATTCGAAGAATTAGTAAAAATTTAAATAAGATAAAAAGAAGACATTGTATTTTAATAAATATAAAGAGTAATTAAAAAATATTTAATATTTAGATAAGTTTTAGTTTGAAAATATTTATTTTAATATAAAATATCAGATTGCTTGCTTATGGGGAACTGCCATTAAAATTCAATCATTCCTAGTATTTGTTAACATGATCAAATTAAACATGAATATTGTAAATTTTAAATTAATGATTTAGAAATTGCAAAAATGTATTCATAATTAATTAATAAATAAATAAAGACAGTTAATTTACATCATATAGAAAATAGATTTCCTTAGTTATTAAGTAAATAAATTAATTTTCAGTTAATAGCTTATACATCATTTAAAAGATATTATTTTTTACATATTAAGTAAATCTAAAGGAAGCACTCAAAGCTTAATAGAGGAATTATCATAAAAAATGATATAGTATTAATAAATAACTCATTATTATATCTCTTTTGAGTAATTCAATATTTAATTATATATAACTATTTTAACTATTATTTCTTTTATGATAAAAAATAAATATAGAAGTGAAGATTTTATATATCATCTTGAAAATTTAAATAACGCGTTTAATTAGTCTAATTAAATTATTGAACTCAGTCTCAATTTCCAGTAATTAAATTTATTGAGCTATTTTTAAATATTAATTTTTTTATTTTTCTGAAAAAAGGAGGCTTTCAATAAAAAATAATGGATTATAGAAAATAGGGTAATGCTTGTCACATTGCTAGAAAGTTAAAAGATTAGAATTATGTTTAGGGTATTTATAAATCAAATTCTCTTATATTATAATAAAATAAATAAATCATATCAAACAAAAATATATAATTATAATTAGGTCAAATTAATTCACTTATTAAGGAATCTAGTTATTATGTAACAATATTACAAAATTGAAGCTGCTAGAAAGAATCTTTCTTGAATTATAGTACTTTTTTTTATTTATATACTGATATTTGACTTCTTAAAGTATAAATTAATTAGAGTCTGACTCAGTTGTTGACATAGGGGATGCTGTTGCTGAACTTCCTTGCTTATTTTCTTTAAAATTAGATTTTTCGTAATACCATAAATTAATTGTTTTGTTAAATTAATCAACATATGATATATAAATAGTTTTAATAATGTATAATTTGATGGGATTTAAAAATTTGTAAACTCAATTAATAAATCAGACAAGCTTTAATATTTGGACTTAACTTTAGAGTAAAATTAATTTCTCATTAAAAGCTATTTATTTCCCCTTAAATAAATAATTTTGGTTATAATAGTGTAAATAACATATTAGACATTGGATCTTTAGCCTTTAAATAGATAGAATAAAAAACACAATTAACTTAACTCTCACTTTCTCTTTGGTAAAAAAATATTATTTATTTATTTTTATACATTTTATATGTTAAACTAATTTTAAATCCTAAAATTATTTTATATAGTTCAAATAATATTACAAATGTTGATCAGCTGATAGATTCTATTTCTTAACTCTTTAACTTATATAATTTAGTTATAGATTTATCGTAAATATTTATTTAGATCTTTTTATGCAATTTTAAATACAAATCAATACAGATATTTCATCAAAAGTAAGTACCTACCTCTACTAAATTTTTTATTTTTAAAAATAATAAAAAGATAAAAAAATAGTATAGGTTACTTTCATTTAAAAATCTTTAGTTTTTATCTTAAATTTATTTTTTGAGTAAAAATATTAAATTTTAATTTGATAATTTATTAAATATAGATATAATCCTGTTAGCTCAAGTGTGGATTAACTAGAAATTGTAAAAAAACTTAATAATTTAAAAAAGCTATTAATTTTTAAATTTAAGATGAGAATCACAGCAAATCATAGATTTGCTAAAAAATATATACAATCAAATTTTAAAAAACTAGTAATCATGTAGTTTAATAGCTGATTTAGTAAATAAATATTTATAATATTAAGCAAGAAATAAGTATAATTTTAAATATGTAAATATGGATTGAATAAATAATTGATTGATTGATTGATAAACTGGCTGGCTGGTCTAACTATTTCAATTTAGTAAATTTATTTTGAAGTACGATTTATATAATTATATAGTCTCAATATTTAATTTAATTTATTCAATCACAATAAATTATTAGAAAAACAATAATATATATTATTTACTTATTTACTTATTTATTTATTTACATTTTATAGTATTTAATTTTCTGTAATCAATTATTCATATTAAAAACTGTATCTTTGCCATCGTTTTCTATATTTTAATTGCTGATGTTGTTATTTTCAGTATTGTTGTACTCATATTATGGAGTTTGAAATGCATTTCCATAATCTCCATAAGGTGCATAAGCTCCACCAAGATCATAGCCTGGAGTGATGCCATAATCAATAGCTCCTTATGAAGGAGTTTAATTTAAATCGACTTTAACTTCTCCTAGATCAATTGCACCATATTAGTTTCCTTCAGAAGGAGCATTTGAAACATTGTTTTTATTCTCTCCAGAAAGATTATTATGACCTCCTTCTTCATCTTTATGATCTTTTATTGGATTATTATCTACTCTCAAGTTATCTTGTTGAGCTTCATTCTTATCCTAACTATCAAGTCCTTGTAATTGTTCTAATTTATCTTTCATGTACTCACTCTTAATAAATTTATCATCTCCTTTGCTCATAACATTTTCGTCTAACAAAAAATACAAATTTCTTTATAAAAAATATAAACATTAAATTTATTATTTATTTATTACTTATATGAAGGGTAACAGGAGGATTTTAAGCAGAAGGAGGATTTGTGTTGATGGTAATAGAGATCTTACCATTTGAATAGCTAGTAATTTTTTCACCCTTAATTATTATAATAACAAAATTTAATATTAAGGATTTAAGTTAAAATATTATTTTTACTCCAATAGGAAGACACCAATCGTAAATGTAATCCCATTCATAATTTTCACGATAGAAAAGTTCTTTGAACATCTTACGTAAATACAAGTAATCAGGTTTATCTTCAAATCTCAAAGAGCGACAATAATTCAAATAGGTAGAGAATTCAACTAGTTTATAATAATAAAAATAAATAATCAGAATGAGAGAGGAATAAAAGTGGCCAATAAATTATATCAAACTCATAGTATTTTTGAATAAATAAATATATTACTAGGTAATCCTTTGCATAGAATTTCTACTGGAGTAGACATTTTCTTTTCCATAATTTTGTTGTATTTTTCTTACTTATTGTTTGCTTTAATACCTTGCCATGGTAGGTAACCTTTCAAGAAATAAACTAACACATAGCCTATAGCTTCTAAGTCATCTCTTCTAGACTATTCTATACCTAAATGAGCATTTATAGAAGCATAACGAGCGGTACCAGTCAAGTTTTTATTTTCACGATAAGGAATATGCTAATGAGTCTTTGAATCTCTAAACTTTTTACCTAGACCATAGTCAATCACATAAATTGTATTTGATTTTTTACCTAAACCTATTAAAAAGTTATCTGGCTTGATATCTCTATGAATATAACTCTTATAATGTACACTTTCTACTCTTTAAATCTAATTAATAAATATTAAGATGAATTTTGATAGAATTTATCTCATATAAATCTAAATGTTTATTCAATTTTAAAGCTGATTTGAAATCTAAAAATTTTATTTATACCATTTAATCGCATATCATGATAGTTGTTTTCAATGAAAATTTTCTTTTGCACAAATTGAAAAGATCTTCAAGTGAGGGTCCTAGCAGATCAAGTACCATAACATTACAGCCTGCCTCTTGACCGAACCAATATAATTTAGGGATACCAACTAAAATATTTAAGTTAGCTATTTAATTTTTATTACTATTTGAAAAAAAAATACCTCTATCCTGTAATGCTTTCATTATTTTTGCTTCAAAAAGAAGCTATGGGTGCTTAGATTTGCTATCTTCCTATTTTTATAAAAGAGTGGCTTATATCGATCTGCTAAAATATTATTTATTTAATAAGTTACAAGCTTGACGGCAACAATTTCTTTTGTTTCTGTGTTAGTGGCTTTACATCAAAGAATAATTTTATAAAAGCTATTTTAAAAGAAATTGAAGTTACCTAAATAAATATCACCAAAAGAACCAGAACCAAGTTTTTAACCAATAAGAAATTTTCCATTGATTTTTGTGTCTTTAAGGTCAGACATTTTGTATAAAAAGAATTAAAATGAGGATTGAAGGTTTTTTCTACTTTGGTTTTTTAATTCAATTAAATTCTTTAAATGACTAAATAAATAAATAGATTAAATTTCTTGAAGTTTTTATAATTATGTTTATAGCAAAAGCCAACTAATAAAACAAACTATTAAAAGAAATTTTTTAATAGTTAAAAATTTTCATGCAATTTTGAATGTTGTTTAAAGTTGTTTTGTTTTAATAATTGCTAGGTTTAAATAATTCAATAAGAAATTCAAATAAATTACAGTACAGTAAATACATACATACATACATACAACAGAGATCTCTACCTACCTATCTGTCTTAGTAAATTTTTTATTAATTAATTAACTAACTAACTACCTAATAAAATAAATATAATTACTATTTTAAACAAAATTTAAAAGAACATTTGTATTAGCTGTTTAAAAATTAAAAGAAAAAATTTAGTAGAAATAAATAGGCATGCAGATTTTGTATTGAGAAAGAAAGAAAGAAAAAAAGAAGAAGAAGAGATTTTTGAAAGAATAAATTAAAAAATAGAATGAATGCAAATATAAAAAAGTACATATTTATTTTGATAATTTAAGATATGGAATTAAAAAGAATTATAAGTAAATGTAAATGATTAATATTTAGTAGACGACACACACTTTTAACATATTAATCCTTATTAAAAACAAAAGTTATTTTGAATTGGTATTATTTTTTTTTATAATATTTTTCTGAATTAGTTGCAATAATTGAATAAGTTAGTTCTGCGGTTTATTCTTTTTTTAAATATTTATGCTCTAATTTTAATTTCTTTGATTTTCATTTTAAAGTTCAAGCCAAACAAGTAATAATAGATAGTTTGAAAGGTATTTTGATTTTATTATTAATTTATTTATTTATTGATAGATAGATAGTCTATGTAAATTTAATAGATTTTATTTTGATTAAACTAATTTCATTGATTGATTTATTTATTTATTATAGCTTTATCAAGTAGTTGTTTATTTTTTTATAAGATAAATAAACAAAGGATTATTTATTGAAATATTGCGATTAATTAATTTGAAGATATATAGATAGATATCTATTTATCAATCTATCTTTCTTTCTTTGTATTTAATGTGTTAATTTTAAAGAGGGATTTATTTTTTTGTCTAATTCATGGCAAAATTAAAATCATTTGAGGTCATTTTTTGTTCAGACGAAGTTGTATCTGAATCTCCATGATTTGATTTCTGTGAAATTTTAACAGATGTAGATAAAATTCTATAGTGCTCTCAAGTGAGATGCTTTATCTTTCATTCTGCCTTGCATGATCCAATTATGCGCTTTGTTTTGGAGAAAATGCAAGAACAACTTCCTGTATCCAACAATGAAAACAAACTCTTTTAGGAGAGCTCTGTTAAACTTTTTGTTTTTAAAGAATTACTTGAGAATATTTTTATATTCATTAAGCTCAGAGGCATCATTTATGCCTAACAACTCCATAATTTGTTACTCCTCTTCTTCTGATTAGACAAAAGTCAAAAATTAATTTAAAAAGTTTTTAACAAGATTTTTTGTATCAAACTTGCTCTTAGACTGACTGCCATCAGAGCATTTTGCAAATTATTCAGCAGAGCCAGCGCTGCTTTCGTCATCGATTTAATCATCATGATTTTCGTCTGTATTTTTACTTGATTTTCTTTTTTATTTGGTTTAAATTGCACTTTCATCATCGTCATCATAGAAAACTTATTCAATATTTTAAGTTAGTTTATTCTTCTTTTTCAAAGCTGCTTTTTTCTAAGCCTTTGATTGAATTTAATATTATTATTGCTGTTGTAACTATTATTAATCGAATTATTTTTATTATAAATCTTCTTCGTTCACAGAAAAGGAACTTTAGTTAGAATTTTGTTTGGAAAGGACAGCAGGATACAATGGCTGTGTAGTTTGCGAGCACATTGTGCCACTTCTTGATATGCCACCAACTTGAGCAAGGTACTGCTCATATTTTTCTGGCATAATAATTTCTGCCAAATGCGTAGTTTTAGGAGAGGGAGCAGGCCCTCCATAAATTATTTTTGAGTTTTTCACTTTTTTTTAATTTTTTTCAATTTTATTTTTAATTTTTGTATTAATTAAATTATTTTGCATTTGTTGTTGTGAATAAGATTATTCACTCAGTTCGCTTGAATGTTATTTATCTTCAGCATGTCCTTCTTATTATGAACATTCTTCGTTTTAAAGTTAATTCTCAAAAATTTAGTCACAGTCTCTCGATGATGATGGTAGTTACTAACGGTCTTCAAGAAGTTGCTGTTGCAAGGACTGCTTTTACTTTCTTTCCATAATTCTTTTTGATCTGTGTCTTAAATTAAGTTTATCAAATTTTTCCTTTGATTTAAATTCCTTAGCAATAGAATTTTGTTGTATTGAAGGTGAATTTTACTTTTCCTTTTTATTATTTATTTGCGAACTATTGATTATAATTTATTTTTTATCTTTTAAATTATTCGTATTACTGTTATTATTGTTGTTGTTATTGTTGATTATTTTTCCTTAATCAAAACTTTATTCTGAAATTAATTAATTTAAATATTCTTCTAATGATTGCTTGTTTTATTATAAACATTAGTTGTTAACTTTTAAATTACTAAGTACTTCATCTAATTCATTTTAGGCATTTTCCTAATCCAGTTTCGAAATAACACTCGACTACTAACTTGATTTTTCAGGCTACAAACTTGCGATTACATTATGATTAAACGATGCAATTTGATTTATCAGCTAAATAGACTGCATAATATTATCTTCGTTTGTTTAAATTTAATTATTTTCTTTATTCTTTATATCACTAATTATACTTTATGGAGATCCTAAAGGTGATTCTTCCAAAATTTGCTCATCAGACTAATTTTTTTATTGTGCTTCTACGCTACTGCTTAAACCTAATATTTGACTTAAACATATTATATTTTTAAGTTAGCTATCCTATTCTTACATATTTAATTACTATTATGATTTATTGATTTATTTAAAAAATTTTTTTTTTTTTTGAATAAGATCTGTTTAGGTGTTTTGAATATTATTGATTATTATTTAATCCCCAAATTTGATAATAAATTATCTTTATTTATCACACTATATATTAGGGTTAGATAAGCTATTTGCGTTATCAATCAAGCATTCATATTATTTTGAATTAGATTTTTATTCTTATTAAGCTTTCACTTATTCTTCTTACTTTGAGTCTACTTTTCTTAGACACTAGATTGGAATTTTAGAGACTGCTTTGTCTTTGATTATGCTTGAATTCTAAATTTCAATTTCAGATATAATGTGCTCATTCCATTAAATTTAATTGTTCACTTTTATTTGCTTATTTAATTCTTCTATTTCTTCTTCACTTTCATCGTACTTTTCTTCTTCTTCCAAGCGAAGCGCCCTTAAGTCGATCACTTAAATTTACTGCTTGTGATTTGAAGATATAGCTTTATATTTTACCTGTAAAGCGGTTTAGTCTTTATAAGCCCAAGGATTTGATTAGTTTGTTAAAACTTCTACTGCGCAATTGTTATTAGGTGATATTTTTTTATATTTGCAAATATCACTTATTTTTCTCTTTTTAATGTTATTTTTGGTCTATTAAAAGAGCTACTTCTTTGATTTATCAGGAGTGGAGTAAATAAACGCATCTTAAAATTTATTTTATTAAGGAAGAGTGTCTTGAGAATCTTTGAGAGTTACTGCATTTTGGTTCTAATTTTAAAGTATTTAAGTAGAAGAAAATTTACTCTACTTTTTATCACTTGCTATTTGATTATTATTATTAATCAAAGAATCAGATTACTTAAGCTAAATTAAGAGAGATTTATTGAGACTGATTGTTTCTCTTATCTGAATACCTCTTTTCTATTGATAATAAAAAGATTTAGTATCTTACAAAATAAATTTGTTTCAATTACAAATATTGAAACTCTTTATTTTTATAAATTTTTTAATTAAACACAAATTATTTAAGCTAAATTCACAAATTCTTTGATTTCATTTTCATATTTCTTTCTTTATTAATTTATTGTTAATTATCTTGTTTGTTTGTTTGTTTGTTTGTTTGTTTGTGTGTTTGTTTTTTTGATAGTCGGTTGGTTCTTTTTAATTTTTTTGCAAAAAATACTATAAAATAAATTAGATACTGAATTGAGATGACTGGCTGATAATTAAAATCCCTTCTTATTCGATTACTCTGAATTTATTTTTTATTTCAAATCTTCTTTTTGCTTGTCTTAGCAAGACTGAATTAAATTTTCGAGACTTATTTTAAGTTTATCCTATGCATCTTTACACTCTTATGCTTATTAATATTTTTTATTATTTGAATAAAAAAGTTTCTAGTTTAAATTGTCTTCTTTTTCTGGGCTTTTTTCTTAAAACTCTATATTTGCTTTCATTGATGAAAAATCATTAGAATTAAGGCTTAAGACAAGATTTAGCTTTTAATTATCTACTTCTTTTTCATTGTTTTTCTCAAATGATAAAATTTATTCTCCTCCAGCAATATCTTGATCTAAGCTATCTTGCTATTCTTCTTAATCAAAGCTGGTATATTCCTCATCTTATCTATCTTCTAAAATTAAATAAAATGCCACACTTTATAATTTAAATTTTATAAATATTTATTTACCTGTCTATTCATGGCTAATCTCATTTTCAGATGATTATTTTGATTGCTTTTTGCAAAGCTCATTAAAGATATCCTGCTTTAAAGAGCCATCTTCCAGCTTAGAGAAATCCAATTAATTTAATTCTTCTATTATTTTTTCTGTAGTAAAATTAATTCCTTGCTCATTTTATAGAGGATTTTATTACTAAATTTGCGACGCAAAGCTTTTACTGTGCATCAAAAGAGTGAATGCCATATAAACGCGATCACTATCATATTCTAGAGATTATTTGTTACTATCTTAATTGTTAATTGTTTGTTCTTAAATATCTTTAGGTTTATCAAAACTTTAATCTTCTTCATATTAAATTTATTAGTTGCTGTTTTTGTTTGCCAAAGTAGAATTAAAATTTTTTTGGAAATTTTAGAACAGTTATTCACCACGAGCAGTAGAGTTTAGTTAGTAACAACAATTCATTTCATTTTCATTTGAATTTTCACTTTCATCTTTGGAATTAGTTTGAGACACTCCTGAAGTAGATTAATTAATTTAAAATATATTACTTGTATTAGATTTTTAATTAGTATTTTCCTTTGAAGATAAAAACGAAGAAGGTTTTTATATTAAAATTATTTTCTCCTTAGAATTCTTAATTGAGCTTGAGTTTGAAGGTGAAGTCTAAACATAGTCATCAAATGAATTTTTTTATTAGGGTGACTGTACTCTTTCATTATCGTTTCCTATTTCTGAATTTTGTTTTTGGCAATTAGTAGAATTAGCAAATAGATTCTTTTTTAGTTTATTTAAAGAATCGTCTTGTTATGAATTACTTGAACTCTTCTCATTTTCTTAGGTATTACTGCTATTATTGACAGCCTTTGATGAGTCGCTTTGGTTTGAGTAAAGACTCAATGCCGTTGATTTTCTAGAATAATGCATTTAATCAGAGTAACTAAAAGGAGAAGAATTTCGTAAAGCATAACTCTCCTTGCATAGCTCTAATTTCTCACTAAAAGAACTCTTTTCTTATTTGCTTTTAAGATTTAAAAACTCTTCTTATTGCATTTGTTCATTTGATACAGAACATGCATTTTATCTTGTATAGTAGTCTTCGTTTGATAAGTTATTTCTGATTGGAGACTCTGAGTTGCTCTAGTTATCTTCAATTTATCTTTACTACTCAAAAGATTAGCTTTCTTATAAAATTTTCTAGCCTTATTGTTATTAATTTACTTAAGAAATTGAGTGCTTAGCAAGAGACTAAGAAACCTCTTTATCAACTAACAGCTTCTCAATAAACTAATTAGTAGAAGAGCTGATGTCATTTTCACTTTAAATGTTAGATTAGAGGTATGTATCTTCCCTCTTTTTGACTGATATCATTTTAAATATTGAAGTATAAAGACAATTGATCTTGTCAAATTATGATTGAGCTTATTATAATTATTATATTCTTAGTAAGTCTTTTAATTTAATTTTTTCTGTTTGTTTTTCTATTTATTATTACTATAGCTTTTTATCTTTATGATCATAAGTTTTTTTTTTTTTGATGTGAAATCTAAATTTGAAGAAATATGAATCCTCCATAGTAATTTGTTATCAAATAAACATTGAAAAATAGTGAGTAAAACACAAATAAAACAAAAATTTCTGTGACAATGTGTGAAATCAGTATCAAAAATAAATGATTAACAATTTTTATATAAAAAATTTATTGTCAAGTCTTCATATTTAACTCAACGAGCATTCATTTTTTTGTGATTGGTGCAAGAATGTTTATGAATTTATTTATTTATTTATTCATTATTTCATTCTATCTTTTGTGTCTTTATATGCAGAATATTAAAAATTTTAATTATTTATTGTAAATACTATTATGTTTGCTTGAGTGGTATCTGTTAAAGAAAAGTGAGAGGAAGTAAATGTTGAATGAGTGCATAATTTAAAATAAATATTTAAATCTGAATGGTATTTAATCATAATTTATTTATGACTCTACTTCTACTTATTTATTATGAATCTCCAGTAGCTTTCTAATAGAAGACTTAATGAACTAAATTAAACAAAATGAGATTGATTATTCCTAATAAAAATTTTAAAATTTAGAATCAAGTTTATAAATGATTTTTGAATTTTAAGTGTTCCTAAAGAGTGTTTTTGTTTTGTTTTTTTTCCTTTTAATCAATATTTTCTATTTACTATATTAATAATATTGTAATATTATCTTATTATCAATTGATTGACTAATAAATAATCTTGAACAATACTGAAAGAATTTGAAAATAATCAAAAACAAACATGAAATGAGCATAAACAACAGTTCAATTAATTTTATAAATACAATAAATATGTCAAGCAAAATAATTAACTTCCAATTGTTTGTTAACAAATTATAAAAAATATCAGTACAGTTTTCAGTTTTATTTTTATTCAGGTTGTAATAATTGGCAATCAATTAATTTAGGCTCTTTGTTAGTTTTTGTTTGATAAATTTCATGCTATTTAAATTTTAGCGTTTTTTCTTAATTTTATTTTTATCAAATAAATGTTAGGATTATTGTATACATATTTGAATTTTCTATTCCTACTTCTTTGTTTTTCTCAACTTTAATAAAATTTAGTCACATACAATAATTAGTAATTTTATAATATAAATTCTTCTTTTTATTTGTTTAAAACCCTTAGATTAATTAACTAACACAAAAGACTTCTAATAGTTAAAAAAAAGCAGAATAAATTTTTTTCCCTATTTAAAATATTAAATACAACTTTAAAAAATTCAAATGTAAATCAAATATTGATTAATTTAATCATATTAAAAAAAACTAATGTTAGCAGATAATTTAAAATAACAAATAATGGTATATTAAATTGCTTTGTCTATTATTTTTATATTAGGCGATTGATTACATTTAAATATTCATATATTCTTTATAAATTTGTTTTTATTATAATAAAACTAAATATAAACTAAAAAAAGTAGAAGTTTTTAACCAATTTATCAGCACATAAAATTGTATTAGTAAGCTTTTAAGTACTAATAATTAATATAATTGCATAAAATTCAAGTATTTGCTTTAAATAATTAAAGGAGCTCTATAAAATAATGTAGTGAATAATCAACTGGCTGAATAAATATGATGAATGAAAGATTAAATTATTTAGATAATCTATATATACACACATTTTTATTTTTTTTGAAGTTACAGTTGCTATAAATATAAAGAAATAAAATTTGATATATATTTGTAAATTTAATTATTTGGTTAAAGTGTTAAATTTTTATAACTATTTGCACTTACTTACATATTCATTCTAAAGAAATTATTATCTAAGTGATTTACTCATTTTTATTTAGAGTAGATCAAATATGTAACTGATTGATATTCTGTCCTCTTCTTTATTATTTATTTTTATTATTATTAAGGAAAAAGTTATGTTTAGAGAAAATTATTTGAGTCCTTTACTACCCAAAGCTAGAAATATATATATTCAATAAATTATGAGATTTCAAGGCTTATTTAGCTTTATATAAAAATTTGAATGAAACTTATTCAGGCATTAAGATTACTACTACCACTACTAGTATAATTTAATCAAAAAAAGAATTTGAATCGATTTCTCTCTTTTGATAACAAAATCTGATTTGTTTGTTTGGTTGTTAAATATATTCAACTTTTTCAATTAGAATCCATTAATGTACAGCTTATATCTTAAGGAGAAGGCTACTTAAAATTGTTTGAATTTCCTGAGGCTGTACTACCATTCCTCATTGATTCATACTATTATTACCATTTAGTTTCCTAATTGATTATAAAAAATAATATTCATTCAATTTGTAGAAATTAATTTAATTTACCATGACTTTAATGGTTTTTTCTTAATTTAAAAGCATCATACTGGTTTATTCCTCTGTTTTCAATCTTGCTTTTTTCTCTTGATCTATTCTTTCAAGCAGCTTTTCCTAGATAAATCTTATTTTTAATTAAAAAAAATACATTCATTCGAGTGCACTTTTAAATAAATTAATTTCTATATATAGTAAATGAAAATATAATTTGTTTTTTTACTTTTAAATTGAAAGGAGCTCTTGTAATGAAATCTTTTCTTATCTTATGCTTAGATATTTTTTTTGCTGATTTGTTTATGTTTAGTAATATTCTCTAACTAGCTTGAAAAGTTCATCCTAATTTATATCTACATAATTTACAAGAAGTACCTTTTGCTCCAAACTTACTCTCTCCTCTTGCTTCAAAAACTCTTCTCTTTCTTTTTCTTCTTAGGCTGTTATTTTTAAAAATTTCATTTAAAATTCTTTTTATTTAGATTTTTAAAATAACAAATAAAGTATTACTTTTTTTATTCTTGACTGAAGATCCTTGCAAATCATCCAAAGAGGAAGTAGAAGTCGAATCGTTTCCATTTGAAGTTTGATATTATTTGTTAATACTTTAGGTTTAAATTTGTACTTGTTGCTCTTATTTTTTTTAATTTTATGGTTTTTAATCCTCCAAATGCTTTTCAGTTTAATAAAAAAAATTATAAATTTTGCTGAGATAAATGTTAAAAAAATGATATTACAAATATTTAAGAGTAAAGATTAGTCAACTCCTGCAAGAGATTTTATTGATCTTAGATTTAGAGTGTGGAAAGAATCTTTTAAAACTGCTGTTTAGCTTCTTCTTAGCTAGGAGGTACTAGAGCTAACTCGTGTTGATTATTTTAATTGCTTTTATTTATATTATCTATTTATTATGGTAATTTTGGAGGAGAAGTGGTTATAAATTGCTATTGAGACCTCTCCAAATTAGGTTTAGAGGGATAAGGCTATTTAACTATTTGTAATTATTAATTAGTGTTAGTCTCAGTATCACTCAATTCACTTCTTGAAGACATTAAATTAACACTTTTGCTGTAAGAGTGTCCACTTGGTTCAGTTTATAGCTATAAATATGAATTTTGATTTTTAATAGGTTACATTTTTTCATAGTGAATAACATTATTTGGTTCACATATTTTAACTTTTGTTGGCTTTATGCTTTATTTGTATGGTGAATTAAACTATGAAGTTTATATTTACTGCAACTAGGTTGAGTTCATGCTTTGATTCTTTTAAATTTATGCAGAAAGAGGTACGATACCATCTCCAAAAAAGAAGTTATTGATAGGAGAATTGTTTTAAGATTTATGATCAGAAATTCTTTTTTCTTACTTATTTGTTAATTCTTAAAAGTTTGCTTATTCATTTTGTATGACAGAGCTACTCTTTTAAAAATGTTAAGGAATTTCATTAGACTAAGTCTTGGCAGCAGTTTTAGCCAAATTTAAGAAAAATCTCCCTCCATCGTTGGGATCTCTATTTGGTGTCAGTTGTAGAGGAGATGAAAAGTGATTATTATTATTATTAGAAAGAATTTGTTAAGCACATAAAAAAGGGGAGTTTTAATTTTAACCAGATCTTGATGAAACTTAAGGTGAGACAATAAGTTAAATATCATTTTAAATATTATCTTCCATTTTTGTGTGATTTGAGTAGTATTGTTAATGCATTTCTGTTTTATTTTTTGAGGACTTTAAGCCAGTCATTGATTATGAAACTGTTATACTTGGCCCTCCAGAACTAATTTAACTGGTAGTTGTCTGCAATTGAAGGTTGCTATCGTCAGTGGTTTCTGGAAAAACAAAATTATTATCACCTTTCTTCTATGATGAGACATTAGTGGAAAAAGAGTTGAGATTTTAATCTAATTAATTTAAAAGAACGATTTAGCTAGGCTATAAATTATATCTTGATTAATAATTTAATTGTTGGTGAAAAAAATAATTGATTTATCAATATCAATTGACGCATGCATGAATTGCATGAATGAATAAAAAAATTAATAAAAATCATGAAAATTAATCATTTCAATAAGAAAAGAGATTAAATGACAGATAAATTTAATTTAAAAGCATGAAAAATCAAAAATAATTAAAAGATAGAAAGAAAGAAATATTATATTAAATTATCTATCTTTATTTAAAGCCAGAAACTCACTATTGAGATTATTAAAATAGCTATTAAAAAGCAACTAAATAATAAATAAATAATTAAAATCAATAGTGGTGTAGTAAATAACAGAATATTTTATAATATCTATTGCGTTATTTTATTCTAAATATTGATTGATTTATCAAATTAATTTTCTATCTTTTTCACTCAAAATTAATTAAAATTCAAATATTTTTCAAGGATCTTTCACTTTTACTAATTTAATTAGTTAGGATTCGAACTTATCCTTATTTTTCTTCTTATATATTTTTTTATTTATTAACAAGAAAATGTATTCGAGTTTTACATTTTTAATATTTTACTAGAAATGATGTTTGTAATTTGTTACATAGTTCTTTTGTGGTTTAAAGCTAATAATAATAATAATATTAACTGTGTTAGAAAAATGAATTAATTTGACTCGAACTTACTTCATCTAAAATATTAAATTATGTTCTATAAATTATTATATATTTGCTAAGTCATTTATTTACACTTTTTTAGTAGATATACTATTTTCGCTTTAAAAATGAATGAATGAGTTAATTAGAACAATTTTAGGAATGTTTCGATCTAAACATAGCAAATATTATTCGTAAAGCAAAAAAATGTAAAATTAAATATTTTATTTAATTACTCATATATGCAAGTTTGGTAGATTCTGCCCTTCTATGTTGCTAACTTAGCATTTTTTTCTGGAGAAGAGACTAAATGTCTTTTGGGATTTCAAACTGTTATTATTGACTAAGTTATTTTTGAGCACTGCTATTACCTTTCCCTATACCTGTATAAACATTTTATTGCTAACTGATTAGATTTGCTGTTTTTAGATTGCTCAAATTTGTCTAGGAATTATTTTTTTTTCCAGATGATAGATTTGCTGAAAAAGCTAAAGCCTAATTAAATGCCTATCCTTGTTAGGTTTCTAAAGCCAAGCTTTAGTTATTGCTAGAGTGTAAGCTTCCGTTTGTTTTAACTCTTGGTTTTTCAGCAGATTGGTGATATAAACTATTTTACTTAATTTGATTTATAGTTTGAGGATTGTAAATGCTGACGTTAATGCCTTTTTGACTAAGCTATTAAGAGAGAGAGCCTAATTTGTTAAAATTACATAATTAAAATATCAAATCAACCAAAAAAATAAATAAATGTAGATAATTTTTAAAGAGGATAATACTTTTCATTTATCGTTGCGAGATTATATTTAAATTTTGAATTGAGTTTTATCAATTTTAAAATGAGAACTAACTAACTAAGTGTGCTTGCTTGCTTGCTACTTTGCTATATTTGTTTTACTGATATCTAAAAAATATTGGTCTAAATATGTTTCTTTATTTGTATATTTATTTGCTTTTGTATTGATTGTGAATGTAAGTCAAACAAACTCTTGACTTTCTTTTTTCTTGAAAAAAATCAATTAATTATTTTTTGTAATTTTTTAATAATTTCAATTTAGTAAGGTTTTTTATTTTTTTTTCTTCTTGTTTTTATGTTCATTAATTAATAACTTTATGTGCCAGCTGCTACTGCTTAGAGAAATGTTAAATAGTAATATAAAATATAATATTAAAGATTGATTGGCTAAATTATTGACTGAATTATTTGTTTCTCATATTATTTTATAAATGCAAAACTTTCCCCTAAATAGCACATTAAGTTTACAATATCTATTAATTTTAAAGCAATATCTTATTTCTTGCTGGATTTTACTGAATTTCTTATTCTCTCAAACTAATGTTATCTATCTATACATCATTATTTCTCACATTTATTTACAATCACATATATAATTTAGACTAATCTAAATGATCTATCAAAAATCAGAAATTTATTCTTTGATCCACTCAAATTCAATTAAAAATAAAAAAATACATTTATCCTCACTCTAATTAATGTAATTAATCTTTAGGCAATCCTGAATCATTAAATTTACTTACTCATCCTCATCATCTTCCACAAAATTAAATCCTTTTATAATCAAATCTATTCTGCTAAATACCAAATACTTTACTTAAATTTATTTAAAATATCAATTATATCAATCAAAATAAATTTATTTACCATTATTTCTTAAGTAAAAGGGCTTTTCTCTTTTAAATTAATATTGTATTTCACTCATCTATAAAATTCTAATTTAGTAATAGCGTTACAACGATACGATTTTTTTATATTTAAATATAGATTCAGTAAATTCATAATAAAAAGCATGCATATATTAAAGTAAAAATTAGTAATAACAAAATTTTTTATAATTTTTGAATTTAATTTTACGATTAAATTGTTTTACAAGTAAATTTGGCTACAAATAATTTATTAAATTATTTAAAAATTATAAATAAAAATAATTCTTATTAAATAAATAACTTATAACTATTTAAAGAAAAAAGTGTTATTATTAAATAAAGTTTAAATGCACTTACATCATAGATTTAAATCAAACTATAATTTGAAAATCTCTTAAATACTCAAAATATATATATAATAATTAATGTATAAAATTGTTTGCTTTTGATAGATTTCAAATAAATATTTTATATTCTTACTTTTAAAATATTTGATAACATTTTCTGAAAATAATTATAATTCATTTTGCAATTCTTTTTATTTAATTAAAAATATTGCAAATTATATAAATTAGTTATTCACCGTTTAATAGTTTTATATGATTTTAATATATCAAAATTTATATTCAGAGTTATAAATAAAATAGAGAAAATAAAATAGTGTTATTAACTTTAACACATTTATCATAATTAATATGAGAAATATTTAATCTATTTAATAAAATGTAATTATTCATTTAAATATCTTAATTTTACATATTTCCTTTTAATAATATTTTAAGTAATCAAAAATACTTTTAGATTAACAAATGGAATAATTTCTGCTTGCTTATAATTTATACAATCCCATTTATCTTCTTAATACCTTGTGACACAAAAAATTTATTTACCCAACTTATAAAGAAAGACGTTTTTCAAAGGTACCTGATATAAAAAGGTACATAAAATACTCAAATGCTATTCAAAAAAAAGTATTTTGAGCAAAAATATTTAACCCAAACTAGAGAGGTAGTTCCCACTATAAAAAGATGTAAAAACTTTGAATTTAAAAAAATAAATGATATCTTATTTGCTCCAAGAAATGACACAAATAATAAGATTAAGGCTTTATCTAATACACAGATAAAATATTTCAGGTAAAATAAATTAAATCAGATTGATTAAATTTTATTATTTAAAAACTCTTTAAATTTTATAATGCTAATTAATAATTTTAAAGTTTTATAAAATGAATAAGAAATGAGAAAAGTAACATGAAATAATTTTTTTTTAATTAGTTAGATTTAAATAAGATAAGAAAGCATTTAAAAAGTAAAAAAAATAAACAATCGATCGATTGATATATATTTAACAAATAAATAATGTTCAAAATAATTTTTTGATAAAATATGAGGACTGTTTTATAAATTTTAAATAAATAAAAAACTAGTTTGTTTTGGTTGTTATCAAGTTTTTTTTTGTTAGAAAAAATAATCTAGAATTTAAGTAAATAAATGCGAAATTTTTTAAGGAAAAAAAGAGAAGTTTCTCTATTCTATTTCAAATACAAAAAAAATGAAAGGATATTTGGAAATAAAAGTATGTGTGTTATGTGCATAATTTGTTTAAAGTTTATTTTTAAGTTAATAAAATTGCAAAAATCTTATTTAGTTAGTATCAAACATCTATCTAGATAACAGCCAATAAATAATAAATACTAACAAAATACAGAGATTAATTTATCAAAAATAAACAATTTGTTTTTCAATATTGAAAAAGGGTATCAAACATTTCAGAAAATAATTAGCAAATACTACGTTTTTAGTTCCTCTTTCATATAAATAGTGAATTAGCTTTCGTTTTAGTTAGAGAAATTTATATCAGCTTTCTGAAAATTACATCATTGAAACATGAAATTTAAAATATTTGAATTCATTAATAGAATTAGACCTAAGCCTTTCAAGTGGCTTTAGAAATATTTAGAGATAGAAGACGAGTGGGCACTGTTTAAAACTAGCATGCGTCCTCACCGTGGAAAATTCATTTTGATGGGAGGAGTTCTAATGTTCCCTATTTATAAACCCATTTTGGTTAATGGTTATCATTCAATGTTAAAATAACTTTCAAAAAATTTGGATAAAAATGAACCTTTACCTAAAATAGCTGAGAGCTTTGGCAAGCAGCTGATAACAGGAGTGTTTTAAGATACTGAAGTATAAAGAGAAAGTGGGATTTTTGTATAGGATTTAGTAAAGAGACAATTAGTTTTAGATGCTGTATTATAATTACTTGTATAGAGCATAAAAAATCCTATATTTTTGGAAGAAAGTAAAGTGTTCGGTAAAGAACTCGTTATAGATGTATTAAAAGACGAAGAAACCCTTAAACATACTTTAGATTTGCTCCTAAAAGTAGTAAGGGATTAAGAGTTTAAATAAGAATTGATTGAAACACTTAAATACACCTTTTCTCAGCCAGAGGTAACTGAAGTAATAGTTGAGCTTTTTAAGAATGCAATAGCTGACGAGAGATGTAAAAGTCAACTAACTGCTACCTTGGGCTCTACAGTAAATGATGTTTTAATGGATAAAGAAACTCTAGAAAAGCTTAAATTATTTACATATTTCTTACTTGAAAGTGAAAGCAAGAGCCAGAATGGCTCAATTAAGTAAATGATTGATATGGTTGTAGATAATGTAATGAAAAAAAAATAAGAAAATTCAAAAGAAAACGAATTCAATAGAATATTCAAAGAAGCATCAAAAGATTTAGATTTAAAGCAATCATACGAAGAGCGCTTAAAAGACCTTAAGGACAAAAATTAGTAAAACTTAGAAGATTTATATTAACAGTTTAATGCTGATAAGAATAAAAAGAAATTTTTCTTCTTATGAGATAGGAAAACAATATGAGAATAGATATATAGATAAATAGATAGATAAACTAAAAAAGTTCATAAATAGGCAAATCTTTATTTGTTGCCTGTCTAGTTTATACATACATACATAAATTCATTCATTCATTAATTATTTTTGGAATAAATTATTTATGAGGGAAACAATAAAACGAAAAACAATTAAATACTTTAAATATAAACAATTAATTCTCAACTTGATTCATATGCAATCCTCATTTCTAATTTTTAATTAAATCGATTGATTGCTGGTATAGTATGAAAACAACAGCTAAATAGTTGAAACTAAAATAAATAAATAAAAAAATACTAATAAAATTTCAATAGTTTTTCTAATATGAATTTTATAACATTTTAAACAAATAAGCATTAATTAAGCGTAACATTATTTATATTGCAATAAATTTCTATATTTTTGTATTTATAAATCTATTTTTTATTTCTCACAAATAAAAATTTAATTCCTTGTTTTGCTTGAATACATGCATACTTAATTGCTTGTTTAATTACTTAAATTCCTTTGCTTTGATTTTGATTTTTTTGATCAGATAGATAGGTAGGTAGATAGATATTTCTAAATTTTAAATACAAACTTTTTTTAATTTCTGTCTAAAAAAAAATTATTTTGCTTGGAATATTTTTATTTTATGCAATTTTATGATGAAATTCTGAAAAACTTAAAATGAAAAAATTAAAACCATTTTTATGAAATAATTTATCAAGTGCATTTTTATAAAGTTATTGAAAATTAAATGTAAATAAATTTGGAATTAACACGTAATCAAATTGAAAGATATCCATAATATCAAATTAAAAACAATAATATTTATAAGTATTAATTGAAAATTATTATTAATATTCATTTAAGTGTTTCTTTGTATAAACAACAAGCAAGCAATCAAGTAAATAAGGACTCGCAAAAGAGAGACATATAAAAGCAATTAATTTTTAGTGTTTAATTTGATAAAATGTACAATATGTCAAATAGATTAAACCAAATCACCTTCTTTACAGGAATGGTGTTGTGTAATAATTACTAATACTTTATTTAATAAATCAAAATATCTCAAATAAATTAATAAATATGAAAACAGTGGTTTTTTCAGGATTAAATCTCTTTATTGGATAGTTCCACTTGAAAGGAGAACCCGTAGTTAACTTTAATGTAAACTAAGTTAGGAGATTGTAAAATAAATATTTGCAGACACAAAAACTCAAAGACTATTTTTTTTTTTTTTTCAATATTAGATTTAATAGTCAATAAAGAGGATGGCAAGAATGCTGGATTAATTTTGAAATAGGAGTTGGTATGATTGAAAAGATATTTTGCTAATATTAAAAATTTATAAAAAAATAATTTTAGATTTAACAAATTACTTAACTTGGAACTCAAAATTCGCTTATGTTTACCTTAACGTATAATTTAAGAGCAAAGATGGAAAGGTAATTTACCAAAAAGTTTAAAATATCTTTTTTATTACTCATAAAAAATTTAAATAATAAATTCTTAAAAACGAAAAAAAAGTGAATCTATTGATTTCTTATTGAATAAAAATATTTTATCATAATTATATCTTGCTTAATTATTAATTTGGAATATCTGAAAATAAATAAAATATTAAATATGCAACAGAGTTAACATATAAAGATATTAAGCAAATGTTAAATTATAAATATTTATTTATTTGATAACAAAATAAAAAATATGAAATAACTAAAAACAAACTCAATAAATAAGCAATGTGATATTGTATTTATAGCTTATTCAATATAATTTTAAAGTTTATTTATTTAGTTTTTTTATGAAGTTGTTTCTGAGAGTTTATCACATCCCTTATTTTTATTGAGCATGATATATGCTTTGATAAGTTCTCTACTGATTAAAAAATAACAAAGAGTTTAATAAAAAAATTAGCTTCTTAGAAATGAATAATTAAAATAGAAATTCTAATTGATATTTTATAAAAATAATATGAATAGTATTTATCTGAAAACATAATTTGGGATTCTCACATTTAAAGATAATTGTAACCTACTGTCTTCGATGGCCCTCTTTAAAAATATGTATAACATTTTTATTAGTTAAATGCTTTGTATAATTTCAAATATTTATTAAATAATAGTATGAAAAAGTTAATTTACCTTCAAACAAGCTTAACATTAAAAACTCAAGACATGAATATGCTCTTAGAGATGTCTACAGCAATTTATTAGGCTAAGAAGTAACCTTCTAAGTATGGGTTGAAATTACTCCTATTATCGGAAATATCTTTAGAGTAATTTTTTAGATTGTTTTGTTCAAAAATATTCTAATAAATACATATATATGTTTTAATTTATCATCAATATTTATTTATTTATTTACTTTTTATTCTAAATTTTAGGAAAAGATCTATGAAGCTCCTTACACTCTTCCTAACTAATTAGTCTTAAGAGATCCTTGAAAATTTTTTCTATAAATAAAAACTATTTTAAATAAATATTGTAAAAAAAAAAACTTTTTATTTACTGCTTTCTTTTAAGTTTTTGATTATTCTGAATTTAAATTATCTGCAAACATTAATTTTGAATTCTCTTGCAAAAAATATTTTTTTAATTTTGGAAATATTTTAATTTTAAATGTGAAAATGCTAATTTAAAAATTTGTTGAAAATTGAATAAATTTTTGGATTAATTCGTTTTTCATCACCTTAATTAGATATTTATTTAATATTTTATGATTGAAAAGCAATCAATTAAAAAACAAAAAAAAACAAATTTTTTAATTAATTCATTCAATCTTTTGTATTTAATAGCACTAATTTGAATGCATAATACTATCTTATTAAAACTATTAAAAACGATAAATCTCAAAACATAATTAATACAAATAGAATTATTAATTAATTGCTAAGTCTTTATTAAAACAAAATGAAAATAAGCACAATTACAATAGCAAAAATTTTTGTGCTTTTAGCACTTTTATGCTTTACAAATGTTTAAGCAGCATAAAATCCTAGCTAGAAACTAAACAAACTTAGCGGATCTATAAAAGCATGTAAATTAATTAATTATTAATTGAATTATTTTAATAAATAATTTATGATTTAGTGGCTATTATCATAAATGATGCATTCAACAGTAGAGTAAAATTAGGAAATCTTGCTATCCTAAAGTAGTTAAAAAAATAACTTGTTGAAATAAGATAGGAGAGTGATTCTTCTTAAGAAGCAGGTAATTTAGTTATCAATACAAAAACACTTTTTTTACTATTTCTGTATAAAAAAATAAAATGTAAAGCTGCTAAAATAATAAATATGAACAAGGATACTCTCATTTAAGGATAAATGATCGTAAAAAAAGACTCTAAAATTGATAAAGTTATTGCAAAAGATAATATTTTAGTAATCAATTTCTCATGCATAATACAAAATCTAATTATTTTACTTAAATTTTATAAATAAAGATATCTGAAAATTTATACAGCAAAACTACTGAATCTACTCGCATATAAACTAATGATCTTTATATTAATTCTATTCATTCATTAAACTCAGAAGATTCTATTATTATTGCTGGAAAAATTGTCACAAAGAAGCTTACTGCAGGTGATAAAGCTAATATTGCTGCTCTTAAAGTCAATGGTATAGCTTTATGTTTTCATTATTTTGAATTCCTACATGCAATTATTTTTATACCATAAAGAAAAAAATATTTAATTTATGGTAACAGTCTACATACAGCTTTTATAATAATTTAATAGTTATCAATTAGGTTTTCACTGCATTTTTAATTAATTAATTATTTTTTTAAATATTGCAAACTAGGCTAAACTTAATGGTCACTTATTGAACATGAAGATTTTGAATCTCATAATGCAAATCAAAGTGGATAATGGAGTTTATTGTAGCAAAACAGCTGCTAAAACTTAATTTAAAATAAATTTAATGGTGGTTATTGTAAAGTTTCCTCTTAGTAAATTACAAAAGTTTTTAAAGATTTGCCAGAACACACTCAGATAAAATTAAGTGGAACTCTTCATGCTTTTGATAATTGGGAAGGAGAAAAGCTTTATGTTTAGGTTAATGGCAAGCAAAGTATTTAAATTTTAATTGTGTGAAATAAATTGAAATAAAATTTTTATTAATTAATAAGTTTGGAGCAAAAGCATAGATAACTCAAGAGGAGTATCAGTGTGTGGAAATGATTAATTTGATTAAATAAATATGTAAATTTATTTTATTTTAGTTTTTTCAATATTAAATTTTTTGCTAAAGTAAATTTGAAAAGATTCTTCTAAACAGTGATAATGAAATAGAAGTTACTTTTGGCTCTGAATTAAAAAAAGACTCTTGTGATGCTAGTTATGCAATTGATGATATAATTTTAAGTGTTCGTTGAATTTAATTGTATTTCTCTTCATTTATTTTAGTGTAAAAATAATAAATTAAATATTTCAATTTCAAAATTCCTTTTTTAACTATTTTCATTTTTTAACATTTTTAAATCACAAATTAATTTACAAGGATGGATTTGGAGTATTATTTATTTATTTATTTTAAACATAATTGATTCTTTTTATTTTAAATGAATTTCATTTAATTTTAATAAAAAGTTTTATTTGTTTTTATTAAAAAATTAAAAATATAAATTATTCAAAAATATATTTTTGTTGTAATTTTTTATAGCATTTAAATTTGTAGAATGGTTGGTATACTGATTTTAATATTAAAAGATAAAACAAATAGAGTTAGTAAATTCATTGAATTATATTTTTTGATATAATAAAATTTGTATGGATATAGACACATTATTAATTAAAAATTAAATAATATACCTTTGCAAATCTTATTTGATCTCAAAAATATTTACTGCTTTATATAGTATTAAATAAGTTAAAGATTTTAATAAAAAGAAATTTAATTAATAAAAATAATTTGAATATATATATATATAAGATTAATATATTCTTAAAGAATAAAAAAAATGTCGAAATAAACAGAGAAATAAATCTAAAATTAATCTTTAAACTCTGCAACCAGTGGGTAGATAGATGAGGGAAAAAAATCTGATTTTAATTTTAAACATGAAAGTAGCTATAGTTCAAACGAGAGTAAATAACTTTATTTATTTCAAAGTAGAAGTTTTATGAATAAGCTAAAAAGTGCAAATAAACATAATATAATTAATAATCATGATTAGGCAATTATTAGCTTTCATTTTCTTATTTATTTATATTTATAAACTATCAATTTAAGTATACTAAAAATTATTTTTCTGAATGAATTTTTATCAGTCAAAAAACGAACAAAATAAACCTTTTTCTATATTTTTATCTTCCATAATTTATAAAAAAAATATATTTTTAATATCAAAAGAAGATTTAAAATAACTCTTGGAAATATCAGATATTTTGAATAAAAAGAAATAGCCTAGAAGTAATAAATGGGAATTAGTAAACTCTGTTATGAACAATTTGAAAGATGACTCTGATAAATATTTAAATTAGCGCTTTATTGTTTTGGAAGAAAATTGTTCTTAAAATTTTTTTAAAGATAAAACAGTTTCAAAGGGATCTAAAAGCTAAAATAATTCCTCAGCTGATTAATTAAGCAATTTATCTGACAAAACAATTTAAAAAGCAAATTTTGCTTAATCTAAAAATGACAGTAGCTTAGGAAATACATTTTAAAGTTAAGAAGAATCAAATTACATTACTATTCACAAAAAATCTTCAAAAGGATCAAATCAGAGCAATAAAATATAGGAAGAAATTAAATCTAATAAACTAGCAAGTAATTAAATAATATAAGCTCAATCAAGTCAAGAAGTTTCTGCAAATGCAAACTCAAAAGATTATTCTGTAGTATAAAAAGTAAATTCAGAATCCTATGAAATTGAACAAAAACTTAGTACTTAATCAATTGGCAAAATTACTTCGTCTTCTTAGTCTGATGGAAAGGACTATACTTAAGAATATTCAATATCTTCTAAATCAAATAGTTTATCTTTATCATCTAAAGAATAATATAATTCTTCCAATCAATCAGATACAATATCTTCCAAATAATCATATACTTCTTCAAATAAATCGTATACTTCTTCAAATCAATCATAGACTTCTTCTTATCCATCATAAACTAATTCCAAGGAATAAAATGCTTTATCTAAAGATTCTTGCAACTCTTCAAACGAATCAAAATATTAACCAAAAGATTCATTCACTTCTTCAAACGAATCAAATAATTAATCAAAAGAATAATTTAATTCTTCTTAATAAATGCTTAGTTAGCCAAAGGAATCATTCACTTAGACATCAATAAAACATTAAAAAAAAATTAATTAATATTAAAATTAAGAAAAGCTAGCACAAAATATGCAAGATGACTTGACAAAAATTGATATTGAAGAAGACAGTGAAAATTTTGATGAAGTCATAAATGATTAAAATATTGATATTTTAAAAGAAGATACTTATATGAAAATTGATTAAGTTATAACAATAGATAGGAATAAGGCATATTTGGCAATTAGCAAGAGTATTATGAAGTTTAACGAGTATTTAAATCAAAATAAACTTAGAATGCTGTCGAAATAGACTAAAATCAATTAGGTAGATTAATTAGAAGAGGCAATTGAAAATTTAAAGTAATCCGAATAAAATCATTACAATAAATAATTAATTCAATAAATAAGCGATGAGTTGAAGAAAAAATTTATTGAAGAGGATTTAAAAGATGAAGAAATAATAATTAAAAACAAATTTCTTATTGAGTAAATAAAAAATTAAGTAAAATGTACTAACAAGAAGTACATAGAAAGAATCTTTGTTGCAATATATAGACGAAGATACAAAATAACTAAATATCTTACATCTGGAGGACAAGCAGACATTCTTATTGGAACATATTTAGATGATACAAATTAAGAAAAGGAATACGTGTTAAGAATAGTTTCTTCAGATTAAGATACTTACGATTACATAAGGGAAGAATTTGAGCTTGTTAACAAATTTTAAAAAGCATCAAATATTATCAAATATTATGATTCAATCTATTTAGAAGATATATACACTGGGGTTTTTATTGTAGAAAAATGCTCTGGAAGTCTTACAGATACACTTAGAAGCAAAAGAAATAACAATGTTAATTTCACTGAGTAAGAAATATTCAAAATAGTTTTTGATTTAGTGTAAGGATTGGTAGAAATGAGATCATATAATATACTTCATTAGGATATTAAACCAGATAATATTTTAATCAATCGAAAAGGAAATTATATATATTCTGATTTTGGTTGTTCTAGTAAGTTCTTAGACGGTCTTGCAGAGAATAAGGGTTTCACGATGAAATACTGTGCTCCTGAGCAGTTGATTGAGGAATACTTTACAAACTATAAAGCAGACATATATTAATTGGGTAGAACTATTTAACAGGTATTAGAGCTATATGAGAAGTTTAGAGGAGTATAAACAAAATTCATAAAGGACCTAAATAATATTATATTTTGTAATATGTTACAGGATTAACAAGATAATAGAAAAGAATGTGTGGATATTTTAATTCTTTTATCTGATTCAATAGTAGAATCGCAACAAAAAAGCTACGCAGATAAATTTATTGTGTGGATTGAAGAGCAAACAAATAAATAGCAGATTATTTAAGAAAGAGAAACTAACTTCAGCTTAAAATCTTTGATCACATTTCATTTTATTTGGTTTTAATTAAAGCTTTTTTAAGGAGGATATCAGCTCCTTATTTAAAAAAAATCAGAATAACAGCTTTTAAATGAAATAATTGAAAAAATTTACACTGATTTTTCTGCACTCAAAAATACTCAAGGAAATATTTAATTTTCATAGCATTTAACTTCTCTTTTAGAAATTTTATACAGCTTGGTAGAAGTCTTCAATTAATAAAATAATTGTGAGACTGTTTACAAAATCGCTAGCTTTTTAATGAAGATATCGGAAGAAATAGATCATCAAAATGAAGAACTGTTTGAAAATGCAATTAGATATTTATAATAATAGATGTTTAAAAAAGTAGATTTTTCTAAGTATTTAGATTAAATTGAAGATAGAGCAGAATCTTAGAATAATTGTTAACTATACACTTTTTTAGCCTATGAATATTTTCATAATGATATAAGTAAATCCTTTTACTACTCTTTGAAAGTCCATGCTTAGAATTATTAAAAATATGTTGAATATAGTTAAACTTAAAACCTAAATAAAAGTGATTTTTTCACACTTGGCTATTATTATTTATAATCATTGTTCTTTATTACTCAAATATTTACTGAAATAAACTTGGATTCAATTGTTATAAATCATATCTAATTTATAAGAACAATATCTAATAATTTAAAATTAGGAAAATTATTTGAACGATAGTGGGCTAATTTGGGATTA
This sequence comes from Tetrahymena thermophila SB210, assembly GCF_000189635.1. Lineage (NCBI taxonomy): Eukaryota > Ciliophora > Oligohymenophorea > Hymenostomatida > Tetrahymenidae > Tetrahymena > Tetrahymena thermophila. Next base: position 419,741 of record NW_002476355.1, read on the forward strand.
TCCTTTTATAATATGAAATAATACAAGAAAGCTTTGGTATTTTTTCAAGAAGATATCAAACAATAATCTTCAGAAAATCGTAATTAAAGTTTTAATTTTGCTTACTCTAAGTTCAAAATTGCTTGTTGCTATTTCGAATTAGGATAGTTTGAATCAGCAGAAAAGGAATTCTTAGAGCTTGAGGAATTTTTTGAAAAGCAACTTAAAAATAACTAATACTTTTACACTTGTTTTATAAAAATAAAAACTTTTTCATATTTAGGTGTTAATTTTGATAATAAAGGTTAATTTAAATAATCTATAATTTACCACTCAAAGGCTCTTTAAGAATTAGAAAATCTAAATAATAAAAAACATACACTCTATCAGGCTTTTTACCCATACTGTTTGTTTAAGCTTGGTATGTGCTATTGCTAGCCTGACACTTATGATTAAAGTCAATCAATAATCTACTTTACTAAATTTTTAGAAACTACGAAAGAAAAAGACTTATGTGAATTAGATATAGATTAAAGATAGGCAGTAATAGTTTCCTTAAATGGTTTGGCTTATTTTTACTTTATATCAAACAAATTCTAGGAAAGTGAGTTATATTATACATAACTTATAAGGGTATTTATATAATTTAGTGATTATGGAAATTAAATTTTCGAAATAGGCATTAATAATTTGATGACAACGATGATTCAATTAGATTAAACTGAAAATAATTTTTATCTTAAATTTATAGACTTAGTAATTGAAGTCGTTTAAGGTAAAAAAATTACAGATGATTAATAAAAAAATAATATAATAGAAGATATATAAACAGCCTTTTAATATAGTAAGGAGTTAGAATAAGAGGATATGTTTTTAAAAAATAACCAATTAATCTCTCTTTTAGAGCATTTTAATTTAAAAGAAGAAATTTATATAACAATACTAAACTACCAAGCTTAAGTTTTGTTTGAAAGTGCATAATATGATCAAGCTATTATTTTTTATGAAAAATCCCTTCCTACTATGATAAATATTTACAGTCATCCAAACGAATTTGTAGCAATTGTTTAAAGCGGTTTAGGTATGGCTTATCACTAAATTAGATAATTTTAGGTTGCCATCAACTATTACAACTCTGCTTTAAAAACCATGAAGGATTTAGACTATTATGAAAACGAAGAAACACATTAAGACATGATAGATTGCATTGACAGAATTTTAATCTGCTTTCAAGGATTTGGAAATACACCTTTAGCCCTTGAATTTTATTAAAATTTTGAAGATATAATGCCATTTTTATATGAATAATCTCATCCCTCAATAATTAAGTTCAATTCTTAATATGAAACTTGCAAGAAAAAATTAAATTCTTTATGATAAAATAAAATTAAATTAAAAATGAGTAAGTAAGTAAGTAAGTAAGTAAGTAAGTAAGTAAATAAGTATCTTTCTGATTTCTTAAGTTGTTTGTTTGTTTGTCTTTACATGTTTGTAAGAAAATTAAAAATAAAATTTTATAAAAAATTTTTTTCTTTTGATGAACTCATTTAATAATAAAATATATCTAATAGAAAAGATTTGTTTATTATTAGGATATTATTATCTAAAAAATAACTATAAATAAATAAAAACATAATTTAAAATTTATAAATTAATGAAAATAAATATTTGCTTTCTCTATTTATCTTATAATTTTTTAATTTAATTGCGTTGTAATAATTAAATATTTTCATTATTTCAATTACACAAAAAAAAAAATGATATAACAAAGATAGCAATATTACAAAACTCTTTAGGAAGTGATTAATAAATTTATCTTTTTAGTATTCAAATTTTTAATTTATATAAATAAAAGTTTCTAAGCTCCTCATAATATGATTGCACTTTCCTAAAAATTAATCTATAGTAAATTTTATACACTTAATTAGTTTGTTTTTAATTAAAATTTTAAATATATTTAATTCAAAAATTACTGTATTGCTAGTAAAGTATTTGATAATTAACTGTAATTTATTTTTTGATCAAATTATTATCAATTTTTTGAAATAAAGTACTCTAATTTTTATGGAAGTTAGAGGAAATACATATGTACATTGATTCATTTTTGAAATAGATACTTTTCAAATTTAACTTTTAATTTTTTTTAATTATTATTTTTTTCAAGACAACCTTCATTAGATTAATAAGAAGGATCCAATTTAGGTGAAGGAATACAAAAATATACTAATCTTTAAAGAGCCGTGTTTAATTTATAGTAAGCTTAATAGTTTATTGAATTTATTAGTTATCAAATATGTATTAAAAATAGATTTTTAATGTAAATAAGTAAGGAATTTACAATTTGTATGCATTTAAAAATATTTTTATTTGAATAATACCTTTAAAATAGATCATTTAACAATGGCCTTATTAATTAATTTATCAAATAAAATAAAATAGAGAAAGATATATTGGTGATGAAGGTATTTCACTTTTTGCTTCTGGATTAGCAACATGTGCTAGTATTTAAATATTAACTCTGAATTTAGTGTAAATTTTTTATTATTTATTTATTATTTATATTTTTTACAATCAATCAAAGCAGCTAAAATTATTTATTATTTTAAATTAATTTATTTTATAAAGAATTCATAAAAAATAATATTCCAATATTTTATAAAAGATACAATAACATTAGCAATTTAGGTTCCACAAATTTAGGCTCTGCATTATCTAAATTGGTCAATCTTTCAAATCTTTTATTAATGTTAGAGTACAATTAGTTTAATAAAATAAATAATCCAATTAATTTTTAATAAAAATCATTCAAAATATGTAAAAGCTTAGTAATTTTTTTAATTAGAAAGAAATTACTTTGAATTTTTATTTAATCTTATAGAATTAATCTTTCATTTAATTTTAATTTTACTATTAGTTAAAATGAAATCAGCGATTAAGGTATATCATGTTTAGCCCAAAGATTAGGAGAGTGTACAAATCTATCAAATTTGAGATTGTATTTAATGTAAATCTATCTTTTTAATTTGTTCAATTGAAAAGAAATCATTTAAATAAATGTAATTATCATCTTCAAACCTAAATTTACAAAATAAAGATACCTTTTTTATTATTTAAGCAATACATTATCTTTTTTATTTGTAAATTTTATTTAAAGGGATAATTAAATTGGGGATTAGGGTTTATCGTGCTTAGGAAATAATTTAGCTAAATGCCAAAAGCTCACTATTTTGAAAGTTTTTTTATAGTAAATAAAAATTAGTTTAATTAAAAAATTTATTCTTTAACAATCAAATATTTAATAAATTAATTAATTAAATAAATAAATAAATAAAAGGTACAATAAAATTAGTTCTCATGGCATATCAAGCATGGTTTCAGGATTAGCTAAACTTAATTAAATTTCAACTTTAAAACTTGATTTTAAGTAGATTAATTTAATATTTTAAAAATATTTTATGAATGATTGATTGATTACTCATTATAAACAAAATAAAAAAATTAAATAAACAAATTTTTAAATTTATTTATGAGTTTTTTTTTCTGTTTTTATTTTTGAATAAAATCAAAAAATGTTTTATTTGTTCATGTAACTTTATCTATTATAAACTACATACAACTTAACTAAAATTAAAGTAGAGTGTTATTTGATGATTAAGGTTTACAAGATTTAGCCTAAGAATTATCCAAATGCACTAACCTCTCTACTTTGAAGCTCTTATTTGGGTAAATATAATTTAATTGAAAACTTTGCTTGCTTAATTTAAGAAATTAATAAAATTAATTTTGATTGAAAAAAGTCAAATTATAATTTTTTAACAGCTGTTTAATAAATTAATTGTAAAAAGTTGGGCTTAAATTCGTTGTAAAGGGGTATCATGCTTAATTGAAGGATTATCAAGATGCAATAAACTCAATTCTTTGACTCTAGGTTTAGAGTAAATTAAATTTATTATTCAATCTTAATAAAATAACAAAAGTAATAATTTTAGAGTTAAATGATTTATTTAAAGTAAATTGTAGTTATATAAGTTTATTATTTTTTATCGATCACTTTTTAGTTTATTTGCGTTTGAACTGTTTATTATTACTATTTTTAATTATTTTTAAATAAAATTTAAAAGATGCAATAAAATTGGGGATTAGGATACATCTAGCTTACTCTTTGGATTAATTTAGAACATTAATCTTTAAGTCTTAGATTTAAATTTAGTGTATTTTTATATTCAAATTTTTTAAATTTTTTAGAATTGAAGGGTTTTTTATCATATTTATTCTCTTACTTATTTATTATAGTAAGATTCTTTACTTTTTTATGCTTAAAATATGTTGTGTTATTTATTTAAGATCTTTCTTTATTTTTCTAGTCACAATAAAATTGGTGATGATAGAATATAATAGCTAAGTTCTGAATTAGCAAGTTGCGCTAATCTCTCAACTTTGATTCTTAATTTAAAGTTAATTTTGTTTATATTTTTATTAAAATTAAAAAAAATTTTGTAAAATAATTTAATTATTGTTGCTTTTTAATGAGTTATTCTTTAATTTTAAATCTCTTAATTTTTAGTGGAAATGAAATTAGTAGCAAAGGAGTATCAGACTTAGGTATAGATTTATCTAGATGTAACAGTCTCTAATGCTTGAGTATCGAGTTATGGTAACTTAGTTTTTTTGGTTTATATTACCAGGAAAAAAATTTCAATTTGTTAATTATTCTAAATCAATATTCAACTTTATTTTTTTATTATGGCTTATTTTTAAAATATTTTTTATTAATTTTCAAGAAATATTTATTTATTAAATTATATTTTTATTTATAGTGAAAATTTAATTAATGGATAGGGTTTATTGAATTTAGTAATTGGATTACAAAAATGTTCTCAACTCTCAAACTTATCATTTGATTTTTCGTATTCTAATATTTTATTTTAATTTATCATTTTAGAAAACTTTCAAATTTTCTTTACATAATATTTAATACTCAATCTATTCAAAATTATTTAAATTGATTGTATGACCACTTTCATTTTCTATTTTTAAATTTATTAAAAGATAAAATTAAATTAGTGATCTAAGTGGATAAGATTTTGGTTAAGCTTTGGCATAGTGTAGAAATCTCTCAACTTTGAAGCTTACATTAGAGTAAAATTATCATTTATAAAAATATTATTTTATTGAAAAAATCTATAAAATTTTTTGCAACTATTTCAAATACATTTTTTGCATTTTATTTTAAATGAGAAGTGAAATATTTGTTTGATTGTATTCAATTTTTATTTATTCTTTTAACTAAAATTTATAAATTATTTCAAAAGTAAAACTAATATTAGTCATCTCAGTGCATAAGAATTAGGATTTGGATTAGCAAAATGCTCTAAGCTCTCTTTTTTAACACTTTATTTATGGTAAATTTAATTTATTTATTTTTTATCATATATTTTTTTAAAAAATTTATTTAGATTTAATTAAAAAATAATTTCAAACTAACATAGCTCTCTCTATCTATCTATTTTATTGATTAATTATTTAACAAAACAATTTATAAAACACTTTTAATTTTTTATATTTATTTATTTATTTTAAAGTAGCAATACAATTGGCGAATAAGGCTTCAAAGATTTAATTTCAAAATTAACAAAATCAACTAGCATTCTAATTTTGAAGCTTTTTTTATGGTAAATTTATAATAGTTTTCAATATTCATTTTATAAAAAAAGTAAAAGTTTATAAACCATTATCTAAACAATAAATAAATTTGTGTTTTATCTATCTGATTTCTATTTTTTTAATTTTAATAAATATAATTTTTTTTTTAATAAAAGGGAATTATATATAAAAAAAGCTTATTTTTAAAAGTTAAACCTTTAAATCCATAAAATGAAAAGACTAGTTCAATTCAATCTTATTAATAGTTTTTCAAATTATTTTTAAACATAAGATAGTGATGAAGAAGATATTAAATTAGAAGAAAATGAAAGTGAATTTTGAATTTATCTTTTATGATTTATAAATTACTTGTGTAATAAATAAATAAATAACTATGATGTTTTTTTATACTGAGTTAGTTAATTCATGTGTAAATATATTTATATATACCTTATCTTAGATTTATTTTTTAATTTTAATTTGAATTTAATAAGAGTATATAAAAAGTACTTTAAATCAAAAAGTTAAAATTTTTTTAAATATTGTTAAAATAATTTATTTATGAACTAAATTTAATGAAATGAATAAAATTTTTAATAAAAATTTAATTATGAACTAAATAAATTTAATTAAAAGAATAAAATTATTTTTAATTTTTTATTTGAATTATTATATTATTTTTTTTAATAAAAAATTAAAATGCTTAGTAAATGACTTAATCGAGTAAAACAGTGCTTTTGAGCAAATTAGATGATCAAATTATAATAATAACTAAATCAGATTAAATTTTAAGAAAATATTCTTATTACAAATAATTAAAAAATATATGCATCATTTATAAAAAACTAATTAAATTTAAAAATTAGTAAGAATATTTAATAACAAACAAATATTATAAAAATATAATTAGAATATAAATAATCTAAAGAAAAAAGGAGATTAGCTTAAATTAAAGTTTATTTATAATTAATGAATAACAAAGAAGTAAAAATTCAAAAAGATTCACAAATATAAAAATAAATATGCTAATAGAACTTTGCAACTAAACAGGAGAAAAGTTTTTTAAAATCTGAAATGTATGAAAAAAGAATAAGCATGTTCGATTATGATGAAAATAAGGTAATTTAAAAAGAGGAATTCTCAAATCCTTTGAAATAAATACCTTATTTAGAAAATGCTATACCATGCTTACAAGAAAATTTTTTAAAAAGTTCTTAAAAAGAGTTATAATCCCTTTATTTTAGCTTGGAAGATGCTATATTTGATGACAATTCTCATCATAAGTCAGGATATCTTGACTAGTTTAGAACTCAAAATTAATATTATACAGTTGATGATATTTTTTGTATGCTTGAGCAAAGTTATTAATGCAAGATACTCATACAAGGCTAAGCAGGAGCTGGTAAAACAACACTAATATAATACATTGCGCATTAATGGAGCCAAAAAAATATACTTAGTGACAGGTTTAGTGAAATTTATTTCATATCCCTTAAAACTCTTTTGAATTAAACATGGGCTGAACAGTATATAATTGATTAAAAATATTCTAAGGAGTTTTAAATAAATCCTCTCAAATTTCTTATCCATACAAATGTTTCTTTAATGATTAATAATTAAGGTCAATAGAAATAAATACAACCTGAAGATATCAAGCTGTACAATGATAAAATTTTACTTTTGATAGATGGTTTTAATGAGATTACTTCTGTTTAAGAAGATCATATAGTTTGCTTGATTTTGAAGTAAATATTTGATTAACAGAATATCATTTTGACTTCAAGGACCAACACACTTTCAATTTACTGGAAAAATAAATTTGATATAATTTTAGAGAATATCGGTTTTAATAAGCTTTAAATACATTAATACATTGAAAACCACATAGATTAATAAATACTTTAAGCTTAACTATACAAAATAATCATAGAAAATAAACAATTGTACAAAATATCTTAGATACCTGCTAACTTGGCAATGCTTTGCTAAATAGTCTCTTTAATTAAAGATAATTTATAATCTTTAAAAATAGATGGATTATATTAGCTCTATAGACTATTTTTCCAAATGTTATTTGAAAAATTAGATTAATGTTTAAAAAATTAATCATAAAATGAATAAAAGCTATCTCAAATCGATTTAATTCGGCAGTTGGCGTATTCATGCTAAACAGAATAAATTTTAGAAATTGAAAGTCAAATTGATAAAGATGACGCAATTACAATAAATCATAATGAAAATGAGCAAAATGAGAGTTATTTAATTAAAAATTTAGATCAATTTGTTAATTTTGGATTAATTAAATAAGTCTTTTATGATAAAAAAGTATATCGCTTTACTCATTTGCTGTTTTAAGAATTTTTAGCGGCTGAATATCTTGTAGAAAAACTCTAGAGTGGAAATAAGTAAAAAAAAAAAAATGTTATTAGTTATATTTCTCAGCACAGAAATGAAGAGAGAATGCGGCAAGTTCTAAAATTTATGAGTTAAATTATTATAAATCTGGGAAATTAATCAATTTTAGACGAATTTTGGTATTCAATGAGTTGCAATATAGAAGGAATGCTTGAGTTCGATATTATCTAAAAAGTTAAGCTGTTGATGCAATTGATTGGAAATATAAATAACTCATCAGAAAACGAAATTAGAATTATCGATAGTACGATTCCTAACATAAACTAAATTAAAATTTTTATTGATTTGATTGTTTTATTCAACTTGAATGAATTCAAATATGAACTAATGCATTCAGGTTATAAAAGCCAAATAATATCTTCGAAAATATAGTCTCTGCTTGAGGGATTTGATAACACCTCAGATTTGTTAAGAGAAATTAAAATTTAGATAATAAATTATAATTTTGCAATAGACGTTGATTCTGTCGAAAGATATTATAATAGTTAAAAAGATATTTAATGCTGTATAAATTTTAATTAAAAAAGTTAATCAAAAAAGGATTAAAAAATATAAAATTAGAATGACTAATAAGAAGAATAATTCAAGTGTATTCAACAAGTTGATTAATTTTTAAAGGTTAATTAATCACATGAAGCATAGAATGATAAGTTTGTCTAAGAAATGATAAATAAGTCATTAGGCTTAAATATGGCTAATTTTTATTCCTATATTGATCAGAATATTTTAGAGTAAAGTATCTTAGATATACTAAACAAAAAGGAGACAGAGACTTATACAAAAAGTATTGCATTAAAAATAATTATAAAATAATTACAAAATTAGTTTGATTTTAACAATAAATATTATTAAAAAATATTTGATTGGATTATTGAAACAGAAATAAGTTATTAAAGTAATTTACAAAAAATTACTAAATCTAAAAGAAACTCTGATGAATTTAAGAATACTCAAGACAGAAATGTTGAATCAGAAGATATGAATTAGCAAGCAGACTGCTTTTATTGCTAAAATTATGAATTAATTATGAGATAAAATGAAGAAGTTTTACATGAATAAATGATTTTAATTCTTAAATATTTAAATAGCTTCAATTTAAGTAGCTTCTATCAATGCTTGAATAGCATGACAAAGTATTTGCTTCATTACTAAAAAAATTTACTTCCTTTAGCCTTTGAGATAATTATTTAAGCAAGGTAACTTAACAGTCAAAATTATATCCACATAAAACAAGGCTAGGCAACTCTGCATGAACTGGTAAAAATAGTTGCTAATCACGTATTAGATTTTCCAAATTTTTTGCAAATTTGGAGAACTTTTACAGATGAAATGAAGAATATCCTTTTAGATAATTTGGAATGCAGTCAATGTCTAAAAAAAGAAGCTAAAGAATACCCAAATTATATAAACTTAATTATTTAGTATGCAAACAATTAAACCCATAGAGATTAGTTAATTTATAAGTTTTACAAATTAAATTGCCAAACAATTAAAACACCATTCCTAATGGAACTACTGACAAATATTTCTGACTAATAATTAAAAGAACAAATCCTCATCGCTTAGACAGATATTTTAATTAAAAAATAATAATAACAATTTAACTGCGAGCTATTTACCGATATAATCTAATTGATTAAATAATATGGAAACCATCAGGTTTAAATTCAACATCTTGAATAGCTAATAACATATTATTTTAGCTTATTAAATGTCTTTCCTAGGTATTTTTAAAGCGATATTATAAAATAAATTTAAAAAATACCTTCGATAGAAGAAATCAAACATAATTTATTATTTTCTTTTATTCAATTTATGAAAAATCATACAAATTTAGAATATCAAAAAACTGATTAGACAGATGTTTATTAAATACTAGAAAATAACGCTGAAAACTTAATAAGCTATTTAGACTCTCTCTTTCACTAAGATGGAAGGTTCCATTACTTTTCTCTAGATCTCTTTATATAAATTCTTTTAATATAAAATTCTAAAAACTTAGTCAATTCTTTGAAATTTCTCCTGAAAAATTTTTTCTCATACTATTTTGATTAAGAATAAAAAATAATTTAAAATCGTCACGATGAAATATTCTAGATAATTAGTAGCATTTCGTTACCTTATTCTCTTTTGATCCAAACCATAGATTTCTTCATACCTCTTTTCAAAATAGATAAATACTTTGAATTTTAGAAGCGCTTTGTTTTAAATTCTTCCTTTGAAGACTAACAAAATTCATGTCAAATACTTGAAAACTTGATCATTAAAAAATATCAAAGTGAAAAAGAAACACTTAGTGATTCAATAAAAGAATAATTAATCGATGATATTGTTTTAATAAAGTTAAAGAAAGATCAAATAACTTATCTTAAGAATAAAATATTTTCTTTTATTGATGGGGAAATAAAAAACCTATGTTAAAATTAGCTTTCTAACGATTAAATAACCAAGAATGTTCATGTAATTATAAATTATATTAGCATATTTTAAAGGTCAAAAGTGAGTTAATTTGATCCTCAATAAATAATATTGCTCTTTAATCATTTACTTGATTTGCCTTTTAATTTGAAGTTATTTGATTTAATTTTCAACTATATTGATGAAATTATTTAAAACATTGAAGATGTTTCACTTAAGATTTACATATCAAATGAATTATTTTAGCATCTTTATAAAGTAGACCCTCAAACTTTATAAAAATTGAGTATTTTGTAGTATAGCAAATTAAGATATGCTGATTGTCAATGCTTTTAATAGGAAATCATATAAAAATGTGCAAGTGATATAGGAAAATGGAGCTCTTTACAAAATAGATAATTTTAATACTCATTAATGGATTTGATAAAAGCTTCCAATAAAATTTAAAACTTATTTATCAAAAATAATATTTAAAAAAAGATAATCAACTCAATTAAAACTGAAGAAAAAAATTTTTTACTACAGAATGTTCAATCTGATCCCACATTTTGTGTTTAACTAAAGATGAAAATATATTCTGAATTAGCTAAAATGAGTTAAATATTTTCAAATATGCAACAATAAGCGTCTGATTTGTGCAAAGATTTATAAGGATTAATAAAAGATATTATGAATAAATCTAAATAAGATGTAAATATATTTATTAAGATAGAAACTGATTACATATATTCTTTGCTTATAAGCTGCCACAGCCAATAAACATTTTAACTCATTGCTGAGCACCTAGTATCATCAATCGATCTTATTAGCAAAAATGAAAAATTAAAAAGTAAAATCATCGAAAAATGCAACCTTTAAATTGACTGCATAAATAATAAAATGTTTCAAGAAATGATAATAAAATAAACAGTGGAATTATTAATAAATGTTGTCAATTAAAATGAATGTAAATTTGAAAAGATTAAATTTCATATTGCAGAGATTATAATTCTAATTAAAAAACATCAACATTTTTAAAGTATTCCTTCATTAATAATTTAATTCATAAACTGTCTCTTAAAACATTAAGATTAGGAAGCAATTTAATATATTATTTCTGTTTAAGACTTTTGTCTGCTATAACTAATACCAGAAAACGAAGCGTTAGAAATTAGAGAAAATGTTTAAAAACTATTTCAGAGTATTTTGAAAGAAGTAATATAAAAAGAGTGGAGAATTCAAATTGAATATCACAAGTAAATGTGCTCTCTTCAAATTCCTTTTTTATCATAAATTTCATTTGATTTGCTTGTTCTAAAAACAGAACTGGATTATAAATACCGTTTAAAAGCATTTCAATGGATTGTAAGTAGAAATAATAACATAAAATATTATTTTGACTAGGTTTTAACAGAAACATCAGCTGAATTTATATTCAAATTTTTTGACCATTTTTATGAATATGTAAGTGAAACAAACAAGGTTTTTGTTTTGATAGAACTAATTGAAAAGTATTAAAGTCACTTTACTAATCAGCAAAGCTTAATTTCTTAATTTAACACATAGCTTAAAAAAATGAAATACTAGAATAAATTTTACAGATTTAAGTTAAATTTAAAAGATCTTGAAATTCAAGGCTAAAATTTTGTGAGTCAATTAAAAAGCTTATTAAATGAAGAGTTTTCCACATAAAAACAGATAGAAATAGGATTGATACTAATTTAGTACCTGAAATAAGATCACATTGATTTAGTAAAGGAATGCAAAGTACTCTTAAAAAATATAGCCTTGCATTTAAATGAAGCATAAAAAAGTTGGATTCTTCAAAATTTTAATTATCTTTAACACCTTTCAAGCTACTCAAAACATTTTATTAGTCTAATTACTCCTGTGCTATTATCAAAAGAAGATTTTCATTCCAATTAAAATGATATCCTTTATGAACCAATTGTTAAAGATTTCTAAGGATTATCAAAAATCCTCTGCAACAGTGAAAATTACTACTTAGATAATAAAGGAAACATATTTATTGATAATATTAAATTTAAAATTAACAATTTTTATGTATAAAAGTTAAAAATAGATAGAAAAATTTTAAAGATTTTAAGCTAGAAAAAAAATTTTTTTACTTAACAATACATTAACTACACTCCACTTTTTTAGAATATGAGTTAGCTTTAGAAATCATCTCTAGACAAACAAAAATATTCAATTATTGCCAATAAGAGAATTTTAGAAATTTAAAATAAGGAATAAATTATGATTGATTCACATTGGAATTTAGTAGAGCTTGTTGATTATTATGGAGATACTATTTGCTTCTTTGAAAAAAGAGATGCCTTTGGTAAAAGAATAATTATCAAAATAAATTAAGAAACTGAAGAAAATATGATAAAATTTGATGTTATCTTCAATAATTTCAAATAAAGAATATTTGGAGATTAAGAAAAATCTATGCTTTACATAGGTAGTATATATACTAATCCATTCAATTAAAATGACTTAAGAAGAATTTAGTTAAATAAAACACAAATAAAATAGAGAGATGTTGCCGACTTCAAGCATGTAAATTGTGCAATCTGCTCATAAGTTAGTTTATAAGAAAACAAGTCAAAGACATATCAATTTGATGGATATTTAATAATAAAACCTTTATATTTGATTAAAAGTACTCAAATAAAGTTGTGTAATTGCCTAGTTAATTGGGATGATATCCAAAATAATAATACAACTTAAAATTGTTATTAATAGTTTTAATTCTTTAAGAGAATATATGCTTATCACAACTCTTTCGAAATATATTAATAGATAACCACTAATTAGGAAACTAGTCATTCTGCTATTAAAAGTATTTTATTTTATTAACAAACAGAGTCTCAGAAATAGTATGAATAGCTTCTAATTGATAATGTCCAATTACATTTTCCAAATGATGAAAAAATGCAATCATCATTCGTTTAGTATTTTAGAGGATTTGTTAAAACTTTTACTACTAGCTATCTCTAAGCTGTAAGAATTGCTAATAAGAATATTTAGATCGATAACAACATTGATGATATTTCAATAATTTTGATAGTTATCTCAATTACTCCTTTAGTTCTTCATGAAAACCTTAAAAAATATTAAACAATAAATGGACTTTTAAGCGATGAATAAATTATTCAAAATTCATAAAATTTTACGAAATTTCTTTCTGATAGTCTATATTTAAGTTCAAGAGCATGCAGATTAGCTTTATCAATAATCCTAAAATATTAAAATTAGCTATTTACAAATGAACCTATTGGTATATTCAAGAAAAATTTAGATAGTAATAACATAAAAAAACATTAATCAAGCAACTCCAAATAGTAACCAGCAATAAAACTAAAAGAAAAAATATATAAAATAATATCATCAATAGATTAATGTGATATTAAAATAGATACTTAACTTATAAATACTTTGTTTAGAGGAGAAAAGGAAATTTTAGGAAGTAATCATGCTTGTTAATTCATTTAGTTAATGCTCAAAAATTAATATGAAAATAACAATTACTTGAAAATGATGTAAATTTTAGATATTGAATTCTTAGGTTAGAATTTAAATAAACTCAATTAATCACTCTTCAAAAACAGATTGTTTTGAAGATTGTTTGCTTTTTTTTATATGAAATAAAAAAATTATTTTTAATTAAAATTGCATTTATATATATATTAGATGCTTAATAAATTTTTGAAAAATGTCTGTCTGTATTCTTTATAGTTTCAACTACTTACTGTAATAAAATATATCAAAAAACAAATTCTATTTTTATTATAAAATATCTTAATTTATAAATCAAAATAATATCATATGAATCTATTAGAATGTAATTATAGCATGTTCCCTTTGGAGATTTATTTAGTTTTTTTATATATTCTCATATTTAGTATAGCTAGATTGAATTATCTTTTAATTAACTATAATATTTCTTTAACTAATTGATTTCATTTGTTTCATCGTTTCATTTAAGTAAGGATAGTTTTTTTAAAGCTACTGTTACCGTAAACTTTTAAACCTCTAGACTCGTAATTGTATTTCGAGGAAACCAAACAAGGTTTCAGAAATTTTTAATTATGTTCTATTTATAATTAAAAACTGACTTTCAAATTCGACTTAAAACTTGGTAATTATACTTAATTTAAATGAAAAACTATTTATTTCTTGTTAAAAATAAAACAATTTAAAAGTAATAAAAAAAAATTGAAATAATCAAAAATCAAACATTTAATCTTGAATTTATTTTTTTTATGAATTAAAAAATTTTTAATTATTTTCTTCTATACTGTTTATCTGCTTTATTTTAATTCCTTGTTAATAATATATGTCTGACTTTCGAGAAATCACTAAATTTAAGCGTTTAATTTACAAAAATATCTATTTGGCATGAAACGGACACCAAAATAGTAAGAATATGTAAAAAATTAAAATATTTTAAATAAAAATATTTAATAAGATTTAAGAAAATAATAATAATATATTTTTGTTTATGTAATTAAAGTGAATACCGTAGAATTTTTTATAAAAAATAATAAAATATTTTTAAATAATAAACAAATATGTTACTAAAAATATTAAAATTTCACATTTCGATTTAGGAAATCCGAATATCTGATATCCAAAAAAAATTATGATATAATTTTTTAACTATCAAAAAAGGAATAAAGAGATTTAATAATTTTATATTAACTATGAATAGAAAAATAAAATATTTAAATTATAATGCTTTACTTTGAAAATAAATAGAATATAAAATTAGAAAAATGTTTGACAAGTTGAAAAAAACTCTTTATTTATTTAATGAATATTTTTTAATTAAAATATGTTGTTATTTATTTAAAATACATAAATAAATATATATTAAATTTTTCATGATACTAATTGCTTCTTTAACTTAGATAGTGATTAGTGATTTAAATTTTTCTAAGAATTGCTTAGATTTTATTTAAACTAACGAGAGTATAAGAGATTAGATTCTTATAGTATACTTTAATCTATTTTAGATTAATTTTTTTAATTGTTATCTTACATATCTGATTATTTTAATTAATCTAAATTATTTCTATCAGTATTCTAATTGTCTAAATGCTACATTTACTCAAAATTATTTTTATTTTCAATTATGTCTCTAGGTTACAAGGATAATGAATTATTCAAGCTGTTTTCCTCATCTTTTTTTAATAAATAACTCTTTTGATTTTAGTTATTTATAGAATTTTAATTATCAGCATCCAAAACATTCTTTTTTTAGATTAACACATCATCCTAGTTATTTTACCCTTGAGAATTTAGAAGGTGATCTACCATCTGTTAATCTTTACTTTATTTTATTTGTTTTTTTTGGATTCTTTACTAATATTTTTCTCTTTCTTTTCGAAATTCAGATGGATGTTTTAGCTTTTCCCTTTTACTTTCTAATATTTCTTGCTTTTTCCTACTTGAGGCAAATACATATATTTATTTACAGATAATTGGTATTACCCCAGCTAAAAATAGAAACAAAAATATATAAAAAATGTAAATATTTGGAAAATCAAAATATGTGGCTACTTTGACTTCTAAACAAATTAATTTTTAGTTCAAATCACTTGTTAGTACAAAACCATCATTGCATTTTTCACATTTATCTTCAATAGCACAATAACTACAATTTTGCAAAGAGCATGGTTAGCAATATGTTTAGCCCTTTTAAGTTATTTAATAGAATCCATTAATGCATACGCATTTATTATCTATTAGAACTCTATTGTCTTAGCACTACAAACAAGTGTTTTTATAACACATTTTACAGTATTAAACTATACAATTTTAATTCTAATTATTTTCATTTCCAGGATTATTACTGTCATCTTATACACAAATAGAATTCTTCATCACAAAAGAAGTCTTGCAAACACATAAACCATTATCCTCGTAGGCATTTACATCACAAACACAGATACCATTGTCAGATTTTTAATATGATTCTTTACATTAAATACAATTCATGGGACCAGGACCAAAACAACCTTAACAAGTTTTATAGCATTCTTTTTTTATAATATTAAATGTATTTAAATTTTATAATATTTCATATTTACGTTAGCAATTAACATTGATCCCATCATCGAAAGTATTGCCTTAGCAGAGACAGTCATGCTATAAGCTTCTATCCCCTTTGCAAGTTATACATTTCATAGTAATTTAATCACAAGAAAGACATTTAAATGGACACTACAAGCAATTCGGTTAATTAATCTCAAAAGAATTTTAAGGACAATCACAATTTGGTAAACTAACTCTGTTAGCTGCGCATTATGTACAAACACTAAAGCTATTGCACGTTAAGCATTTGTAGCTACACTATAAGCAATCTTATGAAAAATTATCATCATAATAACCATATTTACAAATACATTAGTTTCCACCACTAAGCTATCTATTATTTGTGCAGCTAATACATTAATTTTATAAAGCCCCAAAGCAAGAAGTGCATCCTCTATAGCACGAAGGACATACAGCAGTTCCTGAATCGTATGTTTATGGAGGACAGTTACATTGAGGATTCTAAAGTAAATAAGTAATAAAATAATGTAAATAAATTGAATAAAAGTTAATTTACATTTATTCTATTTCCTAAACAAGTTAAACATTAGCTCTGCAAATTACCAGTGCATGTTGCACAATTAGTATAACACTCTTTTATATCAAAATTGAATTTTGCAAAAAAAATATTTTGAATAAATTACATAAACAAGTTTATGAAATAGGGTCTTCATAATAACCTGGTGAGCAGCCACAAGCTGGGGGATTTGATCTATTTAATCCACAGACAGTACAGTTAGTTGAACTAGTAACACATTATTGGCATTTGCTAGAACATACTTGAGTTAATATTAATTTTATTATCAATGAAATTAGGCTTAAAAAAATAATATTGGCAATAGAAATTTAGCTAATAAAATATTTCTTATTTTTTAATAAATTTATTAAATCAATTAAGAAATTTATTTTTAAATTTCAAATTTTATTTTAAGAATTTAAAATCTTTTGATAAATTTATGTTTTAATTTAAATCTTTTGTAGAATAAATTATAAAATGTAATATACTTTAACAGTCAGCTACACCTGAATCAAAGTAACCAGTTGGACATACACAATTAGGTAAGTTTGTTCTTATAGAAGAACACTAAGTGCAAATACCTGCTATATTACAATTAGCACATTAATAGGGACATGCTTTATGTTTTTTTTAATATCAAATTATAAAAATGTTATTTATTAAAAAATAACTAAAAATTTTTACGAACACAAAAAGGCTAATTATTATCATAGTAATATTGGGGACATGAGCAATCTGGTGGAAGTCTATTTCCAGCACAGTTGCCATTGCAGTTATCTTAAGTGTTTGAACATGTTTTGCATTTGACACTACATTCTTTTTTATTAGGTAAAATGGGTTTTTTTTTGCTTGTTTTTATTATTAAATTTTTTAAATATATGATACAAATGCAATCATTTTAGTATGTTTCCATCATTCCAGGTTTACAATGGCAATCAGTACCTGTTCTAGTTGTTGATGAACAGCCACTACAATTACTTGCTATGATAGAACAAGATATGCATCCGGGATTGCATACTGTTTTAAAATTTTTATTAAATAATTTTTTTATTAATATTAAAATTTACATGGACATATTAATGAACTTCCATTTTCTAGAGTATTTGGAGGGCAGCTACATCCTGGAAAAATTCTATTTCCCTAGCAAGCTATACAATCATTAACACTGGGACCTGTGCAGCCATTGCAAAAATAATTGCATTCTATTACAATAAATAAATAAATTATTTATTTAATTATCATCCTATAATAATTTTACATGCACATATTGCTTAGTTGTTATCGTAAGTGTTAGTTGGACAAGTACAAAGAGGAGTAACTCTATTACCTTAGCAAGAACTGCATTGATTGTATGATGTACATTCAATGCAAAATGGCCTGCATGCTTTTTAAAAATTTTTAAAATAGTTTAATTTTTCGTCATTTAAAAATTTAAAAGATAAATAAATAAATACCTTAACAATTCTTGTTGATCCCATCGTCATAGAATCCTTTATAGCATCCACAGTATGGAGGATTATTAACTCTACTATTTTAACATGTTAAGCAATTATTTCCATTTTAAATGGCAGGATCGCATGTTGCACAAGCTGGGTTGCAAGCTAAATCAAATTTAAAATTGTAATTTTAAATAATATTTTATAATTTTACCAACACAGGTTGCTCCGTTGAAGTAAAGACTATCTGGACATTTTTGATAGCATTCTTATTTTAAAATATACAATTAATTACATATTTTTGTTAAAAATTAGTTACATTAATTGTAATAGATCATGCCTGGCATACATTAAGTACATTGTGTTGCAGTACACACTTAGCAAAACTATGGACAAGCGCTAACAATCACATAAAGGTCTTTAATTCCAAAGCTTTTAATATCAGGGTTTGAATCAAGAATACTTTAAATCGTTAAAGATAAAGTAGAGGAAGTATGATTAATTTATGTATCAAATTCATAAATTTAATCATTAACAGTAGCTAAACCGCATATATTTGAACCTTATTATGAGCCATCTAGATTATTGAAAGAAACATTTGTTTAGTTTCCATCAATTATTACTTAAAGTTACTCATTATTCCAATTATCTATTTGATTATTTTTATAAAATCATTAAAATTATTTGCTATCTAATCTTTTAAAACAAACAATAAAAAGCATTTTAATAATAAAAATAAATTTAAAAGTCTTTTATAAAATTATGTTTTGTTCAGGAAAATAGAAATAGAAAATGATAAAAATAAATATTACCAATTATGAATGCTTTAAAATATATTCTAGCTTTAGAATGAGCAGGAATATTTGTAAATGTTTGTTGTATAGAATATGATGATAGAGTTAAATAGCCTCCAAGTATTTTATTTGGTCCACAATAACTAAATTAAATATCATTTTGGTATGTTGTAGCAGATGGACCTAATTTAGTAATAGTATAACCAAGACTATTTATGTATTACTAATTAAAATATAAGTTATTAAATGCTGCCGCTAAAGTGACCCCATCTATTTATATTAGTTTATGATTTATTTTATATTTTTAACTTTGATATTTATTTACTAGCATATACAGATGATAGCTATTAGCATATTCCTCCTGTCTTTTACATATATCCAGCTGAACAGATACTAACACATTAACCACTTTAAAGTAGCATTGGGAGTTTACATGAAGTACACGTTGTCTAATTTGAACATGCTAAACAATTTATAGGGTCGCATATTTATACACATGATCCATTTTAGGCAACTGTATTTTGTGGACATGAGGCAACACATAATCTAAAATTAAAATGAAAAACATTTTTTATAATCATTAAAACGTAAGATAAAAATATGGTTTTTAAAAAAGTTAAAAAACCAATCTATTGTAAAATAAATTGTAAACAACATAAGGAATATTTGCATTTATTAAAGTAAATATTTAAACATATTTTGAATTCTTATTTATTTTTTTTACTCATAGAGTATTTGTTAAAAAGTTATTTAGATAAATAAAAAATGTTTTTTGAAAAGTTATGAATAAACATGTTAATATTTATAATAAAGAACATACGTGTTACTCATATAATATCCAGTCGGACACACACATTTTTGAGATGTTGGATCAAGATAGGCACCTGTAAAATAAGAACACGAACTACAAATATTAGGGGTTGTATTTTGACATGATACACATGATGAGTCACACAAATTTAAGAATATTTTAAAATCTCTTATTGTGAATTTGCTTTATGTTAAGGCATTTTAGTTAAAGTTATTTCTAATACTAACTTGTAAAGATGGATTGTTATGAATCAAATAACTACTTGCAACATAGTCTATGCTTTCATAAATACTTGTGCAAACAGGGTTAGTGATCCAACCAGATAAATTTTTATATCCTGATAAATTAATTTAATTGAATAATTCATATATATATCTTTGTAGGAAATTTGATATGTCAAAAATTAATTAAGAATGTTTTCAAAAAAAATAAAATTTGAAAAAGCAAACAAGTTTAATTAGTTGAATCTTTTATGTATTAATTATAATTTAATGATATATAAATTGATAGTTTTACCTTTTTTGTATACAACTGAACCATCAACAATAACTTAAATTTAATCTTGAAGGTTAGCAGGTAAGGGAGGGGCAGCTGTATTTTAAAATAGTATTGAAAGATCAATGATTACTGCTGCATGAGGAGGAAGGTTATCGTATCTTTTATAAGGATACTGATTTTATCCAATTTAACCAAAACCTTATTGTGTACAGTATTCTTAAGCTCCTGTTAGTAAAGTGCACTAATATAATGAAGGAGTCAAGTTCCAAGAACTCAGATCAGTTGCTGTCACACTATTAGTTAAGGCTTAATCATATAACTGCCATTCTGATAAAAAATTTATGATTAATTAAATTAATTAATTATCTAAAAATAATAAAATCATACATGAAAACACATTCTTTAAAAAAAATGCGAAGAAAATAAACCAGTTTGCTTAAATTAGCTTAGTTTTACTACCCATACTAATACTGACTAATTAAAGATAGAAATCAGTAAAAATAAGTTATTATTTTGAATGAAAGAAGGTAAAATATTCACACTTTATATCAAAAAAATAATTGAATTTATATTTATCTGATTCTTATCTTAATTTATAATCTTTGGCTATTATTTATTATCAAATTTATGGCTATTAATTATCTTATAATTCATAAATAATTTATCTATCTATCAATCTGAAAAAGATTTAAAAGAAGATATTTTTAAATACTTTTTAGATTTTATAATGTTCTTTTTTACTTAAAAATAATAAAATAATAACATTTATTTTAATATTTTAAAATTTTTATATCAATCAATAATCAATAATTATTAAATATGCAAATTTAATCATTAATTTATTCATTTATTAACTTATTTATTGTTGAAGATTTTTAATTAAAATATTGATAATTTCAAATTTAATGTAAATTCATATAAGACCTGAAACATTAAAAAAATTTGGAAAACAAAGATCTAAATTAATAGGAAAAACTAAAATTAATTTGTATATTTTATTTGAAATATATTAAATTAATTAATTACAGATAATATAAAATATGAGACATTTTTTAGAGAAATAAATAAATAATTTTTTAATATGATTTTTTTTATAATTTAATTTATTTTTTTGATGTTTAATTTAGCAAAATTTAATATTATATTTAGTAGAAAAATTTATAATTCAATCATTATTTGTTAGAGAGCATTTAAGAAAATTAAATTTTATAAGTTTCCATGTTAGATTTTTGTTCGAGTTAGTGTTTTAGTAAACTTTTATTTTCAAGCAAATTGTATTTGTTAAGTTGTTATTATTCAGATTGTTTAATTTATTATTTTTAGAAAGTCATCATTTTTTATTAAAAGTTTTGTTATTCTGAATAAGGATAGTGAATATCATTAAACATGTAACCAGTGAGAGATGCAATCATATCATAAACAATTTTGGGAGCTTCAGTCCTAAATATTTCACAAAAGTGCTGAAAATTTAGATTAAAGTCACCAGTCAATTTATTATATTAAACTTTTTTACAGACTATAGATTTTTCTATATGTTTATAATTGCCTATTTCATCAAGAATTAGTCTTTAGTTAGAATAGTGCTCTTGCACTTAAAAGCTTTTTAAATAGTAAGTGTATTATCTTGATTAAATCTCAGGTATATTCATAGATTTTTTGCTTTTTAACTGTCTATATCTCTGGAGAGAGATGTGTTTGTTTCCTTTAACGATAGAATTTTCTAATTCAAATGCTTCATTGTCTTCGTTTTAATCGCTAGCAAACTCATCCAAATCCTACTTAACTATTTATTGTTATCTAAGAAGCTTAATAGTCTGATTAGCCTATTCACGGTTGTTAAGTTAATACTGTGCATATCTAACTATATGATTCACATCTTCTTACCCCATTTAATTGTCTGAGGCTTTCCATCTGTTATAGAGATCTTGGTTGCAAATATATCCATCATTATTAATGTCATATCTAATATATTAAATTTAAGTTACTTAAAAAGTTAAAAAAGACTAAATTCTTTTGTCTTTATTGATAATTAAAATTTGCGTTTAGTCTTTGAGATAAAAAAATGTTTACAATTAGTCTAAAAAAATAGAAAAAATTAATTGTAAGTTAAGATTAACCAATAAACAAATTAATTAATTTTTGATTTTAGATTAAAAAATTTTGATAAATTTAAAAATATTTTGAATGGGATTATTTAATTAAATTAAAACTGTAAGGTAAAAAATAAAAATATTTACATTAAAAAAGCAAAGAGACAAAATTCTTGATTAGAACAGTTAGCGAATTATTCAATTTTGCTAATTAAGTTTTAAAAGGAAATAATTTAAGGTAAATCAACAAAGCTCATTAGTAGTTCTGCAGAGTGGCTATCGTAAATATTGCAAAGATATTATTTTATTTAATTTCTATTTATTCTGATAAATTATAAATGCTAAGAATCCTCTTTGCCAGAAATAAGCTTAAAATATTCTTATGCAACAAAACTGTTTTCTTCAATCTTAATTCCTTATTTAATAAGCTTTCTGTTTGAATCTCCTCTGTTAGGTGTTTAATACTTACTTTAACTGCGTAGCTTTTAGGGAGAATTGAATTATATTTGATTTATTGATGAGTTGGAGTCTTGCTCTTCCAAAAAACTGCAAGATATTTATTTTTGTTATGAATTGTATTTGACTATTTAAGGTGAGCTGTTCTTTTTTTAATTAAAAATATGAGGATCTCTTACTTTGACATTATTCTGTGTCTTGATCTAGGGTAATTTAGCTGATGCTAGAACTGATTTTGATCTAAATTACTTTTCTTTTACTTCAGCTTAAGGCAGTGGGGGATTTTGTTTTAAAGATTAATATTCTGATATGTTAGATACTTAATTATCATGTGATTAATCTCCAGTAATGCAACCAGTGCTACAGTCGCTGCTACCTTAACTTGAGCGATCACAATATTCATTGAGCTATGAAGATCTAACTTAATTTTTAGATTTATATTTTAATTATCTGTCTCTTTAAGATGAGCCGTTTGTTCCATAAATATCTTCAAATCTCTATTTAGAATTAAGTTTATTCTTTATGATGTGAAGAAAAGCATCATCCTATTAGTTATTTTAGTTAATAGCATTATTTTCAATGAAATTATCTATTTAATTCATTATAACACTATTTTATTATGCATAAACTCTTTTAGTATTAGTACTTTCTGTAAAGTTGCAACTATCAATGTCACTTTGTGATAGAATTTATTTATAGTTTTTCTATCTTATGAGATTAGTTTAAATAGATGTTCTACGAGTCATTGAAGTAGCAAGTGTGCTCTAGCTAGCAATACTCATATTTAAGGATCTACCAATATACATAGCGCTTGATTTGCGAGCATTGATGTTTATAGCATCCCTGTTTAAGTTATTGAAATTAACAGAATTTTATAGAACAAAGCAAGGGTATTTGTCTTTGGCTTTTACGTTTTTTAGATTATAATTTAAAGACGTATCTGTTTCAGATGTTATAAGCTCTGTGTCTTGGATGTACTAATCAGACATTAAAGATAATTATTTATCCAAAATAGTAATAATATTTAGTATTTATTTGAGTGTTTATTTATATATTAAGAGAGAGATTTAGTTTAACTTTTAGTATGATTTGTTTGTTTGTTTGCTTTTGATTATTTATTTATTAATTTATTTACTGATATTATAATTATAATTATTAAATATTGATTGATTTATTATGTTTTCTCTTTAAAAGTATTGTAAGCTATTACTTCTTTCTATTAAAAGATTATAATTATTGATAATGGCATTTCTATCTTTATCTTTTATATATTCATCCTTCAGCGTAACATAGTTCTACTGATATACTCTCATTACTGAATTTCAAATTATAGTAAAGAATTAATATATTCTAAATTTAGATTAAATATATTTATTCTTTTATCCTATAATATATAAAAGGATATTTTTATTACAAATAGATTAATTTTATTTCAAGTTACTACTCCACAGAGTCTTTTTATAAAATATTTTTAATTCTTTAAATGCATAAAATAAATAAATTAATAAAAATAGCCATCGCTTGTATCGAACTAATAATTTCGAAAGTTAATCACTGTAAACAAATAATCAATTATTTGAATTTCTAAGTGATTTTTATAAAAATTAATTAAATTAAAAGATCAGTTGAGATAGACAAATTAAAAATTCTTATAAAATTGTTTTTTTGCTTTTTTACAAGCCTTTTCTAGTAAGCAAATATTAATATTTGATCTATTTATCTATAATTCTTTCTTATAGAATTTATTTCTATATATAGATTTATATAAAGTAGTTCAATTTAAAATTATGTTTGTGCCAACATACATTCAAATTTCTGTAAATTTAAATTAAAATAAAAAAATTCGAATACTTTTTTAAGATTTACCTTATCTTACTCTGCAGCCTAACAAAAAGAAGAAATCAATAATTTAAATTTTAGCATTTTTACTCCTATAAATAAATTAAAATTTCAGAAATATCTTTTAAAAGTAATCAGCAAATTATAATTAAAATCTAATTCCTTTATTTGACTTTATATGAGTGAGGATTATTAATAACTTTATAATTTAATATTAGTATTCTTTAAAAATTTGATTAATTAACATATCCAAGCAAAAAGAATATGACAAAATACTCTTTTTTAAAATCAACAATTTAATTAATAAAATAATTTTATTATTTCAGATTTAAATTTAAAAACAATTTTTTTGGTTGAAATTTTCAATTAATTATCATTAATTAATATTTGAAATTAAATCAAATTTAATAGTCAAAATAAATTGATTAAATCTTAATTTATTATTTTAAATGAAGAAGTTTGTGATAAATTTTGATTTTTAAAAATTATAATTTATAATTCTATTGCATAAAGATACATACATACTTATATTTTTCGTATCTTTTAGTGTTTAGAAGGATATATATTTATTTATATGTTAAACAGGATGAGAGTGAAGGATAGATTGAAATTCTTAAGTTTGATTATTTTATGCCCTTTGATTTTTTATTAAGGTTTAAATAAAGTGAAAAATTAAAGACAAAGAAAGACTTATTTCATTTAGAAAAATAAGAAGGTAGAAATAGGTGAGAAATGAGACAATTAGTCAAGACATAATTATTAAAGAGTAATATTTAGGAACTTAGAAGCTCAATCGATATTCGCAAAGTGCTTAACAATAAGTACAGAGATTCAGAATCCAGCGACTTCTATAAAAAGAATCGTGAATAATTAGTTTCTAGAATAAAGTAAGACATGGATGTTGATTCATACACTGGAGCCACTACAAGAAGAACATAATTCTAACAATATTATTAGGACTAACCTTCTTTAGGATTTGTATATCCCATGAATCCAGGAAGAGGTGCCTTTATGGAACCTGACTGCAGATTTACTGGAAATGATTTTATGGAAAAGATTAACACTCACTTCGCTACTGCAATCACTTCATCTTACTAGGATTTAGATAAAGTTGTTAAGATTTAAGTTAACGATAGCAAGAAAAACATCGAATAAAATTTAGAAAAGCTTTTCAGAGAGAAGAATCCCAACAAGGAATTCAACTTCGATAAGGAATATGCTCGTTATTTAAAATTAGACTCCAAGAAATTTAAAAAGGAATATGGATACGAAACAGACTGATTCATTATAAAGTGCAGATAATCAATCAACTATTAAGCAAATAAATAAATAGTGCTTGCTTTATTTTATCATTCTTTGTATAAAAAACTTAGCTATTTTTAAGGGAATTTTTAAAGGCTGTTAAACTATGTATGGCAGTCAATTTACTATTGTATATTTTTTTATAAAACAATTTATCTAACTTAAAATGAAAATTAATAAAATAGATTTATTATGCAAATACAATACAAATTATTTTATAGAAAATCTTTTTAAAAAAAAGCATTTTAGTCATTGAAAAAGTTTTATTTGAATTATTTTCATTAATCAAATTCCAAAGATAATTCTAAATTAAACATTTTATTAAATGAAAATTAATTAATTAAAATAATTTTTTTTGAGAAATTTTTATCCATTTTTGATTTAAAAGAATTATTGTGTCTTTTTAAGTAAATTCTAATCAATAATATGTAGAATTTGCCAACTTACTAATTGAATAAATTTTGAATTACTTAAGAATATCTATCAAAAATTAAATAAAAATTCTGCCAAAATAATTTTCAATTTCAAAATTTGAGATTTGTTTGTTTGCTTGTTTATATTCAGTAATTGTTAATTTATATTTTGCTTTTCAGCTAATATTTCGAATTAATATAGCATATTTAGAAGCAAGCTAATTGAAAGTAGGTGATAACGCATATACAAATTATTGAGTTAATTCTTCGACTTTACAGTTGCTTTTGATGAATAGGTCAAACAGTAGAATTAAGCAACAAAAAAAGTCCACTAATAGCCAAAGCAGGAACAATAGTCGCTAAATTCTTGAAAAGTCTAAAACATAAACTAGGAATATCAAGATTGATAAATAAGATAAATTAATTGTAAATGCTAAAAAAGGAGTTAACGTTGGCAAGTATTTTAAATTGAAAATATTATTAAGTTTTATTTATTTTTTAAATGGTTATAGGAGAACTGGATAGCAGATAAAGAAGAAAGAAACAGGTTTAAATTACGATGGAACTGAAAGGTTGAGTGATTATTTCGCTCAATAGGATGGACTATCAATTGATAGCGATTAAAATGAAATTGTCTCAGATAATTTTGAATAACAAAAGGGGGACTTAAAAGTTAGTAGCATCAGTGATTTATAAGATGATTCTTAAATTATTTAGCTCTTCAATAATAAGAGAGATAGTCTTGAATTCAATCTTAGTCCAGAATAAAGTCTTTATGATAGAAAGAGTATTGATGGCAATTAATAATCTAAAAAATTACGTAACTAACAAAACTAAATCTAAGCTGAAAATAACAATTTGTTTGAAACGAGTAAAAAAAATGTTAACAAGTCAGACCGTAGGAAGGAATCTAGTTTAGGGTTAAAATCTTTTACAAGTAATTTACTTGAAATCCCTTCCACGAACAATCGAAAAACAAGCTCTTTTCGTCTCTAAAGGTCTTAGAATTCAAAGTATAGAAATTCTATAGCACTTTCTTCAATACCTAAAATAAGTAGATTTAGTGGGAGAATTAATGATAATGGCAGTGATGTAAGCTCAGACAGGTTAGATGATTTCGAATTACTTGGATAACTCTCTAATTTACCTCCAGAATTAGTAGCTAAGAGTATATAGCAAGGTACCTCGTTGGATGATACACCTTTTACTAAAAATATTGAAGACTTCGAAATCACTCTCTCAGAGAGTGAAATCAGTCAATAAAATTAATAAAGCAACTCAATATTTAGAGATGATAGAAGAAAATCTGAAAATTAGAACAATAGATAAAAGAATTTTAATGAATAAAATATTGGTTTAGATGATGAAGAGGAAGAAGAAGAAGAGATATAGCAACTACTGAAATAAAACAAACAAATAATAAGCTAAATATCACAAAGAAAGAAAATGAATAATTCTAATAGTTTTAATAGCTATTTGCTAGACATAAGTGAATCAAAGATTTACAATAAAAGTGATAAAAAAAGTAATAATGTTTATGATTTTGGTAAAATAAGTCCAATCCAAGAAATCAACACATAACAATCGAATAAAAATGAAGACTCGTTTAGAAAAAATAAAAATGAAATGGCAAATAAATCTTTAGACAACTTTATGGAAATTGTTAATCCTAATAAATAAAATTTAAATGAAAAAAAATAAATGTAATCAGAGTAATATAACGAAGTTCGAGGTTAGTAAAATGAAAATGAAGATTTTATTTTATCTAAAAATGTTCCAAATAAAAATAATTAGAAATAGGAGAATTAATAAAATCTTAAAATGCTAAAGCCAAACCAAATGTTAGATGAAAAAGAAGAAATTAATTAAAATTTTTAATATAAAAAAAACTAAAGAAATAATAAAAAAAAATAACTACAAGAAACTCAGGATATGAGTGTAGAAGATCAAGTAGATATTTAAATTTAAGCAAAAAATAAGTAATAAAAGATTAAATAGCTTAAAAAAAATAGAGTGAGCTTAGATTCTAGTGATATTTCTTTGTAGATAAAAGAACAAAGTGATAGTGCAAATTAAAGTAAAAACTTAGAAACTAATGAGGAATTATAAAAAAAACTACTCATAGATCAATACATTAAATAAAAAAGGGGTTCAACTGACTTTCAATTCTCAAATCAACAAGAAAATAATCAAAAAAGAATTTCTGGATTTAATAATTAGTAAAAAATTACCTTAAACTAATAAGAAAATCAGCTTAATTAAAATGAGAATAATGATTTAAAATAATTAGAAAAAAATGAAATTACCTAAAATGTTTAAAATACAAAGTTAAAAAATGCTAATTTAGAATAAAATAAAAATAATTAAGAAAAAAATAATTCAAATTAAAATGAAATTAATGTAAATTAAAGAGAGAAAAATTCAAATTAAAAAGAAAAAAATTCAGATTTATTAGACAACTGTATAGTTTAATAGGTTAATAACGAAAACATAAATGTAGAAAATAAACTTTCTCTTCCTCCTACTATGAAAGTTGACTCAGATCAAAAATAAAATTATGAATATGATTTGAATTCTCATAGCTATAATGTTGATAATGATCTTAATATGGAAGTAATGTAAAATTAGAGTTATTTTGAATAATAAGGAAGTCATTTATAGATAGTTGAGTAAGAAATTAGTTTTGAGAAAAATAAATAATCATCCTAAAATAAGAAAATGGATGTAGAAAATGAGGGAGTTATTGATTAATTTAATTTACCTGAAGAAAATTTAATCCGTCGTAAAGCAGGAAGGCCAAAAAGAAAACGAATAACTCCTTAAAAACTTAGAAATAATTCTTAATCAGCTCAGGAATCAGATGTTGAAACCGAAGTAAGCAATGACAGTATTTAAGGAAAATAAAATAATAAAAAGTAAAAGAAAAAATCTCAAAATAACTCATAAGTGAGCTCTGTCAGTTCTCAAACATCAACTTCTAAGTAGCTTAAAAAAATAATCAGGAAATAATCTTAAAAGAATAATTCTAAGTAGATATTATAACAGTATGAAGATTTTTATGCAAAAGGGTTCTAAAATAAAATTGAAGTTGAAGTTAAAGCAGAAACTTCATCTTTTGGGAAAGATGGAAGATATCCGGTTAGAAATAGAATAAGGCCACTTGTTAGTTGGAGAGAAAGGGCTGTGTATGGAAAAGAAGGTTTACTTTATATTATCACGGATTAAAGCTTAGAAAAACTTGATTATGTTAACTATACTGTACCTGGTTTTTCAGATGTACGTGAACCAAGACTCCACAAAAAAAACAATAAAAAAGCTATTAATAAAAATACAAGCTAGTCATACAAAAGCCTTGATTAAATTAAAGAAGAAGAAGCTGATGACACAGAAATGCTCAAAAATACTGAATCTTAAAAATATGAAAAAAATGAGAAAGAATCAGCAGGTACTAAAAAGCTTTCTAATAGAAACTCAAATTTTTCAAGTGATAAAAGAATAAAATCTAAAAGTTAATAAAGGAAATCTCTAGAAAGAGGTCGAAGTGAAGACGACGATGATGATGATGATGAAATACCATCATAGAAGAAAAATTAAAAAAATAAAAACACTAAAAATCACTAAAACAATATACCAGAAAAATCAAAATCGTAATCACCACTATCAAAAGCACAACTAAAATCTCCTTTGGATTAAAAAAATTAAAATTTTAAGGATAAAAAAAATTAACCACGATAGAGATCAAGTGAGTCTTCTGTAGACAATAATGATTCCAAATTGCAAAAGTAAGATTAAAAGAATAAACAATAAACCCAAAGAAAAGAAAAACATGTTGAAGAAAAATTTAATAAAAGAGATTAAGTTGATTTAGATTTTATTTAAAATCTTTTTAGTTTAGAGAAAATAAGTTAATATAATATAAAAATATTTGAATCCTCCACTAATATTCTAAAGTTTAGTCTGGCTTTAAACCCAGGCTTAGAGATACAGTGCTAGAAAACTAAATATGCAATTGTAATTAATTATATTATTTTAAATAAAAAATATTTATTTTAAAATTAAATAATTAGGAAGTCAAAGTTATAGAATGTTCATGGAAAAAGCTGTTAATCTGTATAGAAGATTCAACTAATTATTTGAAACAGGATGACAAAAAGCTAATTAAGAAGGACTAATACTTTTCCCTAAAATACAAAGAGAAAGAAAATAGTAAAAATTGTTAATTATTAATAACTATCTTTAAAAATTAATTAAATTCTAAATCCTCCAAGTCTTGATTGATTGATTAATTAATTAATTGATTGATTGAATAACCAACTAATCAATTCATTTCCTAATGTCTCATTAAAATTAAAAAAAATTTCATTATTTACCTACCTACCTACCTACCTACCTACCATCTTTTCAAGTCAAATATTTATAAATAAATAAATTTCAAAAACATATTTTTAATAATTTATAACTATAGTTTTTTCCAACAAAAACTACTAAACCAACTAATAAATATATAATTAATTAATCAATATTGAGTATTTAACAAAACAAACACCTAAATAATTAATTATTAAAATATATTACTAAATAATAAAGCTTATTAAAATTGTGTTTATAAATTACTTTTAAAATAAAATAATTAATTTTCCTTATTTTTATTAATGATGCTAATAAACTAACTAATAAATGCTAGTAAAACTATAATATTAGGTAAAATATAGTAAATATAAATGTAACGCTTTTAATATATATATTTAAATTATTTATACAACTGTTAGATAACTAAATGTAAAATAAAAACTATTTTTGAAAGTTTTTACTGTATAATTTATATCTTAAAATCATATTATTTGTGTTTTGATTATATATATATATAGACTTACGTAAATTAAATATATTTTTTATTTTTTCAAATTAATAGATAACTAAATGTAAAATAAAAAATATTTTTCATGGTTATAACTTTTTTATGCCTTAAAATTCTATTTTTACTTTTTTAATTATATTTTGGCTAACATAAATTAAATAAATTATTTATTTATATAAATTGCTAAATGTAAAATAAAAACTATTTTTAATGGTTTTAACTAAATTATTCCTTAAAATTATATTATTAGCGTTTTAACTATATATATCTATTTACTTACAGATATTAAATAAATTATTTAACTATTTTAATATGAATTTTAATTTTATTATCCTGTATTTATAAATTAATTTATTAATTTCTCAATTTAGCTTTTCAAGTTCACATTTTCTTTTGCATTTTTAAAGTATTTTAAATGTGTTCCTTCATGGCTTTAAGAGGGTCGTTAAGGAAAGGCTTAAATTACAAGATCTATTAAACTTGTTAGATATCACGGTTGCTGTGATAATTATTAAAAAATATTTAGATTTAAAATAAAAATTCTAAATAATATACCTAGTTTTTAGTTTTTTCTTATTTGAAACACCCCTTGTTAAATCTTATTTTTTCTCTTAGGTTTTTTGGCCTTTTGAATTTTTTTCTATTCCTTCTAAGTCATACTTCAAAGCATCTAAATCAATATCAGCTATTTATTTATTTAAAGTAAATTAATAAAATATAAAATGTAAAATATAAGTTTATTTACTTTCTCCCTTACTTTCTACTGTTTTGTTCAAATATTCATTAAAGAGCTATTGATAATATTATAATTTTGAATATTTTTTAAAATATATTTTAACTAAATTACATTTTTTTTCAAAATCTTCTTTTTATTTTCAGCTCTTTTTCTTTAACCTCTTGACAGGACTGCTTTCTTTTAAACTGCTGTTGCTGCATTTTTAGACTTATCTTATCCTTTAAAACTTTCTACTAAATGAGTCAAGCTAGGATTACTTTCAACTTTTTCTATAAATTTTTTGTATAACTCAGGGTTTCTGATAACTTATTATTAATTGGTTGCTTTTTATAATCCTTTAAATTTATTTTCATTCTTTTTTTCAGTATCCATTCTTTCTTACAAAGATTGGTTTTTGGTTTTCTCTTTCTGAATAATCTTAGATTTTTTTACTTTCTGAAGAGCAACCTTCTACTTTTTTGATGGCTTTTGCTCTTCAACTTCGATTTCATTATCAGATTAATCGCTTTCTATTTCAATTTTACCCATTTTTATTTAACTGTTTACTTTTTTAATATTTCTACTTTGATTAATAAATAATTTGTTTTTTATAAAGATACTTTATTAATTAATTTTGATTATTATCACTAATTCTTCATAACCTATTTTTGTCTTATAAAGCTCATTAATATCTCCAAAGTAGCATTTTCACTGAATTTAGACCTATATAAATTATTTTATTTAACAACATATTCTTCGTTTTTCACATAATTATTGGCAGCTTTATAATAAAATAAATAATATAAATTCAATTAAATATTTAATAGGAATAGAATTAAATAATATTATTAATAATATTTTGAATGGTTTCTAACTAAATTAAATAGTAAGAATAACATATCATGCATGTATTTTTATTTGATAATTTTATTTTAATTACTTAAATAAAGTACAATTTTTAAAATTATTTACGATTAAAATCTTCTTTATCTTTAAATAATCAAAAAATTTGTTATTAATAAGTAGAAAAGCTTAGGATAGTAAGTATATTTAAGATTTTCTATCATAAATTTTTAATATTTTTCATATTGGATCAATTAGTATGTTAAGGATAGCACTTTTAATAATAACAATAGGGTAAGTACTTTCCGATTCATGTGTCTATGATGTAGCTAACTTCATTGACATTTATCAAATACTTAAGACAAAATAAATGATTGGTTTATCTTAATATTCAAATAACCAATCCTAAACAGTTATGAGAATACTTTAAAATCCAAATCAAAACCCACAAACACCTCCTCCAAATCTATATGATAATTATAGAGTCAGCAATTTATTTGTTCCTCTTCAAGTAATAGACATGACTTCTTTACTAACAAGTAATCCTTAGTCTTTATTTACAATCGATTTGATCAAAAATTGGGAGAAAAATTTTGGAAAAATACCATCTGATTCAATTATTTTTGTTCGTACTAACTAAAATACCAAAGTCTTTAATGGATGGGAAACCGATGCCTTAGACTTCATGTTTAATAGTAGAAATGTAATTGGTATTGGGCACGATTAATAGTTAGATAATATTCCTGAAAATCAATTGCAATACTTTTATAATAAATTATATATCTCCAATGCAGCTTCTTTGACATAAAATAATGAGTATTCAAACCTTGTTTAAATTAGAAAACTAAGTGTAACTAAGGATGGCTGGTTCGTAGATATTTAATCAATAATACCTTAAAATGTGTGTTCTACTCCAAAAAGACTTGTAAACCAGTGGTGGTCTGTAATTATCATTTTAGTTATTCTCCTACTGATTATTTACTTGATCTACTACTGTTGTCTCAAAAGATTTGATAAATATAACAAAGAAGATTTCAAGCCTTTAGATTGGGAAAAAAGAAACTAAGATGGCATCTATTTTAATTAAGAAGAACTTCATGTTCCTTTATAAGAAATGCATGAAAGCTAGTAATAATAACAAAAGCAATAATGATGATAAATATTTCGTGTATATGGATATGTATTTATTTAGTAGAATTCATATTTTATTAATATAATTACTTACTTATTTACAATTTCAATATAATTTATTTAATTGCAATCAATATAACCTCATTACAAATTTCATTTTTATTATAGAAAATATAAATAAAAATACATTAAATATTAAAAAAATGTCTTTTAAAATTAGATGTTATTATTCAATACCCTTTATTTCTTGTATTTTTTATTATATAATCTAATTTTTTTAAATAAATTAAAAACAAGCATTAAAAAATGTAATAATTACAAAAGCTAATGTTCTAATTGAGTTATTAGGTTGCTAATCTCTGTTTTTTATCAGTAAAAAAAATAAGATTTTAGGGGGTTGGGGTTGGGGTTGGGGTTGGGGTTGGGGTTGGGGTTGGGGTTGGGGTTGGGGTTGGGGTTGGGGTTGGGGTTGGGGTTGGGGTTGGGGTTGGGGTTGGGGTTGGGGTTGGGGTTGGGGTTGGGGTTGGGGTTGGGGTTGGGGTTGGGGTTGGGGTTGGGGTTGGGGTTGGGGTTG